>NC_056729.1:167701180-167798680 GCF_019279795.1 Protopterus annectens
CTCTGTGTACATTCCAATTTTTGGATATGTCTGGTTAGGTACATACCAAAGGGGGAACTTTACTCAATGATAAGTCTGATGAATGATGAATACAGTGGCACAATGACTTCCTTGGAACTAGATGCCATACCTTTGTTTATAAGTTGCACAACATTGAATGATTTCCTCACTACTGAAATACCTTATGGTCAAAGGCTAGATTACCTTCTATGTGTGTCCCCAAGTCCCTGTCTACTGGTTCAACTCTTAGGGGTGTGTTGTCAATATGATAGTTACCAGGACTGGAAGACTTCCCAAAGTATGCTTTTATGCATTTCTTGGCATTCAGTTTTAGTCCATGGCTCTGACACCAGTTATTTGCCTGTATCAGTGCTTTCTGAAGAGGATTTGTGTCAGTAGGGGATTCACTGACAGCTCCTAATTTGCAATTATCTGCAAATTTAGCCAGCCAGAGGCCAATGACATTGGCCTTGACTTCAGAGAAGTAAATACCAAAAATGAGCAGTCCTGGGACCGATCCCTGAAGGACTCTGCTTGTGACTGGCCTCTTTGTAGAAGTGGACTTTCCAATTTTAACTTTCTGTGTCCTGTTTGTAAGCCAGCTGGTTATTCACTTAGTGACATAAGGGTTTATGTCTAACCTCCTGAGTTTGTTAACAATGCCCGCATAGACTATTGTGTCAAACACCTTGGCCAGGTCAAGGTAGGCAGCATGAATCATTTTTTCCTCATCCATTGCTTTCTTGACCTTCTCAAAGAAGTCAACCAGGTTGAGTAATCATGATCTGCCCTTGACAAAACCAAAATGGGTTGGGTCCAGTGTCTGGAGGTTTCATATGTCATTACTGATCATTTGTATGATAATTCTTTCCATGGCTTTACATATGAGACTAGTGAGACTTATAGGTCTGTAGTTTCTAGGGTCTGTAGATGGCCCACCTTTGTGCAGAGGGATAACTGTTGTTGTTCTTCATTCATGAGGGATGAAGCTTGTTTGGAGGCTACAGTTAAATAGCTATCACAAAGGGCTTGATAGGACATGTTTCATGCTATTTAGAAGGCATCCTGGGATATTTCCTGAGCCTGTTGATGCAGTGTTCTTGGCCATAGAAAGAGCACTAAGGACCTGTTCCCTAATTAGAGCATGGAGAGTTATATTTGATGGGGTTACCTTTAGTATGTCAACAGCCCACTACATCGAATTCCACTTCACTGACATGGCAGAACATCGACAAATGAAGAGCCGAAGTTTCCCACACAGTAAGTTACCATTTGGCCATCCAGAACTGAAAATCTGGCATTAAACTGACTACACAAATGGTGGGGGGGGGGCTTCACCCCCACAACCCCCCCCCCAACTTAATATTACAACTCCAAGAACACACTACTGCAGGGGTATGGGGCAAAGTTCAGGTGGATGGCCAAATGGTAACTTACCATGCGGGAAACTTCGGCTCTTCATTTATCAGTGTACTGCCGTGTCGATGAAGTGGAATTCGATGTAGTGGCCTTTCGACATACTAAGGGTAACCCCTTTGATGATATTTCCTAAGGGAAGATTGTGGGGGGGAGAGAGATGTAAAGTTGGAGGTGAATTTGTTGGCCAGTAGCTTTGCTATATCTTCTGGTTCCTCACTTTTTAATTTATTCAGTCTTTTATGTTTCTAATACCATGATGGGAATGGACCCCATCCCTAAGTCAAAGTATGATTAACGGTAATGAAATTAGTATTTTTTCAGTCTTTCACGTTATCCAGAAGTGCTCTTTGCAGCACGTGCAGTGTCCCCAGTACTGACTGCTTCTGCAACTCATATGGAGTAACATATATCAGTAACATATCTAGGTACAATTGTAAATTCTTTTTTATAAGATCCATTGCTCCTTCTACTATTGGAAGTGTCTGGGTATCCTTCTTCAACATTGCCCTAGTTTCTGCCTGCAAATCATGTTATTTTACGACTTTGTGTCTCTGTACATAAGACACTGTAATCACTAGATGTAGCAATTTCAATGATCAGTGGCACTTTTGTCTTCTTTTCATTGACTGCTATGTCTGGTTTTCTCACATCTGTTTTTTGAACTGTTGGTAATGGGTGATCCCATGTGATATAACTTCATAATTTTCTATGATGCTTTGTGGTGCATGTTTCCAGTGTTTTTCAGTTACTTCAGTATTATAATGTTTGAACAATCCTCAATGCAACAGTCTTGCCACATTATTATGCTTTTCAGTATACAGTCCTTCTGCCATTAGTATATCATAACCAGCAACAAGATGTGGGACTGTTTCCATTTCCATTTAAAAAAATTTACATTTGTTTGTTTCTCCCACATGTTCAATGGACTTTGTAAACCAGCATGTGCATAGTCCACTATCTTGGGCTGCCAATATTAACCTTTCATTTTTTGGTTTAAACTGACCTATCCTTAACCATTCCTGCATTCAATCCTGATCAATATGAAGTTGTTCCAAAAGTTTTCTATACTTGTAACTATCTTTATGCATTTTCCACATGTCTTGCCTACTCTTCTCATATTTCATCTTATATTCTTTCCTTTTTTTTTGGTACATTCAGTTGCTGCCTGATTTTTATCAATTTCTGGTTTGATTTCCATTCTTGCTTGGCACCAATATCCTCCTGTTAAACTAAACAGGGAAGTCATCCCAGACTTATTCTGCTCATGTTTTAAAACTTTCACTACATTTTGGTCTTGTGATGTCAGCAGATATGTGTGTAGTATGTTACCCTTTTGTTCTAGTGCCATAATTGAGTTTTCTTTTAAATGACTATAAACTCTGTCAGCATCAACTCCAGTGTATAGTTTATACATCTGCAGAAGCCAAGTTATTGGTCTATAGTTTTTAGCCTGCAGGTTCACTCTTAGTAGGAGTATTGTTTTCCCTGTTGTTATCTAGGTTGGTGTTTGTTTGGGGTGCACATATAAATAGTTCTTACTCATGACTAAATTTTCATATAAAGATGTTAATACTTTTAGTAAGAAGTTAGGTACTGCATCTGGGCCTGGAGTTTTCCACTTATGAGCTCTTCTTAATTTGTTTTCAATTTCTCTGGCCATTACTTCATCCCATTTCATACCTATAAATTTGAACTTCTTATTCTTTCTTTCTTTTACTTTTAATATCCTTTGTTATTTTCCATGGGATCTTCACAGATATTTTTCCAAAATGTATCTATTCCTTATTTTTTTGGTGGTGTTTCAATTCCTTTTGCCTTGTTTCCCAATTCTCTATAAAACATTTTTGGGTAATCAATACATTCCTCATTTTATACTTTTCCTTTATATTTATCTACATATCTTCTAAGTTTTTCTGCCTTTGCTGATATTTTTAGTTTATTATTTGCAATAGTGCATGATAGATCCTGATCTGTTATAATATTGCACACTGCTTTTATCACATCTATCTTTCTCAGTATTTTGTTGATCTGTTCCCTCTTCTACACTCTTATAACAGTGATACTTCTTCTTGTCATAATTGCTTCATAATTTTCTCTATTCAATACTTCCATGATGGTATTTGATTCTCCTCTTCCTATCTTTACTGCCCTATGTTTTTGTGGTATGACTTTATCTATTATTAATTTGGCCACACAGTAATATAGCCTGTTTACTTCTATTATGTCTCATGAATTTCTATGAACAGTCCTAATTACTGTGTTTATTTGATTTATCAAACGTCTAACTTTTTGGATTTTCTTGACTTTCTGTAGTCTCTTTCTTTCATTGATCTTAATATGTCTGTCCATCTGTATTAAATCAAGCAACTCTTCTCTTAGATTATTTTCTCCATTTCCTGCTGGCATTCTACAGAAAGTTCCAAGGAATCTTACTGTGCCACATTCTCTTCAATTTCATCCCATGTCCTCCATTGTTTTTTCATATGCAAACTCACTGGCCTGTCACTCCGCATCACTGACTGCTTCAGAGTTGCCACAGTTTCCTGTTCCTTCCCTTGCTGTGCAACTACAACTGAACTTTGAACTTTTGTACTTGTTTCCTATGGTAGACTCGAAAGTATCTTCATATGGCAACTGAACAGATGTTACCTACTCCACTGGTTTCTCCTTAATTTGGGGATCCTTTGCTCTATCCTGTTGTGGTGTTATCAGAGTAAGATTTTCTACACTAAATCCTTCACTTCACAGATAATCCATAACCTCAGTTTCTATTTCTTTAACTTCTCCATTACTAATCATGTTTTCTACTTTTCCTCTTTGTTTTCTTATTTTTTTGTATTGTAAAATTTTCCATATCTGGGTGTTTTTGCCTGTATTTCTCTTTGAATATCTTTACTGCGGCTCTTTTTGTACTGATTAGTTTTGTTTTATCCTTTGCATAAATATTATACCATATTAAATCTCTTTTTCTTTCCCATGTCCATATTTCTTCATCAGATTTCACCTGCTTCTCGTTACTTACGGGACTCATTCATCCATCATGCTGTGATATAACCTGTGTTGGACTTTCTACACTAAATCCTTAACTTTGCAGGTTTTCCATAACTTCAGCTGCTATTTTTTAACTTCTACTTTACTAATCTTCTGCTCTACAGTTTCTCTTTGAAAAACAAAATACGAAACTCAAACTGGTAAAAAATAACAAAGGAGATGTGGCTAAGAAAAATGAGCACAGAAACACTTAAACTATTTTAATGTTAGCACTTTCATCTGACAATATTAAACTAAACTTCTTCAGACATAAAACACAAGCAAAATACAGGTTTTAAATAACCCTCTGAAAAATCATGTGACTCAAACAAGAATTACATCACAACAAGCGGTATCATTCAATAAAGGACTCCATCCTGCAGTTGTTATATAAAATGTCATCATCTCAAATGACCCAGCTATTAAAAATCTTCATTGCCCACATAATATACATACAAATATAATAAAATAAAATAAATTATAAACTAACTAAATAGAAAACATTAAAAAATACACCCTTAAAACACAACATTCTCTTTCAAGTGCTTTAAGTTTCAATAAGCACTGGATTGAACATAAATCATGTGATCAGGTCTATATTATATTCACAAACTCTTAGGTTGTAGAATACAACATGACTGACACCTATTCAGTGAACACACAAGTCAGCAAAAGCTCACAATGCAGAAAGACACATAACCGAACACTTTTAATTGGCCAACACCGTTCCACCCACTAACAGAAACAAAACACACTTCCCACTACACCGCTCACTACATACTACCCACCCAAACAAAATAAATAAACCACATGCATACACTAACTTAAACCCTACTTCTAAACCTAAACTAACCCTTACATACATTACTTTCTATGCACTTACCTTAACCCGCACCCTAACCCTAAGGTCCGTAATTATCGCACATTTACCTTAATAAGCTATACCCAAACAAAACAAATAATCCACACACATACACTTAACCAAACCCTACTTCTAACCCTTACATACATTACTATCTATGGACTTACCTTAACCAGCACCCTAACCCTAAGTTCCGTAACTATCGCACACTTACCTTACAGAGCTACACCTAAGAAGGGCTGACTATGCCGAATTGGGATTTCAAATTTCACAGTTCCCAGCGTTTGATGTACTCGCAGTTTGCTCATTAGGTGTTGATCGTGCCGTATTCGATAACCTAAGCATTCGCAGATATAATATAGACCCATTTAATCCCGGGGAGCTGTATGCATTTAATTTAACCTGCCACCTTAATTCACTACATTCCATTTTTAAAGTCTAAGGACCACCCCCTTCTTCCTTCATTACTTATTCAATTATTTTAAATTTAAGATAGTGGTCTGGGTGGGAAACTATATGTCTGGTCAAGGCATTATGAATGTGTAATTTATTAAAGCTATAAATATGTTTGTATAGTCATTCCCTGAATCTGTGTTCTGTTTTACTGATATAAAAACTTTTGCAGAACGAACACTTAGCCAAATATATCACACCCCTAGAATTACAATTAAACCTGCCCTCTATGTCATATCTAGTATTGCAGACAATAAAGCTACTGCCAGTGTCAACATATTTACAATAAGCACAGGCTTCACATTTATACATACCAGGGCACCTAATTGTAACTTTTTTTTTTTAAATACGAACACATTGTTAAAATTGGTCCCTTTTCTAAAAATAACTCGTAGATAGTCACCCGATTTTTGTTTTATGTTAACATCACCCATCAAAAGACTCCAATTTTTATATGAGATCTTTTTTAAGTAGGTAGTGTCAATACTATATGGGGTTTCAAAACTCAAACTAAAGCCATTACTTAATGGTTTGTCCATATTAAAGGGCTGCCCATGATCAACTTCACTTCCACTGTTAACTAGCCATAGTTCACCATTTAAAATAGGCTTGAAATACCTCATAATCTCTTTCCTCAAACTTCATTTATTAGTTGATCAACTAAGATTACTAGATAGCCTCGTTTATAAAACATATCTCTAAACTTATACACTAATTTTCGACTTCATCATCCAGCGTAACCATCCTGGCCACTCTAACTAACTGGCCTTTAACAACAAACAGTTTTTGATGGAAAAGATGGACGCTGACATAATGTAAGAAAGAGTCAGAATATGTGCTCTTTCTAAAAATCTTTGAGATATATCTAGAATTAATCCTATCTTTTCTTAATTCAACATCCAAAAATGAAATTATTTCTGGATTGAACTGGGAGGTAAATTCCAAAAAGTCAGTAGAAGTATTAAAATATTCCAGTAATTCAACACTGCCTTTTAGGATGATAAAAATGTAATCCAAATAGCAAGTATAGAAAACATGCAGCTCATCCAGACCCTGCTACACTTTGCTGTGAAGGAAATGTTAGTTTGTTTTATTTTTTTGTATTTTTGTATTACTTTATTGCCTTTCTATATTTTGAATACTGTGGTTTGTTTTCTTTACCTTGTGTTTTACTTGCGTTCTGCTTTAACAGCATATTAAAACTTCAAAAGAGACCACAGCTCTCTCTTCTGAGTCAGGCAGAATTGGGAGGGTGGCTTAATGGCTAAGGTGTTTGCCTTACAAACACAAGGTGCAGGGTTTGAGTCTCACAAGAGATAATTGGCTAAGCTTAAAATGGCTTGCAAGGGCAGTTAGCTTAGTACCAACCTATGAACCACTGTCTTTCTAATTGCCTGCCTCTTATGTTAATCTGACCATATATCTCATTTCCTCTCTACTTTCACTGGCTTGTGTGAGTAATCACAAAATCATCATTTTTAAAATCCCTCCCCTTCAACTATTTAAATTTATTGGCCATCCTACTGTATTCCATAGTACCAGAATACAAAAGTGACCACCCCTTTCAATCCATCTTGCTGTTTTAAAAATAGTAACTCTCCACTAAACCATAACTTTTTAAAGAGGTAAAACTTAAGTTACCTACTTTCACATCTAACTTCTCTAGTGCACACTGCAGTGTGCATTTTTTTTCATCTTACCTTTAAGCATCTCTGTGACTAGCACTTTCTCTAATACCTGCTGGAAAACACTAGGAAGCCTTAAACTGATACAATCACTCAACTCTCCTTGTTAATAAGGAGAAATTAATATTAGACACTAAACAGCCTACAATTGCAAAGTACCTTGCTAAGGTAGGGGAAAACAGCTCCTGTACTTTACAAAAAAAAAAAAAAAAAAGCACCAAACCAGGCATGTCCAAGGGTCAGCCTCCGGTGATTTCTCCTGTCCACCTGGTGAATCTGGGCATACTGGGGCAATGCAGCAATTGCCTCATGTACACAGACAACCCTCTCCTCCTACCACCCAACACTACAACCTGTGAGAGATGCGCTTACATAGCCAAAATGGAAGCAAAGCTCTCTCCACCCAAGATTGTGCTAGACAGTCAAGAGGAGAAGGTAAACACCCACACTACACCTCAAGCAACACATAGCCCTTCTAAACCCACACCACCAACACCCACATATAGCAACACTAAATCCACATATGCAGAGGCCCTTAACTGTAACCTGCCAAAGCAACAAGGACCTCTGAAGCTGAAACGCAAACACCAATCACAACCAAAGTGTCATATAGTTCACAACACCAGTGTGCCACCCAGCAACAGCCCCTAAGGCAAGACAATGTACCTAACACTTTAGTCATAGGTGACTCTATAGTTTGGCACACTGATGTCCCTCTCACCAGGTTGAACAAGAAGAAAATTACAGTCAGCTGCCTGTTGGGTGCCAGGATCCGCCACATAACGTATGCACTCAAGTCACTCCTCAACAAGTACAAATATGACTCTGTCATTGTCCATGTTGGAGTGAATGACTTGAGACGTACCTCCCTGGACTACATGAAAAGAGACATGGAAGAGCTCTCGGATCTTGTGGCCCAGGCAGGTATGACACTAGCCCTGAGTAGCATCCTGCCTTTGCCCAGAAAAATACCACAATATAAGGACAAAATGATTGACTTCAACAATTGGCTAAGTTTCTGGTGTCATTCAAAGGGGATCTAGTATCTGTCTGCCTGGGACGATATGATTAACAGACCACGATGCTTTGCCAGAGATGGTCTGCACCTGTCGCCCCTGGGATTCAGGTTACTGGGCTAAGGCTCTTGCCACCACTATAGTGCCTTTTTTAGGCAAAATTCAAAGGACAAAACCACCACCGTAACAGGTACAAGCATGCAAAATCTGATGGTAATGTTACTCAATGCTAGAAGTCTAAACATCAAAATGCACTCTCTCGAGGCACTCCTAAAAATGGAGAACATCGATATCTATGCAGTAACTGAGACCTGGTTCAAGGTTCCAGAGAGCACCCCTGCAATACCAGGCTACAACTCTTACCACACTTTTCGGCCACCAAACCAGGACCGAAACACTAAAGGTGGAGGAGTGTCAATATTCACCAAGGATATTCACACCACCAGGCTAGTTGCCCAACAAAATGCGTCTGAAATTCTCCAGGTGCAACTAACACTAGGTAAGACTGCAATCCAAATTGTAGCTTGCTACAGATCCCCCACCATACCCCAAGATTCTAACTACACCTTTCTAAACATACTGGAAAATATTAATATAGAACCAAACACCCTAATACTGGGTGATTTTAACTACCCTGCCATTAACAGGGAAAACTACTCATGTACCAACACCTTTGCCCAACGGTTCTTGGAATTCATAAATTCCAACGCCCTGGATCAACTAATCCATAGTCCCACCAGGGGCTCCAGTATCCTAGAACTGGTCATTACCAACATGGGAAATCGATACTCCACACCTATGGTCGCCCCCTCGTTAGTCGGGTCTGATAATAAGCTAATCACCCTTAACATCCACATCCCACCCCCACCCCCCAATAAGGATACCTCCATAAAAAACTTCTCCAAAGCCAACTTCATGCTACTCAAGTCAGAAGTGACAAACTTCATGACACCCATGCAGACGGGAACTGAAAGTTCAACTGCTGAATCCTACACTAAGGCACTGTACGAGCACATCCATTCATGCATGAATTGTGTCATCCCAAATAGAACCAAGATGCTCTCATCCAAAAAAAGGAAGCCAATCTGGTGGTCCCCTGCCATAAACTAACTTTACAGCAAAAGGAAGAAACTGTTGCAGAAAAGAGGAAAATCCCAAGATGCAAAAAACCAGCCTCAGTAAGAATCTGAGATTCCTCATAAAATCCTACAAAGCTAGTTACGAAAATAAAATTGCCAAAGATTCCAAAGACACCCACAAGGCATTCTATAACTATGTCAAGAATCTAAATGGCAATGCTCAGATCTGCTCTAAGCTAAAACATAATGGCATTAAATATACTGATCCCAAGGATATTGCCAATATCCTGGCAGATCGATTCAGTGCCAACTTCACCCCCCTCTCACCCCCTAAATGGCCCATCTCAATACCGGAAGATTGCCAAATTCTGGTAATAATGGCCACGCAGGTAAAAAACAGACTCTCCAAAGCTAAGAATACAGCATCCATGGGACCAGATGACATCCCAGGCTGTGTACTACATGAACTACAATATGAACTGCCACCTCACCTAAGTGTCATGTTTAATCATAGCCTCACCTCAGGTTTCATGCCCACTGAGTGGCGCAGAGCTACAGTTATCCCACTCCACAAGGGAGGATCCACCTTGGATCCCAGAAACTACCGTCCCATCAGTCTGACAAGCCTTATCTGCAAGGCCATGGAACGTATTATCATGGCACTTATGAACAAAGACATTGGCAACCTTCAAACACTAGACCCCCCCCCCCTGTTTGTGCTCGTGAAGAGCCGATCTTGTCTCATGAACTTGATTGACTTCTTTGAATCAGTCTTCAGAGCCATGGACAAGGGCAAGGTGGTCCACACAGCCTATCTAGACCTTGCCAAGGCCTTTGACACCATCCCCCACTCTGGAATCATAGATAAACTTACTAAGCTGGGCATTAATCCCTACGTCACCCAATGGGTTGCTAACTGGCTTACTGATAGAACCCACATTGTAAAAGTAGCCGACTCCAAATTCACCTCCAGACAAGTGACAAGTGGAGTACCTCAGGGTTCAGTTCTGGGACCGCTCTTGTTTGGCATCTACTTCTTTGAGGTACAGGCCAACACTAAGGGACTCTGGCTAACAAAGTTCGCAGATGACTGCAAACTGGGAGCCATTATTGAATCCCCAAATGATGTGGATACTCTACAAAAGGGCCTTACAGAAATGATGTTTGGTGCCAGAGCCATGGGCTCAAGCTCAATGCCAAGAAATGTATAGTTATCCCCTTTGGGAAAAAACATATATCTGTGAATTACCATATAGGTGACAGTACACTAAACACCGAAAGTGCGATAAGAGACTTAGGGACACAGGTGGACAGTGGTCTCACCTTCGATAACCACATCGCCACAACAGTCAGGAAATCCTTCTATGTGGCACACCTCATCACTAAGGGCTTTACATCCAGAAAAAAGGAGGTCATTATCCCACTGTACTCATCCCTCACTAGACCCATTATAGAATACAACGCCCTGTTTGGTATGTACCTCTCAAGACATCTGCAACAACTGGAAAGGCTGCAGAAATACTTCACTAAAAGAATCACAGGCCTAAAGCAAATGCCCTATGCTGACCACCTTAAAAAACTCCAGCTATACTCTGTTGCATATCGTCTACTCAGAGACGATCTCTGCTTAACATACAAGGCCATGTCAAACCCAGAGCTGTTGGACATGCTACACTTAAAGGAATCCCAATCCTTCAGAGCCACATGCTCCAGGGATCTAAACCTTGTCATCACAATAAACAAAACATGCTGGAGGGATAGGTTCCTGACCCAGAGACTCCCCAGACTCTGGAATAGATTGCCCATACATATCAAGCAGAGTGCCTCTTTGGACCTCTTCAAAAGGAACCTTGACGATTGGATGGGAGAAAGGAAATTCACCCCAGGGATCACGTCAGTCACCCTGCTAGACAGGGGTTCAGGGAAGTAAATAGTGTGGGAAGAAATAGCCAGGGAATTGTTATGGCTAGGCTTGTATAAGCCCTATGGCTGATAGCCTAGTACCAACCTATGAACCTATGAACCTATGAACTAATAGTGAGTTCGTAAACAAATAGTCACATTCCCACACTGCCGTAACTACACTGGCGAAGCTAGCCCCACATGGTGATCCTATAGTAACCACTCTTTTCTGAAGGTAACACTGACCTTAAAAATATAAAAAATTATTTATTAAAATTATATCCAATAATTCTTCAATTGGACTAATATCTTCAGTAGATGCTCTTTTTTTCAGTAAAAAATCGGTTGTCCATTCTATGCCTAACTCGAGAGGGATAAATGTATATAAATCCCTAATTTTCTATATGTGCCTACTAAATGGTACACAGTAATGATTATCCCACTTCACAAAGGGGGTGCCACCACAGATCCCAGAAACTACTGCTCCATTATCCTGACGAGCCTGGTCTACAAGGCCATGGAATGTATCATCTTGGAGCTTATAAACAAAGACATAGGTAACCTCCAAACCTTGGACCCCACTCAGTTTGGGTTTGTAAAAGGTAGATCATGTCTACTAAACCTGATTGACTTCTTTGAAGCAGTCAATAGAGCTGTAGAAGTAGGCAAGGTAGTGCACACAGCCTATCTTGACCTCGCCAAGGCTTTCGATACCATCCCCCACTCTGAAATTATAGATAAACTCACTAAACTGGGCAGAAATCCCTATGTCACAAGATAGGTGGCCAACTGCCTCACTGACAGAACCCACAAAGTAAAAGTAGCCGACTCCAAGTCCGACTTCAGACCATTGACAAGTGGAGTACCACAGGGTTTGGTCCTGGGTCCTCTCCTGTTTGACATCTAGTTCTCTGAAGTGCAGGCCAACACAGACGGTCTTTGGCTTACAAAGCTTGCAGATGACTGCAAACTGAGAGCCGTAATAGAATCACCTAATGATGTAGAAATTCTACAACAGGGCCTCACAGAGACAGATGCTTGGTGTCAAAGTCATGGCCTCAAGCTCAATGCGAAGAAGTGCATTGTCATCCCCTTTGGGGAAAACTTGGTACCCATGAACTACCACATAGGCAGTAGCTGACTAAACACTGAAAGTGTGATAAGAGACCTCAGGACACAAGTGGGCAGTAGCCTCTCCTTTGATAACAACATCACCACAGTAGTCAGGAAACCCTTCTGTGTGGCACACCTCATCGTAAAAGGGTTCTCCTCTAAAAAAAAGGAGGTCATTGTTCCTCTCTACTCATACCTCATCAGACCCATTATAGAGTACAATGCCCTGTTTGTCATGTATGTCACAAGATACCTACAACAATTGGAAAGGCCATAGAAATACCTCATTAAGAGGATTACCAGCCTCAAACAGATGCCATATGCAGACTGTCTCATAAAACTGCAGCTCTACTCCGTCGCATATCGCCTACTCAAAGTCGATCTCTGCTTAACATACTAAGCTATGTCAAACCCAGAGCTGTTGGACATGCTACACTTAAAGAAATCCCAATCTCTCCGAACCACATGCTCCAGAGACCTAAACCTTGTCACCACAATAAACAGAACATGCTGGAGGGATAGATTCCTGTCCCCGAGACTTCCCATACTCTGGAATAAACTACCCATTCATGTCAAGCAAAGCTCCTAATTGGCCCTCTTTAAGAAAAACCTTGATGACTGGATGGGAAATAGAAAATTCACCCCAGGGATCACTTCTGCGGCACTGCTTGACAGCGGCACAGGAAAATAATTTTCTTGGGTGGAGAAAGCCAGGGAACCTTTTTGGCTAGGCTTATATAGGCCCCAGGGCCAATAGCCTAGTACCTACCTTTGAACCTATGAACCTATATTTCACCAGTTTGTAGTCAAAAGATTTCAAATTATTAAGAATGACACCATCATTAGCCGTTGCTTCAGAGACTGAATCGCTCATATCGTTCATACTATCCAAAGGTTTGCTCATCCAGTCTTTCAATAATGGAACGCCAATAAGCCCTATAGGTAGCTGTTGTATTATAGCAGAATCACCAGGTCCATTAGTACTTACAGCAGCATCATTAATCTCAGCCAGATGAAAATCCGTTAATGGATGACGTGTGCAAAACTTATGGATCATAAGTTGAAGACATTTTTAGTAGACAAACCCCAGATTTGTAAAGATTCATGGTCCTTTCTTGATAATATAAATAATTTGGAATTTAAAGGTGATTATAATTTTTTAACAGTTGATGTTAGGAATTTATATACAGTTATCCCTCACGAGTTCGGCATAAAATGAACAACTGATTTTTTACTGAAAAAAGGAGCATCTACTGAAGATATTAGTCTAGTTGAAGAATTATTGGATATTATTTTAACCAATAATTTTTTATATTTTGAAGGTCAGTATTATCTTCAGAAAAGAGGGGTTGCTATGGGATCACCATGTGGGGCAAGCTTCACCAATGTAGTCATGGCAGCATGGGAATGTGACTATTTGTTTACAAACCCCACTATTAGTGACTGCAAGTTTTTCTATACTTGTTATTTGGATGACATTTTTATCATCCTAAAAGGCGGTATTGATGTAGGCTTGGAATTACTGGAATATTTTAATACTTCTACTGGCTTTTTGGAATTTACCTCCCAGTTCAATCCAGAAATAATTTCATTTTTGGATGTTGAATTAAGAAAAGATAGGATTAATTCTAGATATATCTCAAAGATTTTTAGAAAGAGCACATATTCTGACTCTTTCTTACATTATGTCAGCGTCCATCTTTTCCATCAAAAACTGTTTGTTGTTAAAGGCCAGTTAGTTAGAGTGGCCAGGATGGTTACGCTGGATGAAGAATTTGAAAATTAGTGTATAAGTTTAGAGGTATGTTTTATAAACGAGGCTATCTAGTAATCTTAGTTGATCAACTAATAGATGAAGTTTGAGGAAAGAGATTATGAGGTATTTCAAGCCTATTTTAAATGGTGAACTATGGCTAGTTACCATTGGAAGTGAAGTTGATCATGGGCAGCCCTTTAATATGGACAAGCCATTAAGTGATGGTTTTAGTTTGAGTTTTGAAATCCTTTATAGTGTTGACACTACCTACTTAAAAGAGATCTTATAATAAAAATTGGAGACTTTTGATGGGTGATGTTAACATAAAACAAAAACTGGGTGACTATCCACAAGTTATTTTTAGAAAAGGGACCAAATTTAAGAATTTGTTTGAATTAAAAAAAATTGTAATTAGGTCCCCTGGTATGTATAAATGCAAAGCCTGTGCTTATTGTAAATATATTGACACTGGTAGTAGCTTTATAGTCCGCAATACTAGATATGACATAAAGGGTAGGTATAATTGTAATTCTAGGGGATTGATATATTTTGCTAAGTGTTCATTCTGTGAAAGTTTTTATATAGGTAAAACAGAATGCAGATTCAGGGAACGACTATACAAACATATTTATAGCATTAATAAATTACACATTTATAATGCCTTGGTCAGACATATAATTTCCCATCTAGACCACCACTTTAAGTTTAAAATAATTGAACATGTAATGAAGGAAGAAAGGGGTGGTCCTTGGACTTTAAAACTGGAATGTAATGAATTAAGGTGGCAGGTTAGATTAAATGCGCACAGCTCCCCTGGTTTAAATGATTTATGTTCAGTCCAGTGCTTATTGAAACGTAAAGCACTTTAAAGATAATGTGTTTAAGGGTGTATTTTACAATGTTTTGTATGTAGTTAATTTATAATTTATTTTATTTTATTATAGTCACATATATATTATGTGAGTGGTGAAGATTTTTAATAGAAGAGTCATTTGAGATGATGTAATTTCATATAAGAACCACAAGATGGAGGCCTTTATTGATTGATACCACTTGTGGTAACATTAAAATAGCTCAGGGGGTTTTGTGCTCCTTTTTCTTGGCTACATTCCTTCTTTGAGATCGTATTTTTTGTATTGTAAAATTTTCCTTTGCCTGTATTTCTCTTTGAATATATTTGGGTCTGCTCTTTTTGTATTGATTAATTTGGCTTTCTCCTTCACATAAAAATTGCACCATATCAGATATCTTTCTTTTCCAATGTCCATATTTGTTTTTTATACCATTCAAACATCTCTAGATTTTGTTCTTTATATTTTCATACTTCCTCAGTAGCTTCTTTTTCCAAATGGCCAAAGGTTCCTTGTTCTATATAATGCCTTTCATAAATCTGTTGTATTAATGAACACAAATTTGCATTTGAAGCTTTTGACAGCTTTTCTTGTGTAAGTATTTTTTCCTCTAATTTATCTGTTAATCTTTTTGTATATGTTCTGTCTGGAAATTCTGGGCTTCTTGCATAATAGTAACAATGCATCATTTTTTTCTTATCCTCAGTAGTCTTCTGTCATCTTTATGGCTCTTTTTTGACCTGTCAGTTCTTCTGAATTTTGTGGACTACTACATCCTCCTACAACTGGGGGGGCATCCTCTCTCTGAGCCTGTCTCTTGTAGGAATGTTTCCTTGTCGTGAGGATTCTACACTGTCATTTTTCCAGTCCTGGCACCAATGTGCCTACCAGGACTGGGCACTTTTGTGCCCTGGATCTTGTGCACCCAGCTATTTTTTTAATCTACTTCTGTCCATCATATGTGCTATACAAAATACAATCTATATACCAGTATCATCATGGTGAGATTTTGGGGAAAACAGGGTCCTTCTCATGAAAGTACTCACCAAGACTTGGGGATGAATTCAATTCCAGAAATACTACTCTCTTTTGCTTGCCGATTTATCATCTCTCCATTAAAACCCCCAAATAGTTCAGTATAGGTGGCTCCCTTAACAATGAGCTCTGCACACAATTTTGTATTACCTTTGAGGTTGTGGACATAGCTAAAGAATGCCTTGTGGTTGTCCTTGGCCTTGAAGGCCAAACTGAACTCAAATGTGGCTTTGGTAGTCTTTATTTGTCCTCTGAATTATTTGTTTAGCTTGACAAGAGTGCTTTTATCCTGTTCTGTGCTGCACCTTCTAATTTTTGCCATGATTGTCTTCCTTCTGTTATACAGTCACCAGGGTGGCTTGTTTTTTTACTTAGTTCTGTACTTATTTTTGGTGGGAACAACAGCCTCTATGCAGCTATTAACATGCTTGTATAGGGTTTCTATGAACAGTTCCATGTAGGCAGTGGTGTTTTCATGGTTTATGGTGGCTTGATTTTTTATAGGCTATCACTTAATAGTAGAAAGTTAGCTTTATATTAGTTCCTTAATATTCCAAGGTTAGCTGTGGTTCCAAGTTTTCACTTCAAAGGAAACCATTTTTTGGTCTGATCTGACCAGAGAAGACCTTATACTGAGGGGTGTGGAGCACTCTCCCATATTAGTGAGGCCAGATCCAGTATGGTTGCACCCTTTGTTGATGTACTAACAATCTGGTTCAGGGGCAGTTTGTGTTTAATAAATCCAGGAATCTATGTGCCTGTACATTTGGTGTTGTATACAATTCCCAGTTAATACTGGGGTAATTAAACTCAACCATGATCATGGTATTGGGTTGGATGGTGAGTGCTTCCAATAAGTTTATATGCATGGTATAGGTCTCCTTGGTCATAGAAGGGTCCTATAGCTTTCAAGGAAGTGGTATGGGATTTTGCCTATGGTGATTTGAATGTGGTGAATCTCAAGTGCATTGTCCTGTTTGACCAGCTCTGAGGTATATTTATTTTTGATGAAAATTGAGACACCTCCACCTTTTGTCCCTATCTGTGTAGTAGCTAGTCTAAATGTGTGGAAGGCATTATAGCCTTGCATTGTCAGTGTGCTCTCTGTGGCTTTAAACCATGTCTTAGTGAGCACACAGACATCAGACCTTTATTAAACTTCCATAAACATAACTTTGTTAACCAATATTTATTAATTACAACTGAATCATAGTATAGGTGATATTAATCACAGCATAATCCATGTAATGTAAATCAGAACAGTGTGACCTCCCTCATCCAGACCCAGTAAGCAGCGTCCATACCTCCACTCGTTTACTTTACTTATGCAGCAGCGTCCCACCACTCACTGCATTTACTTATGAAGCAGTGCCCACTCAATTTACCACTTATTGAATTAAACATCCAACCAGTTAGCAACATCCTTACCTCCACTTGGTTATTTTATTTACCAAGCAGCTTCCAACTGCTCATTTTCTACTTCCAGCTCATTGAAATGAACATCCAACACCAGAGGGAGAAAAGAAGAGGGCAAGCTTGTCCCTCTTCTCTGCCCACCAGCCTAACCAGGCTGTTCCTCCTCCCTCTTACCAAATGTCCAACAATCTGGGGGGAGGGGGTTAAGTCAAACATCATTCGGTGTACACCATCCTCTCTAAACAAAGCTGGATCCCTGTCATCAACCCTAAAAGTCCTGCCATACAAGTACTAAAAGTTGCCAATTGACTGAACATTTGAAGTACACCAATGATCCCTCTCCAATACTAAAATTATAAGCATAACTTTGCATAACATCTGTATATTAACTAAATTCTCTCCTGTCATCACTACCAATATTAACATCATAATGAGTCCCAAGACATTCCCTGCCAAAAGCAACATCAAAACCTTAAATCCAATAGCATGCGAAACCACACAAGGGCCATAGCCTGCCATCACTTCTAACTGCAGCCCTATTTTCCCCTCATAGTATAAAATGCCCAAAAATAAATTCTCCTTCCCAATTCAAGTTAAGAACAATCCTGCCATCACACCAACTAGCCAGCATAAACAATAAGCATAATGACAATCCTAGCATTTGTTGATCAACAACCACCATTTCAATGACTAAGATACATCCATAACATAATGCCACATAAAATGTTAGCCATATCATCCATACAGATACAGTACTATGCACCAAATTATTAACCCTGCCCAAAACAACCCAAATGAACTGACTGTCATGCAACTGCAGGACTCTAAAAGCCTTATCATCCAATTAGCCACAAACAACATCCTTAATGTTATGCTTATCCCTGGCTTTCTCTCCAAGCTTTTCTTCCCATATGTTAACTATGCAGCCATTAAGTAGCTGGAACATGGCCTACATCTGCAAAGAAACTTCTAACTCCATTGTAACCAACAAAGCACCAAAATCCTGAAATATCCCGGGAACACCTGCATAACTAAAATTAACCGTCTACCAAGATTTAGTAAGTACACATCACCCCTGCAGCTGTACTACTAACAGGTAAATCCTACTTGACCAATTAACTGCCTTACCTTGATCCCAAGCTTGACAAATAAGTAAATCTTTCCCCACCTAACCCCTTCCCACAGACAGCTGCAAAACAAATTTAACCAATCTGGTAATGCCCTCCCATAAGCCTTCCTTACATTTGTAAACAAATTCAAATCTCCATGAACAAAAGGCCATTCCACCAAAATAGTCCCAAAGGCATCACAATGGTAAACGATGCACCAGCTTATTACGCACACTCAAAATGACCCAAGTAACTTACCTGTCAACTTCACTTACTGCAGACCAGTGACTGCTGATCACTCCACGGACCACCATCTGTGACCTCATCATGCACCACTCAGATGACCAGGATGTCCCCTGCAACAGCATCCATCACCTTTCATGCCCACTTCCTCAGGCCACCAACTGATGCCCACTCTGCACCTCCACACCTACAAAATAAAGGAAAAGTGTAAATTTCTGGCACACACATAACCAAAATAGTGACAAAATTAATTTCTGTCAGAGGCCTACCCTGTTCATTGACTGCAACTGGCCCACAGCCCATACCCCCAAGAGTCTGCAACCCTGGCAGCTTCAGCCCTGTGCTGCTTTGTTCTACAAGCATCTATAACATAACCTACACACAACAATGACAGTTAAAATGCATAACGAGTGAAATACCTCCAGCCTACCCGTACCTCTCTGGTTATAACATTCTTCATTTATTTTAGGGTCATAACAATTCATGTTTGAAAGGAATCATTTTCATTAAAAGACCTATCTGATAAGTGCACTAATCACCTGTCAACTGTCCTATGAGTCTTGTAATTAAACATGCCATTAATAGCATTCCACCGATGCATAATGAGTGAAATACCTCCAACCTACCCATACCTCTAAAGTTATAACATTCCGCATTTAGGATTAAATTTACCATTAATAACATTACACCATTTGCTGCCCATAAAAGGCAGCATTCCTAAAGGTAATGTGCTTGCCACTTCAGCCCCCTCATACCCATGAGCATTAAGACCCCTATCCACAATGAGAATGAAGTCCTTTATCTTACGTCTGTGAGGCAGCCTTGTCACCCCACCCATACCTTAACATCTGAATTAAGCTAACTATCAGGTCTAAGGACTCAACATCAAGAACCCTGCAAAGTTTGAAGAATGGACCTAAAATATGCAGTAAAATCCTGTCCATTCTGCCACTTCTGGACAACAGCAATGACCATGTACTGCATGTAGAAGTAAAAGTGACACGAACCACACCTCTCCATCTAGTAGAGCAAACCAGTGAACAAGATATAAATAAGAGATCACCCAAAGAAAATAAAATGAAAAAAGGAAAAAAAAGGGAATAAACACAATAGTTTGGTTTGTGTCCAGTCCCCGGAGGCTTGTTTCCCTTCCCCCTTCATTTGCTCCCCATATAAAATCAGAAATAGTCAGCCAAACAGGTAGTGATTCAAAGTTGCCCATGAAAAGGGGATGATTTTTTCCAGTGGCATCTAGGCAGGGTGAAGTACGTTCCATCAGTAATCCACCCTACCTCATCCATCAGTAATTAATCCCCCCCCCCCCACCCACTGCCACTCTCATTCATGGTATAAGCATGCAAGGTTATCATCCACTAGTCATGGGTACCACAAAGTCTGTGAAAAAACCCCAGTGAACCAATGCAGTCCCAAATCTATGAAGCTCAACCGCTAACTATAGAGCGAAATCTGGACTATTTCAAACATACCTTCCAGCCTCTTAATGCAACATCTGTACATAGCTGCAAATAAAATTGAAACACAGGCTAAAAGAAGCTAGAGACATGCTGCTTCCACAAACTTTGAATGTTGATACAACAACAGGCTTTGAACTAGCAAAAAGTTAAATCCAAACTCAATTGCCTGCCATTTTCCAACTTAAACATATCCAGCTACAAAGCATAAACCAGAATGTTACCACAAGGCGGGCAGTTTATGAAGCAAAATTGTAGAGCTTCTGCAAAGGTCTGTACAGCCCCATCACCAATGCATAGATCTGAAATCCAGAACTCAAATGATATTACTGTTGGTGCCTGTCTTGACATTGTCATAGTAGTATAGGAGAGAATCAGGATGATGCAGCTGTTCAACCACATACACACAGTCCACAAAGGGCTCAAAAATAGGTACAACTGTATCTATTGCTCCTACAAATGTAAACATTTATAAAATAGAAAGTTTTGCATTAGCATATATTTTTGATGGCTATGAAGTCCAAAACCCAAGTGTCTGTCACTATTTCTAACTGTAGTCCTCATGATTTGCCAGTAGTTTGCCAGAAAACCACTATTTTATGAAAATGAACCAAGAATCTGATGCAAAATTCTGTACTTTCTGTGAGAAGCCATACTGTTAAGAGGTATACCCAGTGCTCCCCTTGAAGATGATAATCAAGCATATTGAGCAACTCCCACCACAACTGTGCATGAGGAGCAAACAACCATTCTTTGTACTGCTACTCAGCCTGTGGAAGGCTACTCTACAGCCCACACTCCAAAAGGCATACTCTGTAAATAGAATACAAAAACATCCATGACCTGGATGTGAATAAAAACAGCACTGCCTTCCACCCACAACCACAGCAATGAGCAAGGCAACACGCAAGGAATATTGAGGGTCTGGATGGCACACCACACCCCCATCAACCCCCAAACCAAACCAAAAATCAAGGCCTTACCGACCCATCTGGAGCTGCATCAAAAGACCAACAGCCTGCACCTGAAAATCCAGCCAGGCCATGCCTACCTCCAAAATTCTCTCTCTCTTTTTTTTTTTTTTTTTTTTAACATAGCTATACACCAACTTGCCAGTTCTACTCTGCAGAAAACCAGCAGGAGGAACCACCACCTCTAACCAATGCAAACTGTACTTCAGTTGAAGACTTTGTAAACAAACTCATTTCACCCATGCAAAGCAACCAAAACACCACAGGTGACACTAACGGACATCAACCTGGAACCAGACACAGCCAGTAAAAGGAAATATAAAGTGCCCATGAGTTTTAACCCATGTCTCCTATCAACTCTAGCTTAAAGAGAATTTTATTGCCATTTACAATTCAAATGGTAAACCAGAAAAGCTCCCTGCTCCAGCTGACTGCATCCCCATATGGGAAATTGGCCAAATGGCCATGAAACTCACTGTTACCAGTACAAACACCCCACACAAACAGTCCTGCTATGATTCTCTCTCTTTCACCCTTTCTCCTTCCTCCTTAGTACTTTTGATTTTTATTTTTTGTTTTTTTTTTAACCTGAACCAACCAAGGGACCATAACCACAGCCCCACCATCCTTCACAATTAATATACCATTCCCATAGAAACCAAAAGCAGAGATGGCAATAACACAGAAATTTCAATTAATTGGCTCTAAATGGGGTGAAAGAGAGAGAATGCTAACCATCTGCCCTGAAGGGCCATACTAATACTTCCATCATGCCACACTACCTTATCCAAGGTCTACCTGTCCACCAAGTTACCTAGGTCATCTGCGACACAAACTTGCCTAGCAAGTTCACACCAAAATGTGATTCCTTCTCAGCTACACTTGCATAAAACCCCTTCAGCCACTCCCTACCCTTCATTTCCTGCCAATCATCCCTCATGCCAATTTAACCATTCCCCCCCTTTTTCTTCTCTTAACTCCCAGTAATATAACTAGCTAACCCCCCCCCCCCCGAAGATGTCCCTGGGCAAATTAGTTTGTTATCAAACCTCATTCACTACACATTATCAGCAGAAAGACAACACTTTGCTGCTGCTACTACTGAAACCTAGAGTAAAAAGTCAGTAGAAACATGCTGATATATTTACTACACATTAACAGCAAAAGACACAACACTTAGCCAAAATTAAACACAGTGAAATATTAGTTGTATTTTTCTAGTACAAGGTTGAACCAAAATGAAATAAACCATAACTGTTAAAAACATACAATAATCCAATCTACCTTCTTGTAGAGTGAAACTGCTGGATGGAGAGAACACTTGGGACATAGGGTAGTGAAGTGACTCTGAGTTTGGAGCCACAAAGGTAATAGCAGTGGTGGACCAAGCTGAGATGCAAGAAGACCAGTCAGTTCCTTCAGTGAAAACCAGCAACTACCCCCCCCCACCACCAGATGGTTTACCACCAAAAACAGTCAGTGAGGTTGAATGTTCACTGATACTAAGACAATGTCTCTGAACTCTAATAAGAGTAAAATATGCTGAAGTCTTAATGTAGCTTCACTTTCAGCAGTAAAAGGCATGTCTGTGTGTGTGTGTGTGTGTGTGTGTGTGTGTGTGTGTGTGTGTGTGTGTGTGCGTGTGCGTGTGCGTGTGTGCGTGTGTGCGTGTGTGTGTGTGTGTGTGTGTGTGTGTGTGTGTGTGTGTGTGTGTGTGTGTGTGTGTGTGTGTGTGTGTGTGTGTGTGTGTGAGTAGGTTGTGGTGGGGCTATCCTTCCAGCAGATTCCACACTACAAAACAGAGCACACTAATGCATGTCTTAAGTTATTAGTTTGAGTCTTGGAAATTGCCTTACATATGATTTAACTCAGTATATTTATTCCTTGTGAAGTTTTGCAACTGCAGGTGAAATTCAGCTGTGCAAGCTCTTTAGTTAGCGAGGTATGACAACTTTTGCAGCAGCAGCAGTAGTCAGACTTACATGTGCTTGTTTCAATAGCTTTATCTCAGTGTATTTGTTCCTTGTGAACTTTTGCAACTGCAGGTGAAATTCAGCTGTGCAGGTTGTTTAGGTAGTGATAGATAGTAGTGGTGGATATCACTATGGTGTCATAGAGAAGAGCAGAAGGATCAGACATTAATGTGGACTCACCCTATAGTGTAAAAGTAATTCCTGGCTACTAATTTAATGAGACAACCAGTAGTTAAGGTTATATTCACACAACTCCATACACACATGTTGCCTGAAGTGAGATTAGACTCCCCTACCTATACAATCTAGATGGCAAAGTACTTTATGAAAGCACCACTGCAGAAGTTTACTAAATTTTTGATTCCACCAATATTTAAGGTCACATTTACACAACTCCATGCAAGTTGCCTGCTATGAGATTAGAACCCTGAACCTATCTAGCTATGCAAGCTAGAGGACAGAGTGTTCAATGCAAGTGCACCACAATAGTGAGATTGCACTTTATACAGGATAACATCAATGTGGTATCACAGAGAAGATGGTGTTGGCAGGAGGGTCTGACACTGATGTTGACTCATCCTTAGTGTAAAAGTAATTCCAAGCTACTAATTTATTGAGGCCAGCAGTTGTTAAGGTCATATTTATAGAACTCTATAAACATGCAGACACATACACAAGATGTCTCTGTGAAATTAGAACACCATACCTATCTCTTGACATAATCCTGAGGACTAGTTTATAACTCAAGCACCATCGCAGAAGTCTGACTTTTAAACTGAGACAGTGCACTGTAGATTGTATTAGCTTCTTAATCTGTGTCATAGAAGATATTGTGATGTTTAAGGTTTTGTCCAAATCCATATTTGTTGATATGACAAAGTAAATGCAATGTCAGGATCAATAATACACACATACATACTGCTGACCTATGTCAGCTATGCTGTCATTAATGTAAGCAACAGAACTAAGAGTGACATGTTCGTACCTGTCTTGTGCATATGAGAAAAACACAGTTTTGAAACACAGGGTGGACAATGGGACATCCACTAATCATCAGGTTATGATGATATTTAAACCATAATGAATGGTAGTGATACTGGGTCTATATTACCAACTCGAACAAATTGAAATGCGAATCCCATTTCATTGACACATATATGTCGAATGCACAGGTAAGCAAATAGCTACATCACTGATTTTTTTCCTGGGGAAAAATCAGTTGGCAATTGTTGTGAATTTGCCATTTTCCCCACTGTAGTGTAATCTCAGAGTTAGTATACTTAGGGGGTTGTGGAGGATGAAGCACCCCACTTTATAATGTTTGTACTGGTGTGTCATATGTAGCTGGCCTACCAATTTTTTCCCTTGCCAAAAAAATCAGTGATGTGGCCGTTCATTTACCTGTGCATTCGACAATGTGTCAATGAAACGGTATTCACGTTTCAGTTAGTCTGAGTTAGTAATATAGACCTGTGATATTAGCAGTGGTATGTGCTCATGCATGGCCAATGTGGCCTATCAGTACCTAGTAATACTTAATGTTTCAATCAGTGCTTCTTTTGTAAACAAAAAGGTGGCAGTATGCATACGTTGTGTTTGGGTCAAACCCCCCCCCCCCAAAAAAAAATAATACTTCTTTTTCTCCAAATAATAAATAAATAAAACATTCTCTCTTAATAATATAATAATTGAAGTCACTTCTCATAGCAAATTATTAAGAAAGATCGTGGATGATAATCTTAAAGTTTATCTTCATTATCCTTGAGTTAACATAAATGTTCATTTGTGCTCTTTTTGAAGGGGTGCACTGATGCCCTCTTCCTTTCCCTCTATGATTATACACACAGTGTAATTAATTAGTTTACAAAGTGACTAAAAGTTCCATGATTCTTGCAATTTGCAAAATCTTTGGCCATAAGTCACAAGAGATGCACTCTTTATGACATTCTGCATATGCATACAATACAGGCAAAAATAATAATAATGAAGTAACCTAGGAAACGAAAGGTAGGAAGATTAAGACAGAGTTTTGAGGTAAAGGACATTTTAGGTTCTCTACGTTTAGGTACAAACCTTGCAGATATACTATGAGTAATCACTGGTATAAGAGGTTAATTAGACTAAGAAATAAAAAATATATAATGTCCTGCACCCCCCACCCCACACAGTAGCCCTCTGCCAAGCCAATTTAGTGTTGCATTATTTGGCTATTTTTCTCCAGTTACCATAGGCACATTTCAAACCTGTCAGTGTGCATGCTGTTTTCTTATTTAATTATATAATGATTACAGATATTGAAATAAAATAACATGAACACTCATAACCATTTGTTGAATAATATAGTCTTGCAATGAATACAGACTTAGCATGAGCAATAAACTCTGCCATTGTAGCTCACATTCATTAAAACAACATTAATACCGGCATTCAAAGAAAATACATCTGACCAGTGAAGGATTAAGTTTACCTCTGGGCTGTTTTCAAACTATAGGCAACTTGCACACATTTTTAGGGCCATGCATACATGCATTTATTCTTTGATTCATCTTCCTAATTGTATTAAATTATATTCCTTGTATAATACAGCACCACTTGTTAGAATGTGTTTTAAGTTTATAGTTTTGAACATTCTTCCAGTAAGCAACGAAACAAAATCTATGAACCAAAAATGACAAAACCACCAGTTTCAGACAATTTCAACCATAAAAGGCCACTTAAACTTCTGTCAATACAGTCCACTAATGCAATAATACCCGAAAATACCATTTAGCATCACAGACTACAGTTGCTCATTGCCAGACTTCGCACAAATGCTGAGGACTACAAATGATAAAACAAAAGGGGGTTAAACAGATACATAGGGAACAAATTCACAGGAAAGACACATAGATATAGGCAGTAAGAGTTTTACCTAATGCTGGATTTGAACTATTGTCAAGATGAAAAATAAAAGTATACACTTGTTTATTACCTATACACCCCACCAAGGCAATCCTATATTAACCAACTCAAAATCACACCTTTGAAGGGATAGTGATAACCTACTCTGCAAATGGAAAATGTAGGTGTTATTCTTCAGCAAAGTAATTGCAGACTGAAAATACCATGACATGACATTTACATCCATCAGCCTAATCAATAGTCAATGGTACAAAGGAGTGAGAAACAAGGGGTAAAGTGAGAGAGATATTGAAATACATATGAAAGGGTGATGTTGCAGGTCATTAATGCACATCTTTATGGTGTGTCCTCAGTATTTATTAGTCATGCTCTGTATCAGTAGCTTATGGCTCTAGGGAAGAAGAAGCTGTAGAAGAGACAAAACCTGATGAAAACAATTAGAGTAAGGGTGGTTTACTAAATCTTCCTTATGGTCATGGTTGTACTGGCAAATGCTTAACTGGATAAAAAGATATGTCTCATGAAACATATAACAGAAGTACAACATTATGGTAAGAAATACTGTGACATACATCTGGAATCAAACCCTTGATGTTATGGTCAAATAGGAATTGCTAAACAATTGATTTATATCCGCACTCCACAGAGAATGCTCCAGTTGGTTGCATCCAATAGCCAAACAAATGTTAGAATAACTGTTGTCAATGATTTCCTTTATGCTGTATTTCAATAGCACAGCTTGTTTAAGCACCTTTGTGCAAGGATAGTTAGACTACTACAGGTCATAGCAACAGCTGACCATGTTTTGTTATAGCAAAGGAACAGCCATTCACCATTACTTGGTTCTGGAAAGCACAAATAGGGATTTGTAAACAGATAGGAAGGTATTTTATCGAACAGCAAAGAAGGTGTGAAACATGCCAGTGAGATTTGCCATGTGTGATGCTCAACCTATTTACACTTTTTCAAATGGTCAACACTGACAGGCTTAGTGGCTTTGATGGTTATCCTTTGTGTTTTGGAGGTTAAATATGATGACTTGGCACATATTCTTGAATTACACACTGTAAAAAAGTTAGTTGACCAATGTGGGAATCAAGCCTGAGGAAGAAATAATGCATACATTTCAATCAAGGTGATTATTTGTCAGGGCTAGAGGATACCTCCTTTTCAAATATGTTCATTAAAGATAAAATGCATTCAGTATGAATGGAGATATATATATATATATATATATATATATATATATATATATATATATATATATATATTAGATAGACCTATATGTGTGTGACTTCAGTAAAGATAAACTGCATTCAGTATGAATGGAGATATATATCAGACAGGTCTATATGTGTGTGACTTTTGAAGGTTTTGTGAAATGCATTTTCCAGATAGAGTCATTATAACTGTGAATTATGTCAGATGGATGGATTTTCATGAGCTGATTAACACAGGTTGGGGTATGATACATACATACTTCACTACACATACTGTCCTAAACACACATGTGAAGGCAGCCAGCCTAGCTAGATAGGATTTTGTAGAAAATTCTGTCATTTGCAAATATTAATATAAGCCACATGCTTGCTCTCTTAAATGTAAGAAAATTATGGTAAATGTTGAACTTCAAAAAATGTAACCACATTGCACTTTGCTGGAGGAAAGCTGATAAGTCAAGCATTGCATAATTGTTTGATCTCAAAACTCAGAGCCGAGATGTCTGCATGAAGGAATTCTTCCTAATGTTTTGAGACCAGAGTTAATGGCTAGAATTTACATGTATAATGTATTTTATTGCTCTGGCTTCCTGACCAGCTACAAGATCAAAAGGGCTGTTATACTCTGAGCTTTTGTTAGCGTGGGAAACAGAATAATGATGTAATCTGAAATGAGTCAGTGGTACTGTGTTATCAATTTAGGGGCAGAGAAAGAGAATGAGATCATTTTGCACTTGCTTTCAAAATTGACAACATCACCAGCACTGCCTTGCTCTATATGTAAGTTTATTTTAGAACTGTGTTTGCCCTTAGATATAGATAGGAAATAGGAAGTCTAGTCTAGCTGTTTTCTGTACTGATGTCAGAACTTTTCTACTGTATTATTTTAAGCATTTCTCTGTGATCTCTGATCTCTTGACTAGCAGTGTGTAGTAAGAAGTATTGTCTTGTTCTTGTTATTTATTATTAAATATTTAACCCTTTAAATTGTGGCTGTTATATATAATGATAATTTAAGCTCTAGAGTACATTGCATTTATATAGTGACACTGTCCAAGCCACTCCAAATAAGCCTTGCTGTTCATCACACTTACCATTTGGATAATAATATTGCACAGTAATTGGACACCCTTTGATAAGTGCCTTATTAGTAGCTGATATAAGTGGTTGCCAGCAAGTGGTTCTACCGTATAGTCTGGGCAGAAGGGGCATAGCTGGAGAACCTGTGCCAGCCTTCCCCAGGAGTGTCTATGTGTTTGTATATAAAACATATCGCAAAGTCTGTGTGTGTGTGTGTGTGTGTGTGTGTGTGTGTGTGTGTGTGTGTGTGTGTGTGTGTGTGTCAGCTACTTGGGCAGGGACACAAAGCATTGATTGGACAGAGAGGGTGCTGGAGTTTTTAGCTTGACCACTAGGCTGAGATATGGACATACAGTTGTGCCATTGGGGAGTTTTTTGGGGATCTGGAGAGAAAGGGAGAAACCAGCCCCAGACTGACTGTGATCTCTGTGCACTCTTAAGGGAAATTGTACTTTACTGTGTGTGTATTTGTTATCCTTCCCAATGTGGATGAACCTCACTGTGTTAGTAGTGAGGATTGAGGCTCCTTGATTGCTGGCCAGTGCACGGGCATCACAACACAGTTGGGCTATGTGTGGAGAGAATATGAATTTCACTTAAGTATTTTGCCCATCATAGAGGTGTGAGTGCAGTTTTAATTCATTATTATAGTTATCTTGCTTAAACAATTACACACACACAGTCCACTGCATTTCATAATTAAATCATTAATGTGATATGCTGCTTACAAATATTTATTCATCAAAGCATTAATAAGACATTTCTTGAAATAAACCTAATTGTGACAGCCATTTGTATGGAGTGTTACCTTCCTAATTAAAATGCTGTTAGAAGTGGCATTATGATCCCCTGTATAAAAATAAGCATTACTTAGATATGAACCCAGATCATCAGTGCTGCACCTCTAAAATCAGTACACTTATACCTTGTGCCATAGAGACAGCTCACAGTAGATGGATGTTCTCCACTCATTACTGTCCAGATTGCTGATGTCCACACATTGCCACTAAGTGCATTTGTGCTACAGAAGGGTGAGCAAATAAAATGCTTTACTTTTTTCCTTAAGCAGGTAACACTGATTGTATGCCACTCAGCAGTGAGCAAGTGCACAAGGTAAAAAACAGGACATTTATGATATTCTGATGAAAGTAAATCATACATCTGGTGAAATACTTTCTGCATTCCCTTCATACTGTCTAGATTTCAACCCCAGAGAAACTCTGTTAAAGAGTCACAAGGCACTGAATTTACAGCGCCTCACACAGAAACAGGTATACAGCATGTTCACATCACTTATACATTAGAAATACTGTATATTAGTGTTAAGCCTGTTTGCACTAATGGAGATAACAGAAATTTAAATTTTTCATTCTTTCCTTCACTTGTAAGCCCTGCTTACACTCTGCAAAGCAGGTCTGAAATTACACAGGCAAAAAAAATCATGCACAACAATTTATATTCCTCATACCTTGGACAGTGAGCTTCTGTTCAAGGCTTCAAAATGTTGCCACACAGGATTGTGCTCTACCAATGCACAAGAAAATGAGGTATCCTAAAATATAGGCAATTGTCAGTAGTAAGGGATATAAGGGGAAAATAAGGAAAAGGCAAGACTGTGAAATTCTGAGATATGTGTGTGGTGCAACCTGGTCATATGCTCAGAAAATGTGCATTAACTCCCTCAAACAGAACACTATGTGGATTTGAACCCTCAACTCAGTGTAGTAACAACACGTACTTAGTTGTTTTTCGTATCTCTCTTTGCCACAAACACAGAATCAGAAAAATCTGCTTTTTCATTTGTTTGATCAATGTGATATTGACAAACTTTATGATAATAATAGCCCTCACCATATAAATATCAGGTCGCCAACACTGCCAGCTATTTCTTCTCTTTATTTTTTGAACATCATCTCTTCGTCTCAGCTTAACTACAGAAATGCAATGCCAAGGCCATTTATTTGCATCTTTGTTTCAATGTGTAATAAAGCCGATCAGTATTTCAGTCACATTTTAAGGAAAGGGTAGACATTGTGCTCTTACTGCAAAGATATCAATCTTGTTGAGGTTGGTCTCATAGCTCTCAAGGTGCTTACACATTTTATTTTAAGTCTACTCTGCATGATATAAAAACTACAGAGACAAGAGTCGCTTCATTGTTGCTTGCTGTGGTAGTCAGAAGCAATCAGTAACACTTACAAGCCATTAGCAGCTAGCAATTGTCATTGTTCCTCCCTGCATTGCTAGGGCATGTACATGCAGTCATGTAGCTACTTACACCATGTTTACATCCCCTATACCAAGTGATTCTTTTTTTGGTATTCAGGAATGCTAAAGATTTCATACCTCATTTGCATCTTCACAGTGCTCAGAAGGTTGAATCTGCAGTGTAGAAAGGTAATGTTGTAGCTACGAAAGTGGAAGGAGGGGAAACTAATTGGGTACAGACAGACCATTACTGCTAGTTATTTGGAGGAGATTGTTCTACAAGTTACTGCATTATTTCATAAGTTATGTTTGCCCTCTTTGTAAACTGCTTTCATTTTCATATTTTGACTGTATTTCAATATGCGGCAGAAGAAAAAATTTTGATATGTATGCATTTTTAAAAATTCACTGCTAGGCTACTACACATTTGTCTGTTCTTGTTGTGCTTTCCAATTTAGTATTGTTAAATTGCATCATTTTGTTAGCATTTGCTCTTGAAATTTCATCAGGTACAGCAAGCAACTCTATTGTGTTTATCATCCACTTCAATGGTTTGCACATGTGTTGCTAACAGAGATGTTAGGCTTCTCAGATGGCTCCTGGTGAACTCCACAGCAATGGTGAGAGCAATGGAAATTGCATGGGAAGTTGGACTTTGAATTCTTGCCTATTTTTTTATAATACTACCATCAATCAGACATTTGCACAACTGCTGTTATCATTACAGACATGTTAACAAAATGAATGCAAAGCTAATGTATTATTTTTTTAATAGGGGTGGCTCTATTAGCTTGTGTGTACTCGAGAATGAGCATTAGATGTTCAATTCTTTTTTTCTTGAGAATGGATGCATTGATGTTTGCTTTGAGGAGAATTCTTTCTGGATGTGCTACAAATGTGTTTTTTTTTGTTTCATGTCATATATGATTATAAGATTATAGCACCCGGACCACCAGCCCATCTGTTCCACAAAAGCCACCATTCAATGATGCAGAGAATGTGGCCATTACTGAAGTATTTTGCCACTATGGATCCTTTCTACTTGACCAGAAAAAAAACATATGGCAGCAGGTGGTCACTGACATAAATGCAGTGGACAGGCATACCAGAAATTATAATCAGATGCACTGTGCCACTGGTATTATCACAGCTGCATGCAGGAGGCAACTGCAGTAGCATGAGAACAGATGGCTGCAGGTTGGGTTCTGCTACAGAACCCCCCCACTCACTGAAAATTCCTGTCCACTGTGAGAGTTCCACACAGCTCAGCAGAGGGTTCACACAGACTCCTTGATGTTGGAGCTGGTGTGGACAACAGGCCAAGTGGGTCCCAAGAAGAAATCTCAGGTATGCTAAATATATAAGGCATGTAATGCCATTCTAGACATCTTTATATGTTACTACTTCTACATCTGACAACATCGATAAATGTGCCTTACAAGAGAGAAGAGTCCAACACAGATTATGTTGGTGGGTGGTCAGGCTCATTGATTCTAAGATATTTCTTAAAGGAAACATAGGCAGAGCATTATTCCCTTATCCTCATGTCATTCCCATTGTGATGCTTATTAGTTTTCTTTCCAATGCATCCCCTTTTTCTAGGGACATCAGAAATTGACATATACAAGACCATCTTTAGAAGGTAAGCACAAACTTTCTTTGATTAGTAATAAGCATTACTTAGATGTGAGTCTGAGGAGAGAGTGAAGAGTGTTGTATTCCTTTAACATCTGAACTTGTTTAACATAAGTATGTAGAACTAAGTCCACTTACTATTTATCTCCTGCTTCTGTTTATTGATAATTATCACAAGTGATCCTGAAAGTGGCAGTGTAGAACTCATACCACCTGACATCTGAGTATCAGTAGCCTCTCATGATGATGGTGGTGAGGCACACTCAGAGGGTGGAAAGGTTCAGTCTAACACTAAGTTTGTGACTCACACATTCACCTGCCTTATTTCAGACACAGTTATGCCTATGCTTACCCATTCCACTCAGGACTCAGATATAGGACAGGCTGTGGGTGGCATGGTTGACAGGCGTAGTGTGCTTACTCCAGTTGCTGACCAGGTTGAGTCTGCCATAAATATCATGAGGGCATGGCACCACACAGGAATGTTGCTAGAGGTGCTCAGAAGAGGCCTACTACCACCCTTGTCCTGATGCTGTTGTGTCATTACGTACCACAAGATGTATGTATAGGGCCATCATGGAGGCATAGCACATTCCACAAGGGCTTGGAAAGAGATAGTGTAAGTCCTAAATGTGGTGCATTCTGAATGCGTGACTGCCTCAACTGTGTGAGTGACTCATTGGATAGGATGAGCAATGCACTGGATCGGGCAGTGTCTGTAATGGAAGATCTGCTGGGAGAGGAATGGCAACCACATGTCCATAGAGCTGCAACATCCTCTGGTGTTAGCAGCAATTGACGTGCAAGATCCCACTATGAGGAAGGTTGGCATAATGGTTAAGATATTTGCCTTACAGACACAAGGCACAGGGTTTGATTCTCTCATGGGTTAATTAGCTAGGCTCAAAACGGCCTACAAGGGTAGTTAGCCTAGTACTAGTCTATGAACCTATGAACCTATAAACCCACTCCTGTAGTGGCACAACATCCACTGCTCCATCAGTGATTGAGGTGTCCACACCCAGATGTGGTGGGTCATGGAGTTATGGTCCTGGACATAGTCATGAAGAGAGTTCATCCTGCAGACATTGCTGATGCTCAGGTAGCACCCCCACTTTGAACTGGAGATCATGCCTCTCAACCTTTTAGTGCAAAAATTCTGGACTGAGCTTGACATAATGGGGGGGACAAAGGCCCAAAAATAGGGACACATTTTAACTATTACTCTTATAAACTTAGAAAGTTGTTAGATTAACAGCATTTGTGTTAGCATGTATTTTCTGAAGGATATGAAGTTTGAAACTCAAATGCATGTCATTATTTAGTGACTTTAATATTTAGATCATCCCAGTGATTTGTCAAAAAGCACAATTTTTATGAGGAACAGACCAAAAATATGAGGCAAAAATCTGGACATTCTGTGAAAATCTGTACAGTTGAGAGGTATGCCGGGGATGTGGAAATGGCAATTCAACTCCTGGCTGAGGCAGTTCACATGGTCAGGGCTGAGAACACTAAATTAACAGCTGTGCCATGCACTGCACAGGTCTTCCTAACATAGCAGGATGTAGTACTACCACAGAGCTTGATTGTATTCATGAAGACATACACACATTTCACAAAAGCTGCCCATACCGACCCAGACACATGCAAGATAAGGAAACCTTAATGTCAATCATGATATATCTCCTTTTAGTGGCCCTGAGATATTTCCTATGTTACTGAATGTTCTGCATTTCCTATTTACACATACTTACTACTTTGGTGTCAGCATTGGCCTACTGAAGGCACCCCCCCCCCATGCAAATGATGATGACTGTGCCATGCCCTTTATTCATTTGGGTTGGACTTAGGGTTGCATATATCTCTGATGCACAGAGTGGATAACTAAGAGAGTCTTTCTCAATATATTGACTATATGCTTATTTAGTATGTAATAGCATTGGTGGATGTTTCTGTAAATACACATTTTGGAAGGCTTTTTTTCATTTAGTATTGTAATTCATGCATTCATTCCAGTGATAATGCATTCTTGCTTATTGCACCACTTGTGAAACTGTTGACATAATTGTCCTGTTATCTGTTTTGTGTACAGTGGGTAAGTAATCCGCTAGATGCCAGTTATTGTGTACAATGCATACATGCATATTGCAGATATCATTCCTATAAGCCAAGAATGTCATTGGTGGGCACTTGCACAGGTTGTGATTGAGTACATTTATGACTGACAGTATGCAGGTAGTTTATCTTCTTACACATTTGCTCTTATAATAAAGATTCCACACTTACCTTGACATTACTGCAGTTATGAGTTGTGCTTTGCAGCTGTCTCTCTCTGATGCTATCTGTACACAGACATTGTGTGGGTAAGTACAGTTTATGTACATCAGATGGCATCACTTTAAATTTTTGTATGTGCTTAGGATGTTATGTGTATTCCTTAACTAGTGAATGTGTGTGCTATCATTTACCTCTTAATTGCTGAGTGTGCGTTAACCTTTGTCTTAGGTGATGACTGTACATGTTATCCTTTGTCTTTTAGCCAGGGCAATGCTGTGCATGCTTACCTCTGCCATCTACCAGTGTAGCTGGATGTTCTCCCTCAGAATCCTTGACTGTGTGTACTGGAGGTGCTGCCTCCGGTTGTGTCCAGGAATGTGTGGGCCTGGCCCTTGTTGACCCTCTTGCAGCTGTTTCCTCAAGATGATATTATGCAGCATGACAGACTGGTAGAATTTCTGTGTTAGTGCCTGGGTCATACTGCAAGTCACTCCTGATATAGCTAGACAGTAGAACTGTGACTTCAGCATGTCAAACACATGTTCTATTTCTAGTTTGAGCGTGGGCATTGTTATATCCTTCTGTAGATGTGTGTGCATTTCTAATGGGTGTTATAAGACACAGTTCCATTGCATATCCTGCATCACCCAGTAGGTGGTCTTGTGGAGCATAACCCCTAGCAAACCTTGTGTAAAGCTGTGAGGTGTGTCATATGTGTAAGTCATGGTAACTGCCTAAGTTGTCTACATAGATATTGAGGATGATCCCTCGGGCATTACGAACAACCTGAGAGTTGACTGAGTGGAACCTCTTCCTGTTGATGCATGTCTTCTGTTCACCAGGTGGTGCTTTTATTTCTATGTGGGTGGATTCTATGACCCCAAGACTTCAGAAAAGTGTGCTACAGCATATAATGCCTGCATTGTTGTTGCTCTGTCCTCAGGTGTGAGTGGAAAATGGATGTACTCCCTTGCATGTTCTAGCATAGACTGGAGACATTGGTAAAATATTCTGGAGGCTGGGGCTTGTGACACCCCTAGTATATTCACGGTGGGTGTCTGCTATGTACCAGTAGCTAATATCTTTAATCCTACACATACCTTAGTTTCTATTGGCATAGGTTCTCCTCAATTTACCCTGGGTCTGAGATGGGGGATGGCAGAGATTGCAGAGTTCCTGTAGTGTTTCATCTAAACATAAGTTAAAGGTCATGCTGCTAAACACTAGGAGTCTAAACACGAAACTGCATTCATTACAAGCATTCTTAACCCTGGAAGAAGCTGACATTTGTGTAGTCACAGAAACCTGGTTCAAAGCTGCGGAGAGCACCCCAGCCATACCAGGTTACTCATCCTATCATTCATTCAGACCCCAAGGCATGGGAAGCAAAACAAAAGGAGGTGGAGTTGCATTATATATAAAAGACATACACACCTCTAGGCTGGTCAGACAGTATGATTCACAGGAAATACTTCAGGTGAAATTAACAATTGACAAAACCCCTATTCAAATCATAGCTAGCTACAGGCCTCTAACTCTGACTCAAGATGCCCACTGCACCTATCTGGACCTCTTAGAATCTATCAAGATTCAACCCTTTACCCTGATCTTGGGTGAATTTAACTATTCAACCATAGATTAGAAGAAATACTCATGCCAAAACACCAATGCCCAGAAATTCCTTGATTTTGTCAATGCAAATGCCTTGGACCAGTTGGTTGACACCCCCACAAGAGGTGAAAATACCTTGGACTTGACATTAACCAACATGAGTAACCACTGCAGCATCCCTACAGTGTCATCATCCCTGGTAAGATCCAACCACAAAGCGGTCACTTTCGAAGTCACCATCTCCCCCGAGCCCCCCCCCCCCCACTAGGGTCGAACAAAAAAACTTCTGCAAAGCTGATTACAACCTCCTGGAGAAGGTATAAACAGCTTTACAGCCCCATCCCCCTCCACAGAAACTGGCACATATGTCCAAACTTACACCAAAGTACTATATGAGCATTTATATAGCTGCATGGAATCAGGAATACCAGACAGGATGAAATCATCCTCCTCAAGGAAGAGTAAATCTGTCTGGTGGGCATCTACAATAAATACACTCTATAATAAAAGGAAAAACAATGCTGTCCAGGACCAAGAAGGAGCAGGTTTCTAATTGAAAGTAATTTCTCCTTAGCCTGAACAAGCAAATAAGAGCAATAGTGAAATCCACTAATGCAAACTTAGAGTTCAAACTGGCCACATCTACTAAAGACAGTAATAAGGCTTTCTTCACTTATGTGTACAGTCTCAAGTGAAGCACCCAGATCTGCTCAGCACTGGTCATCAAAGACACCACATACACAAACCCTGTAGATGTAGTCAACCTGCTGACAGACAAGTTCAGTGAAAACTTCACTCCTCTGTTCCCCCATCAGTAAAACAGGACATCCCCAGTACCTGTCCCCTCCCCTTATCTCTAGGGATAAGATCATCACTACCTTCTCAAAGGCAAAAAATACAGCCTCCATGGAACCTGATAACATCACAGGCTGCATCCTACATGAACTCAGGCAGGAATTTGCAGCACCATTAGGCACAATATTCGACCAAAGCCTGAATACTAGCTTCGTTTCAGCTAAGTGGAAGACTGCTACTGTCATCCCTTTGCACAACGGTGGAGCATCCATCGATCCAGGAAATTATAGACCCATCAGCCTAACTAGCCTGATCTGCAAGGCCATGGAGTGGATTATCATGGACCTCATTAACAAGTACATTGGCACCCTCCAGACACTTGATCCCACACAGTTTGTTTTTGTCAAGGGGAGGTCATGCCTGTTAAATTTGGTTGACTTCTTTGAGACAGTCACCAAGGCTATAGACAAGGGGAAGATGGTGCACACCGCCTACCTTGACCTGGCCAAGGCCTTCAATACTATTCCCCACTCAGGTATAATAGATAAACTCTCTCAACTAGGCATCAATCCATATGTTACCAGATGGGTAGCAAATTGGCTCACTGATAGAACCCACCTAGTCAAAATAGGGGAAGCCACCTTAAGTAGTAGACCCGTAACAAGCGGTGTACCGAAGGGATTGGTCTTGGGGCCTCCTTTGTTTGGGATATACTTCTCAGAGGTGCAGGCCCAATCTAGTGGGCTATGGTTGACCAAGTTTGCAGATGACTGCAAGCTAGGTGCTGTCATCAATTCTCCTAGTGATGAGGGCATCCTCCAACAGAGTCTCACCCAAACAAATGACTGGTGCCAGAAACATGGCTTTAAATTTAATGCCAGAAAAGCGCATCATCATCCCTTTTGGGTAGTCCCCACATATTATCACATTGATAATAAGGCACTAAGCATGCAATCAGTCATGAGGAACTTGGGTATACATATGCAAGAGAGCAGCAGCAGCCTCTAATACACATCCAACCACCACTGGCAAGGTCATCACAGCCAGACACAGGTGAGGAGTCAGAGGGGCAATCAGCAGCTGCTGTGAGTGTAGGCCGGCATAGCCATGTACAATATGCCCTTGCATTGGTCAATAGGCAGCAGATGGCACAGACAATTACCATCTAAGAGGCTAAAACCTTCATCCTACACACATACATACATTTACATTGATTCCAGGCAATGTCACAGCCTTTACTTATCCATGTAATGGCTGTGAACTGTTCATCAGACAGTCAGCCCAAAACTAAAACTCTTGCAACTGCCAGATTTCCAAGGTAATTGTTGAACCTGAAATACAAAATAAATATCTAAAAATACAAATGAATGTCATATTCTTGCATGTTCTTACTTGCTAATGTAAGAAAGTATAAGGTGGGTAATTTTTACAGCAATGACATCATAATGTGACAACAGTGACTTATGTAAATACATATCCTCTATCAACTAATAGGCCTCTTGCATCAAAGATTCACACATTCATACCTCTCAGATGTAAGGATTTTCATGGAATGCCCAAAGTTTGGCCTCATACTTTTGTGCTAGGAAATCATTAAACAGTGAAGTTAGAAAATAATGGCACACATTTCAGATTCAGACTTCATATTCAGAAAAAGTCATAAAAATGGCAATGCAAAAACCATTATTCCATCAACTAAGTTTGTAAGACCAAAATTTACAGCATCACAAGCACAAATATACTAAGCATAAGTCAGCTATGCACTGAGCATCAGATAAAAGACTAATGTATTCCTCAATCCAAAAGACAGAAAACGAGGATATGAAACAGTTATCATCATTTGCACTGGGTGTTGTGAGTGTGCATGTGGGGGGGGGGGGGTGCAGGAGGCCTAGGCTGACACAAAAGGTAGTGAGTGAGTGTAAGTAAGTAAGACAAACAGGCAGACACTTGGATAAAAAGTATCAAATGGCCACTGAGACAGAATGAGCTTTAAGCCTCATGACTGATCCATGTAACTGTTATGTTTGTGTGTCTGCATGAGCACTCCAGGTAAAATTAAGCTCTGTGCTAGCTCTACATCCTGGTATGTTGGATTGGTGTGAGTCGTGCAAGGCAGAGGTGAGAGTTTGTTTTCATCCCAGACACTGAGAACCGGCTGTGCCAGGAGCTGCACTGGCATGTTCATGCCGATGGTCAGATGCACTACTGCTACCTGAACATGACTGATGTCTGCTGGATGAGCTCTGCTCATGACTACATGCAGGACCATGACTCCATGACCTGCCACATCTGGGTGTAGACAACTAAACCACTGATGGAGCAGTGTAATTAGTGTAAGTAGTACCACTATGGGAGTGTGACTGGGCATGGTCATGTCAGATGTCAGCTAACCTCAAATGATGTGGCCAACCTACGTCCATGTGGATGCTGCCCCCCTCCCAGCAGATGTTCCATCACAGACCTCGCCCATTCCAATGTGTCATTCATCCGAGCCATTGAACTGACAACATGGTGGAGGCAGTCATGCATGTCAGACTGTGCTACATCTACAACCCTAAGCATTTCCTCAGAGACCCTACTGGGATGTGCCTGCACCAACATGATATATGTCATTTGGCATGGAAAGACACACCAGGATCAGGTGGAGGATTGACAGCAAGCCTTCTCTGAGCATTCATAACAACAGTCCTGCAAGGCATCTCACCCACACTTTGGCTATGGCCAGAGTCAACAAGCACTGAAGCCACAGTAACCACACTTTCCTGCTCAAGTGTCTCACTCTTCATCTGTCCAATACTAGATGGCTCACTAGAATAGGTTTTCTTAGGCCTACTGGCTGTGTGTGATGTAAATAGAGAAGATGGCTGAATGTCAACCTCAGTGTCAGATTCAACCTCTGCCCCTCCCTGACTATGCCTGTGTTTGGCCGCCATCATCATCATCATTAGAGTCTGCCAATACACTAATATCAGGTAGTAAGGGTCCTAAACTTCCACTGTCAGGATCATCTGTGATGATAAGCAACAAACACAGGAAAGAAAATAATAGCTACACTACTACAATTTAATATATGCTAACAAATGAACACTGGTACCACTATCACAGATGGTACAGCAATACACACACAGTTCCAACAGCTACCTCATGTGAATGGATAAATGTGTATTTCTGTCAAATGGCCATCTTTACTAAAATAAAAATGTTTGACTTACCACGTGCAGATGACTCCACACTTGCAAGAGATGATGGTCCGGGAAGAAGTTAAGCAAAATGTAAGGATGCCATCATCACAATATCAAAAACACAGGGGGAATAATTTATTGCCTTTATATGTCCATTAACAACATGTTTAACTGAAACTTGGATGACAGGTCTATCCCAAGCATAATGAACCATGCATTGATAACAGTATCAATCTATAAATAGGTCCACATTACCCCCCAAAAAAATATTAAATCAATTTAACTACTGCTTTCAATATTTTACTATGCAAGAAATTTTTAAAAATTGACATAGCCTACCTGGAAACTCCTCCTGGGATGTACTTTTCCTCCCTGAAACAGCAGGACCAACATCAATCACATGCTGTTGTACACTTCCCACTGTGGTCTGTGGATCCCTGACTGTGGACAAGAACTCTTAATTTGGTGTCAGTGGTGGCTCTGTAGCAGACCCCCCCCCGCACCCTTGTAGCCACCTGTCCATGGGCCATTCAAGTTCCTCTCCTCCAGGCCAATGAAATCATATCAGTGGTCCTATGACACACCTGATTATATGTCTTGCTGCACCTCTGCAAAGGCATAGATGTCATGCACTATCTGGTTCCAAATCTGTATTCTGCCAGACATATCTCCACATCTTCTTACAACCAGAAAGACATCATGTTGCCAAAAGGCATGGATAATCTCATTATTCTCAGATTCACTGAAGGGGGTGTTGTGGGGATTGTGACTCTTGCGTGTCATAGTCCTAGGTGACATAAAACACAAAATAAAGATACTACACATAAATATTATATAAAAAAGACCTGCTTAGATATAATGCATAGTATTTTTTTTTCAATATTACCCATTGAAGAAACACAAAAACTTCAGTTATTAAAATATTACAAAGTATTATGTGGTTATAACATATCACGTTCACACACAGACCAATGTTTGATCCAAAACAAGGGCTAACAAGAGCAAAGCAAACCTCATTAAAAATGTTTTGGTTGTGGCAACACAAAAATAGAACTTGGCTCCCCACCCCCAAAACAACAGGCAAATGACATTTTGTACCAAACAAGGAATAACAAATCAGGCACTTGTTATAAGTGTTTCCAAAAAAGCTGTCACAAAAATGTGTACATATGTACCACAGAAAAGTCATTTTTATGCAGTTGCCAGTCACTGCTACATGTGCCCAACATTCCCTTAGGGATGTCTGTGGGCCATCCTACAAGGCTAACACCCCTTTGTCGATGGCAATATAGGACATTTACATTTCACTGAAATAACATAGAAGAGTGTGAAGAGAAACAGTTTTAACAGTAACAGTTGTGATGAAAGTTAATAAGGCTGTGTATCTGAAAAAAGTAAAATACCCTGACAAAAAAAAATTATATCATCAGTAAACTTCTAAGAAGTGTATAGAGATAAAAATTGCATTTGCTAATGCACACACACAAACACACACACACACGCACACACCCACACACACACACACACACACACACACACACATATATATATATATATATATATATATATATATATATATATATATATATATATACAAACACACACATTTTTTTCTAATTATATGTGAACAAATCCATTATTTAATTGAAAAATTCCATCATACCTTATCAAGATCAGTAGTCTTCTGTGCAGATAAATCCAAAGGAATAGCAATCTTCTTCTGTGCTGTCCACATTCACAACTCTCCTCACCTTCAGGTTCCCTAGCAACATGGTTACCTTTTTATAGTGTAGATTCAGGCCTGTGAGCATGCTGAAGGTGCAAATGAGGTGTGAACCCATTAGAATTACTGAATCCCAAAATGTCGGTTCCGTGTAGCAAGTGTAAACATAGTGCAGGCACTTCCTCATTGTTGCTAATGTATTGCAATTGTGAGTGATTACTGGTAGAGAGAAGGAAAACACAACAGCAATACAGACTCCAGTACCTGCAGTGGGTGTTTCACCCAGGTTAGACATAGAAAGTGTAGAAGTAATTGTATCATGGTTTTAAATATAAGTAAACAGCACAAATTTCTTGGTTTCAATTCAGTTATATCCAAACTCCCCTGCTTTTGTTGAAAACTATATATTACTGCAATTTAGTATTCTCATACATTTTAAGAACAATGATACAAAATGCCTTGAAACTACATGCCTCAGATTACTGCTCATATAAGAGAAGAATAAACACCATTCAAAGATAAGGCAGAGCTGCATTGCTACAAACAATATTCAAAAATAGTTGTATGATCACTCACTCTACTAAATCTGAAATGAACACATATACAAACAACTGAGAGAGTACAAGTGTCATATATCTTTTTAATACTGTGGATGATTTGGGGCTTGCTTGTATGCACAATTATTTCCATTCCTGCTACAAAGCTGTTTTTCTTGCAATACAGTGTTTTAGGTTCATTCATGTGATAGTTCAAATCCAAACTTGTGTAAAAATCTGTAATGAGTACTAACATTCTTTTGTAATTTTATTTTTTTTAATTTTATTTATTTATTTTTTAATATCACTATTTGCATAACTCGCAGCTTATTGCAAACATGGGGAAACAAAGTAATGCAATAAATGTCATGTTATGTACTTCTATGATAAAGACTACATAAACTACACCTGTGAATCATGTGTGTGTAACACACCTGCTTAACACGGTGAACCACACAGTATATACTATCTGTAGATCATGTTTCAAGTGCCATAGTTGTCTTTTAAGGATGAAACCTAATATACACTGTTCACAAGGATAAAACAACGTGAGCTTTTCCTGTCACATTTGAGTGTCACTTAACTTCACACAAACCTAGTCTAATAGCCCACACATGAAGTAGACAGATTACCTGCAGACAAGAAGTAGCGTATCCTCAGTTCTGAAACAGATGCATTGTTGCATTTTTATTGTCATCATGCAAACCCTCAAAGTAGCATTGCATGGCAGTTAGCAACCTCCACAACATCTGCAGGTCCAGAACACCTGCAGACAGGAAGAAGACAGTAGACAATTTCAAAATGGATACATTGTATCCTGTATGGTTTGTGTATGATTTGCCACCACACAAGCACACCAAGCATATGTGTAATATACAGTATGCACATTGTAAGGATTACTTATAGTTTGTATTTGTTAATAAGTATACTTAAATGTAAAAGTTTGCTTTTTTTTATTTTATATGTGTGGTCACAAGATTTTCATGCCATCCATATCAACTCAGAGAATGCTTTACAGAACAGGGAGGTAGGCCCACCACTATGGTTCAGCCTCCCTCTGCTCTACTGGCTCCCGCACCAATGCACAGCACATCTGAGACTCAACCTGGCAGTAACAGGCTCTGCTGCCCCTGCAATACCTGGACTTTCCACATCAGGTAGTATTACCACAGCAGCTGGTGCTGTAGCACCCCCTGGGAGTAGTGGCTGAGGTGGGGATTTTGTCACCCTTCAGGAGTTGCTAGGCTTGGTACATAGGGTCATGTACAGCACCATTGGTGTATGCCTACACCAGATGGAGAGAATGCTCTCTGTTATGATCCATAGAAAAAGCCATCAAGCACTCCAACAGCCAGTGGAATAAAGGGACAATGATGACAGTTCTGTGGGCGAGGGCTAGATACTCATTTTCTCCATGTTTAATGGGCATGGGTATCTGATGCTCCCTTGCTATCCTCAATCATTGTATCCACCAACTTGTTGTGTCCTTCACTGTCCTTAAGTCATGTGTGTCCCATTTGTCTGCATCTGCTTCCACATCTACTCTACTTACCCGACCCAGAAATACCTATATCCCTTACCCAGCATTCCTCTTACTGAAGTTAAAAATATAAAATGAGCACCTGTCCCACAAAAAAAAAAAAAAATCATCCTATATATAGCTCTCCACTTCACACAGGAGTCTTTTTGACACACTTAATTTGGTCCAGCTGGCTATACAACATGATTATACTGTTGTTACTCCTCTTTGTTGAGGTGACAATCCAAATGCAGTTAATATTGTATGCATATTTTCATTTTACACTGTTGAAGAAGTGGATAGTTATGTTTCTTAGCTACCTCCTCCTGCACATTCCTCTAGTCTTTCTCTTTGTTCTTCCCCATGCTTGCCCCACATTTCACCACTTTCCTATCTACCCAATTTTAACACTGTTAGTATGGTCAAAAAATAGTCACACACATAAGTGAAAACAAGCCAATGAAGTCTTTCACTTTTTGCCTTCTGTGTTTGCACCCATGCACTTGAAACTTGGTCTCTCAGCACTTGTTTTCAAATATATCAACGACACTACAGAAATAAATAAAAAATGCTTTCTTATATACCATGTAAATCTTTATACTGAGAATACTCGTTCAGATTTTCTAGTACTTGTAGTAATTTGGACAGCTATTTGCATGTTTGCATATAGTTTGTAAAGCTGTCTTTTAAAGTATACCTGCACACTGGAAACACAACAGCAAATACTATACTTTGCACACTCATCAATCCTGTAACATGCAGAACTTTAATATCTTACAGTCATACATGTCTAGTCATCTATTTCATGCTGCCCCCCCCAACATCTTCTGTCAAATATTCAGTGATGATGTCATCCACTATCAATTGTAAAATGGCATTGTAAAAGTCAGACTTGTGCCATGGTGCTTGCATTATGTACTGAGTTCTTTAGCTGATATACATAAATAGGTAGGGGTTCTAGTCTCACTGCAGACAACTGATTTATGCATGTGTGTCTGTCTAGCCTGATGAGCATAACTGTGTATTCTTCAGTCATCAGTACAATCCCATGGAGTACCAATATGTTGACAGTTATACATGCTTGCACATACATTTAATTCAGGTCTCATAATGTCTTCTCTCAAACATCCAATGATTATGCCATCCACTATAAATTGTCCTGCAGCAGTGTAAAAGTCAGACTTGTGCTGTGGTGTTTTAGTTAAATACTGAGTTCTCTAGTCGGTGTACTTAGGAGTGCTTTTCTCACTGCAGTTAACTGTGTTGTGTGTGTGTGTGTGTGTGTGTGTGTGTGTGTGTGTGTGTGTGTGTGTGTGTGTGTGTGTGTGTGTGTTGGTTGACATTCAAGAGAAAATTTTACATATGCATGTGGAACACTGCTATTACCATCTTCTCACAAGAGTCTGCTGATTTAATCACCTGTAAAGTATTGTCTGATACTATAAAAGCCATACTTGAGCCGTGGTGCCTGTGTTAAGTACTGTGCTGTACAAATAGTTAGGTAGGGGGTTCTGTTTTCACTGCAGTCAACTGTGTGGGCATTCAACAATCACTATGGTGACAATTTTGAACAATATGTGAGTCCACAGCTATATCAAACCCTCCTCCTTCTTGTTGTAGCATACGATGATGACTTAATCCTGTATAATGTACTCTGACAGTTTTCAAGACAATCTTGTGTTGTGGCAGTAACATCAACTACTGTATTTGTAGGCTACTTTACCTACACATATAGGTGTTCTAATCTGATAGCAGGTAACTTGCATGTCTATACATACAACTAGCACTTTTGAGACAATTTTACACAAGGATGTGACTCCACATCCATACCCTAGACTCCTCCCAACATGTTCTCCTTAGCATACAATGATAGTATCACACTCCATAAAGTGCAATGTGACAGTGCTGCAATCAAATATATGTAGTGATTCTACTGTGACATTGCATGGCATTCATATTCTATACCTACACTGGTATAATGTTTAAATCAGGCCCACTCTACTGCTACTGTGTGTGTGTGTGTGTGTGTGTGTGTGTGTGTGTGTGTGTGTGTGTGTGTGTGTGTGTGTGTGTGTGTGTGTGTGTGAGACTGGTGCTACATTATGATCATTGTATGATCTTTGAAATAGCTCTTCATTTCACTACCACTTGGGGTGCCTTTCACATTGTCACATGCATCCTCCTTTTTCCTCTGGCAACATGACATCCTTCTTGCAGAGATGTCTGCATGTCAAATATGCATACACACATCATGAAACAGAGTCCTTCCATGATCCTCTGCAAGCCATCTCCAGAGGTCTGCATGTGTGATTGCTAATTCTGTCATGGTGTGCTGCACATGTCCCATGTGGACAGTGGCAGGATGTAATGCAATCCTACAAATAAACACATACACACAATAAGATTATTATCTTCCATAATATAGACATAGGGATTTATTTTGCATGGCAAAATAATGGCTAGGATTTCATGTGATATTGACCATTAGCCTAATAATGTCCTATGACCCTATGAATAGTTGACATGTCACTGTTGCTGTCATTGACAAGCTATATTGAGTTGTGGATATACAGTATGGCTACAAAAGGGTATTACAATCTGTGATGTGAGCTAATGTATTGATGGCCATTGCTGCCATTGCATTGTTGTTCCTTTTATAACAGCTGTAGTAATATGCCTCCTGAGCGCAGTGGTGCAGCGGTTAACATTGTCGCCTCACAGCAAGAGGTTCACCAGTTCGATTCTTGGCTGGGGTGCCTTCTGTGTGGAGTTTGCATGTTCTCCCTGTGTTCGCGTGGGTTTCCCCCGGATACTCCGGTTTCCTCCCACATTCCAAAGACATGCATCTGGAGCATTTCTCCCCGGGCCTCCACTGAAAACAGGCTCTGTGGAACCTAGTCGGACTTTCCTGGTCAACAAATGATAAATAAATAAATAAAACTGTTGACATGGTATGGTACACTTGTATGTATATTGTTGGCATAATAGGGCATGTTGTGTTTTAGTGGAGCAGATCAACCTTCTACACAGGTCACATTCTGCCATCACAGTGACACTTGCAGTATGAAACAGGTGTGCATGTGTCTTCATACCATCATTAAATAATCTGCAACAGACAGCCATATAAATTCATATTGATTACATGGTCACATAAGTCTTGTCTCATACACATGTTGTTATGTTGTGATATACACAACCAAAGTATAATGTGTTAATTCAATTGCAACCTTGTGGAATTCATTGTATGTGCAGTGGTGTTGCTATACCCAAGTATTACTGAAGTGGTCAGCAGCACCATTATGTGACTATTAACATTTGTGTCAGGAAATGTTCTGCATGAGCCACAAGCAATGGATCTCTAATGTGTCCTGATATGGTATCAGGCTATTCAAACACAGCTTGCCAATGAAACACTTGTAGGCATATGTTGTGCAGTTGATGTAAGTACATGACATTGGTACAGTTGCACAACTGTGGGCATAGTACCAGTGTGTGGAATGAGATGAATGACCAAGGTTGTATTTGAAGGTCTTTTCACAAATTATTTCTTCTGATAAATGTTAAGTGAAATATACAACTAAGCACAGATCTGTATGTGGATGCCATCAGACATACCCAACTGAAGGAATTAGGCAATCCACTTGCTGACAGCTTGTCTCGCACATCACCCCCCCCATCACCACTGGCCCCCAGCCAAAATTATTAATACAAACATTACTCAGTTTTTATTCTAAGGAGGGCAGCTCATCTGTGTGCTCTGCATGGCTAATAACACTGAATCAATGGGCCCTGACAACATCACAGGCTGTCATATAGTATGACTCAAAACATAGGCCTACCAGACACAGCTGGATCCATACTTCAACACAGCCTCCATATGGACTATGTTCCTGTAGAAGGGTGTACATCAACATACATCCTTCTGACTGGGGGGCATCACTTGATGCGTGCATGCATAGACCCATTCTGACTTTCTTCTTCTGTGAGGTAGACCGACAAGTCATCATGGACCTTTTCTAAAAGGACACAGGTAATATTCTGACTGTTTGTGAAAGACATGTGTGATTTTTTAAGGCTACATCATGTCTGTTACATCTGTTTGATGTCTTCAAGAAGGTCAGCAAGGGCATGCATGATGACAACAGCATAACTTCACCTGCCCAAGGCATTTGAAGCAAATCCACACTGAGGTATTTCTTAGAAACTGTCACAAGTGGCCATATACATCTATATCACCAAGTGGGTACACCACTGGATCACACATGTGACAGATAAATATGTTGAAGTGTGTGAAGTGACCTATATCTAGAGTCCAGTGATCAGGTCCATACCTCTGGGCTCTGTGCTAGGCCCTTTCCTGTTCATTATTTAAATCTCAGATGTCAAGAATGACTTACACATCCTTTGTCCACCAAGCTTTGCAGATGACTGCAGGTTGTGGACAATCATTGAATCAAAGTGTGATATTAGTATAATACAGACACTATCCACACACACAAAGGATTGCTGCAATAGCCATGGAGACACAGGAAATGAACAAAAATCATGGGGGATTGTTATGTTACAAAAGCAAATACACAAGCTAATTGTAATATAGACAGCACACCCATATGAGCAGAACAAGTGGCATGTGAGCTGTCTATTCAGGTACATGGTATGCAGAATGTCCACCAGTATGTGCCCAAAGTACTGACTACTCTCTTGTATGTAACACCACTCCTGGGTATATGCAGGACATCCACATCAAAGTGCATTATAGTTCCATAGTTCTCAGCCCTTATCACACCAATAACAACACATCTTCTAGGGATGAGTTACTGAAGTGTACCACATTTGCTACAGTGAGCTTGCACACATATTATCAGCCATACCTAAGTATTCTTTTTTGTTGGTTGATGATGCAGAACCCCCATCAAGGTGCTATACAAGATGCATGCGCCGTATGTGTTACCATGATGCACACAGTAAATGGATGATTGACAACATTAATGGCATGGATTATATTTATGACAGTGTGGATTGTAAACATCTGTCAACTAGCCAGGATTGCTCGTTATCTCAAATACAGGTATGTTAAAGTTTGAAGAAGGTGTATCTGATCCCTCTCATAGATTGCTGACAAATCATAATAGTTTTACAAGTGTGTTCTTACAGAACCATCTATGATCACTCACAATCACATATATAATTGTAGAAGACATGGGATTACTGGTGGTATTATTCTGATACTGTCTCTGACTGTGTGTGGTTTTGTCCACTGTTGTCCATGGGCCTGTTATTATGTGTACCGCTTTATTGAGACCTATGTTGACATTACATTCATATTTAGGCAGCTCATTTTGCACAGCTTCAGAATATGCACCTAACCCTTATTATATATACCATTCCTGATATATATCCTATCCATTGTTCATGTAAAGAATCTTCTCCACTGGTTTGTCACCTTGTGTGACAGTCATATAATATACAGTAACACAAATCCAAGTGCAGAGCTGCTGTCAGTCGAGATAAGGATCTCACGCTATACATAAAAATAGTCACAGTCCAAACAAAAGCGTGAAATTCCAATGGCAATGAAATGAAAGTAGAATACTCCAAAAAATCAGCTCATAAAAACAAACATGAAATTTATTTAAACGAGTAAGCGCTTTCGCCAAAGGCTTCTTCAGACTCTTAAAACAAAAACAAACACCATAAAAAACATTTTAAAACCATCCAAAACTCATCATTGGTCAAGTCAGGTCACACGTTCTATTCACTTAAAGGTACATGGACTGGCGTAATTATAAACACATCGGTAGATCTGTTACACTTATAAAATAATAAGACATACATCAGTGTGTATAATCCATTACTGTTCATGCATAAACATAGTAGGCGTCAATACCCAATATGAAATTATGGTGTATTGGACTGTAAACAATATCCCCATGCAATCCTGCATTAATTAAAAACTCAACGCTCTCAGAACATGTTCGTTTCATAAGGGTTAAAAAACAGCAAATGTGCACACATCGCACTAGCTCAACAGTTTGCAGAAAACTGCATTAGCTAAAGTTTCAACGCTCTCAGAACATGTTCGTATCATAAGGATTAAGAAACAACATTAGTGCACACATCGCACTGGCTCAACAGTTTGCATATAGCCTGAGTCTCAAGTCTTTCATATATACAATGTTTATAATTAATGCAGGATTGCATGGGGATATTGTTTACAGTCCAATACACCATAATTTCATATTGGGTATTGACGCCTACTATGTTTATGCATGAACAGTAATGGATTATACACACTGATGTATGTCTTATTATTTTATAAGTGTAACAGATCTACCGATGTGTTTATAATTACGCCAGTCCATGTACCTTTAAGTGAATAGAACGTGTGACCTGACTTGACCAATGATGAGTTTTGGATGGTTTTAAAATGTTTTTTATGGTGTTTGTTTTTGTTTTAAGAGTCTGAAGAAGCCTTTGGCGAAAGCGCTTACTCGTTTAAATAAATTTCATGTTTGTTTTTATGAGCTGATTTTTTGGAGTATTCTACTTTCATTTCATTGCCATTGGAATATAATATACAGTAACTGTGCAGTCCATAATGTGTCATGTCGATATGTGATTTGTGTTCATGCTACAGTGGTCTTCATTGACATGCCCTCGTCTACTGTACATTACCATGTTTCACCTGTCCTCTTCCCCTGTGTTCATTCCTACAAGTCATCTGTGTGCCCCTTTTCAATACACACGCACACTTCCCCTGACTATTTACATATAATGCAGTCCTTCTACCTCACTGATCATTTACACAACTTTTATTCAGTATGCCTGACACAGGTTTCCACAATACTCTTCACTGTATATACTTTCATGAAATATGTTGGAACTATATACATTGCTTTATTAATAACCCTGGTAATCAATGTGGCATTCTGCACAATCCCACAGACCTAGTTTGCCTGTAGGTAAACAGGTTTACACGTCTGCTGGTGTCTGTGATGCTTTACTTGGTTTCCTGGCCTGAAACTGCACTTGTTTATGTTTAAATGTGGTGTGCAGCATGCATATGTAATAAGCGCTGCTGCTCCCTCTGCAAACACATAAATTCAATATAGGCTTCGCACTAAGCCTATGTGGAGTTTATTGAATTCCCAGATTTGTCTTCCCATGTATATATGACACTTATTTCTTAGAATCTTTATTTGCTTTAACAAAACACCATTGCATTGCTACAGTGAGTAAAAAAAAAGCTGTTATATAAGTATTAAAACCTCATCATTCAGTTTGTTTGTGTCTTTCGGCTTTTCCCGGTTAGGGGTCGCCACAGCTGAACTCCGGTCCGCTAATGATTGGCAGTAGAGTTTTACGTGCTGGCTTGCCGGGCCTAACGCACAACCTTCAACGAAGGAACGCCCATTCACGCATGTCACCACACAGAAGACGCTCTAACTGAGAATCGAACGGGCAACGTCTAACTGTGAGGCAACAACGCTACCGCAGCACCACCACTGCAAAACCTCATCATTCAGTAAGAACTACAAATATTTATGTATAAGTAAAATTCAAAAAGTATAATTACACAGCTACAGAAATGATTATGCATTTAACCATAGCAGTGGTAACTACAAAGCAAAGATGATAGTATAAAGATAACACCTGACTGTAACTAGGTTACTTATGCCAGAATCCACCAAAAAGTTGTGAGTCAGAGAAAGTATTACAGTGTACAATACAATGGTAGAAATGTAATGTCTGTTAAGATGATGGACATGCATATTTTGAAATTAAACAGAAAGACACAATGGTTTTATATACTCCACACACTTTTAAAATAACTTGCCTATTGTCATAATAATATAGTACCATAGATGACAACACTCCCCACCCCACCCCCAATGAGGCTTATGCTTTTAAATAAACCCAAATTTCAAGAAAGACTATATAATTTTGTGTCATCAATGGAATTAGAAAAAAAAGATTTCCCTAGCAGCACTCTTCATAGCTCTGCTAAACTTACCATATGAGAGCTACAAGTCACTCTTGAAGGTTTTTGCAGGTTGTTTTTGCAACCCATACATTTAAACTGCACATTCATAGAGATGTTTAATATTTCCTCGTCGTTAAAGAAATGTCTGAGTGACTTTCTGTCTCTGCAGCTCGCTGCTCACAGGCTATGAGCTGAAGTTTTGTGACGATGAACTGAGGCAAGAATACCTCAACAAAGCCGCAGGAAAGTTTTTTGAAGTAACCCATTCACCTCAAAAAAGACAAAAAAAAGAGAAAGAAAGAAAATGGGTGTGCCCTGCCCATATACCAAAGTATTTTATTTGGTGCAGCTGCTTGCATCCTAAGCTCATGATGCAAGTAATGCCAATGTCAGCCTGATATAGGCAAAAAATGGAAAATCATCAAGTTTTTCTTTCTTCTGATTTTTTGTAATACAGCTAGTGATTCACAATCAGAGTCACTAAGTTCTGTGGATGTGTATCAGTAACTCTTGCACCAGCCTGAGGAAACAATTGTGGTGTGAGAGATATAAGTGCAGGTGCCAGACAGCTGCCCAGGACACCTAGTGCTGGATCAATCCCTGGATATGGTGATGGCTTAGGTGGTTGGCATTTATGCAAAAAAAGATGTAAGGGCATTTCCCTGGTTTCCAGGACACATTATCTCCACTTAGATAGTACAATAATCACAACAGACTATTTGCAGGCACAGCTCAAGTGAAGAAATTTACAAAAAAATAAAACACAACTAATTCATAGTTATTATAAACAATATTCACAATATTCAGAATGTTATCCACATTAAGCAATAGACTATTACACAGACAGTCCATGTGTCATACAATTACACTATATTAGTAAACTGTAAAGGACACTATTATTTTATCTTTCTTAAGTTACAAATGACATAGGAAAGGGTTGAACTTTAGTGCTTTCATAGTACTAAAAGCTCAAAGCTCTCCACCCTGGTCTGTAATAAAGCCTTGAGTATGATCCAGATGACCCAAGTTCAAATCGGGCGGTGCAGTGGTTAGGGTTGTCACCTCACAGCAAGAGGTTCTCTGGTTTGATTCTTGGGTGGAGTGCTTTCTGTGCAGATTCTGCACGTCTGCCCTTCGTTTGTGTGGGTTTCCTCCGGGTGGTCCAGTTTCCTACCACATTCCAAACACAAATGTCTGGAACATTTCTCCCCAGGCCTCTGCTGAAAATAGACTCTTTCCCAGTTTGACTTTCCTGGTAAACAAATAATAAAATAAAATAAAAAATAAATTGGGCACTGGAATAGCCAGACATGGAAGTGTGTGTGTGGGGGGAGGGGGAGTCAGTGGCTTACATCAGCTTGTCCATCCTGGGGGAGGGGATTGATGGTTTTGATTAGGTGATCTGCTTCTGTGCAAGTGAAAGCTTGCACATAGCAAGTGATCATAGGTCTGGGAGATGTGATCCAAAGCTGAAGCTGATTCCCATAACATTCATGGAGCACAGGTGTGTGAGCACACATGTATCAGAGGGAGAGCATGGGACAACCTACTGGTGATAAGGGAGCTCATATCATCCTCCAAGCAGAGGATTAGGCCTAGAATAGAAACAGCATTAAAGGCATGCCACAGATTGCTCTGTCCCTGTGGTGATGAACCAATGGTCAGTGGTGGTTGTGGACCGATGGCCAACATGCTGCAGTAGCCAGAAAAAGGATACTCTGAGTTCTAATAAAATTTTACAATATAAAATTACTACTACAATTAAGTAAGTGATGAATAAAAGATAGCCCACAACTGATAAGTGACACTGGAGCTTTAAAACATTCACAGACTTTATATGACCTAGGGTTGGGTGGTTCATTTAACATGCATGTTGCACAGTACTGTGACATTACTAATGTATGCATTAGCATAATTCATTGATACAGTTAATATCAATGACAGAAAACTAGAGAAGAACTGAAAAAATGCAAGTAGAAATCAAAGGGATTCCAAAGACTTCTTGGTATGACTTTCAGTGAGTTAGTGACTTCTCTTGTGCATTCTTGGCAGTGCATATCTGTAAATGTGCTAACTTAAACTAATTTTATATGCAAAAGTGCCACTGCAGTGCTGTGACAACAGCTTTGCTGCAGGAAACAAAAAATCAGTGATTGGTAGGAAAACTATGAATGCTTATATGAAGGAAGCTTACCCACCTAAACCTACTAAGTGAGAGGTTAAGGTGGGCACATTGAATAATACTACAACTAGTCATTAAATTGACGGAGAGCCTTCCAATGCAGGTTTCCTGTGAGTGTTATTAGAATTCAAGGAGCTGTCTGCAAAAAACATAAACGAGTTCTTAGAAAACTTGTAGTACATGAGGGAAGAACTGGACAGACAGCTGTTGCAATGACAGCCATGACTTGAGTTCACAGGAGTTATAAATGCAGAATGATTATTAATTAAAGCAAATGTAGCTACTCTGGATAAATTTAGTTATTAGAACAGGGGCATATGGTCAAACTTTTGTATTTTGTGCATTCCTAACAATATAGAGGGTAAAGTTCCATTTGATTTCAACAGGTCTGACACCAGAAAGGCACTTTGATGGGCTGCAAACTTCCCTAGTCGTATGATTTGCTCAGACAAGTCAGGCAATAAAGGTGAATGATTCAGTAACATCAGGTCATCTTGACTCATGATCACTAACTTCTTTTCTTTTTATTTATTTAACATTTGTTGACTGGGAAAGTCCATCAAAGTGCCTTTTTTCTTTTCTTTTAAGCAAGAGAAAGCAGTACTGAAAACTGTCCAGATGGTGGGCCTACTTTATTACAAAAGTTTAAATATTTACTTTCACCATGAGTTTTACAAAATGGTTTTGGAGTTAAAAAAGAAAAAGAAATGAATTCCAATTATCACTTTATTAAGGAAAGGGGTCTTAAATCTAATTTATATTACTATTTTTCACTGTGACTTATAGCTGGAAATAAGTGGATGTCACTGATTGATCCTGATGCAACTTGGGAAAATTTGAAGCATTTGGAGTTCAGCCAGGCATCAAAAAACAATAAATAGAGTTTGGCTCCAAAAGACATATAAGTGCTTTCAACTCACTCTACACCCATGAAACAAACAGTGTGAAGAAACTTTGGACAGTATAGAGTGGCCTGGGAGAGTAATGACTGGGGATAATAATGACTATTGTTTATGATTTAATCCTCTGTTGGCTTCATCAAATTCCATTCAAATTGCTTACATGACAGTTAATACATTTGCTACTTGTATCTGAGTATTCTTACAAGCACAGGTCAAATAACTGAAATGTATTTTGTTTATACATACATATATATATATATATATATATATATATATATATATATATATATATATGTGTGTGTGTGTGTGTGTGCCCCTTTTGTCAAATATCAAGCCTTCTCTCTATCCTTGTTTATTTGATATACCCTCCACCCCCACAAAAAGATTCATTTATATTCCCTCTTCACTTTGACTCCCCCCACCACCCTTTTTCTTCTCTATCAAGGTCTAACTTTTATGGTGGGGAGCAGCCTGTGTTTGTCACCTACTGGAATATTCTGAAATATCTGAGATGGTCAGGTACACAGTTCAGTTGAAACTGAAATTTTATCTTGTCTCTTAAAGTAATCAACGGAATCAGAATTGGGTATGTTTGGGCTACAATCGTTAGAGAAGATAGTCTCAAAATGTAATAATAAGGTTTTGCTAAATATACCTTCTGTATTTTGTCTTAAGGTAAAATATCGAGCTATGACTCATCATTTTGCACTACTTGGGGTTCTGAAAGGTGGAACTTCAACTCTATCGTAGAAGCATTTGCATACATTGTTACTATGGATGTGTCATGTTTCTTTCTGTTTCAAAATATTGTTGTTGTTGCACATCTTTTGGGCCCACCTTTGTTTTTTTTTTATGTAGGTGGGAAGGTGGGAGGGAAAGCCTGCTGGTTAGTGTGAAATCTAAAAACTGAATCTCTCCATAAAACTGTTTTTTCTTCTGGAGTCTCGAACAGGTATAGAGGCCCACTGCTTCATCTGAAGTCACTGATATAAAAGCAAATGTCCTTCTGTTCATATGTTGCAGCATTCATAACATGAGGGAGTCTGCCACAGGCTGTCCCGAACGTCCGGCCAGTATACAAAAGTCTAAAGCTACTGTCAATTATGTGCAGCATCGCACATAGGACCCCATCCAGTGTTGGCCATAAAGTGATGCGGGGTATAAAGTAGACGTCAACATGTACCATCCTCAGAACTTTGCTACTGCCAGTCTGAAAGCCATCTCCAGTCATTTGCTGAACAGTGAAGTTGCAGATTCCAGTCAGATAAGTGCTCCACTGTTCCACTGTTTTCTTTTTCCTAATTTTTGTGATACTGTTGTTTTACTGAGGTTACTTCTCATCTAGGAAGGGCAAGTGTTAGTGTGGAAGGCAAATTCCACACAAGGATTCTCATGACCTTTGCCTCTTTTGTTTAGCCCCTAGCCATGACCATACCTCTTGTGCTACTTGCAAAGCATTTGTTCCTAAGACCCTTTACAGAAGTCTCGCTTCTCTTAATTTATATTTAGAGAACCAATGCCTTAAGCATTCAGCTTATAACATGATGGAAGGTACATAAAGCCCTTCAGAGAAGCCTGTTTTAAAAAAGGCCAAGAAATCTAGGCCTGAAGTCTCTGCTGCTCCTCCAATACCAGATGACTCTCCTGATATTGGCCTGGAGACCTGTTTGGAGGAAGGCGAAGATTCTTCTGCAGGTACCATTGTGGAGGCCACAAAGGATCTTGCTAGAACATCCTCGGGGGTAATGCAGACATGTGTAACAGATGTATGGGGGAACCCAGGTTCATTGTCTCTGAATGCCCTTGTGGCATACAGCAAATCCTTGTAGATGAAGAGGTCCCAAGCAACATTATTGAATGTAGGCCTATGTCAGGTCCCTCAATTGTTCACTGTTTGGATGTTCCACTAAAGAAAAAGCAAAAAGGAAAGCATGCTTCTCCTTTTTTTCAGAAACACTTTGCAGATTGGCAAGCATTTTCTCAAGGGTTGTTTAATGCCTTTATGGTTCTTAGAATTCTACAGGGGTCTCTCTCTCTCTCTTCTCCTTCCCCTTCTCCCGTTTCTCCTCAAAAAGAATTAGGATTGAGGATTCCTCAGATGAAGATGATTCCTCTGGTGAGGAGTCATTGGCATCTTCTGCCCATAACTGTTCTCCATTGAGGTGTGCTTCCCCAGAAAAGGAATCATATAGTACAGAATCTCCCAGTGAGGCTGTTACCTTTGGAGAGACCATTGTGAAGATGACAAGAATTTTTTTAAGTGGGATTGCTGTCAGGTTTCTGAGGTGCAAAAAAGATAATATGACCTGTTACAGATGGATTTGCCTTCCCTATCTGCTGTGCCTCCAATGTTACCAGCTTTCTTGGATGCTTTCTCCTCTGCTTATAAGTGTCCAGACTCACAGCCTCCTGCCCCTAAAAGGCCAGATAGATTTTTCAAAGTGCCAGAAGATTGCAAGTTTTTATTTAAGTCCCCTTAAGCAGATCCAGCTACAGTCTCAATGGCTGCTGATAAGCCCTCAAAGCTTTTGTCTTCAACTTTTATTCTCCCCTCGGATAAAGAGAGTAAAATTATGGAAAGGTTGGGGAAAAAAGTGTATACTTTGGCCACTCTTGCCTTTTTGGCTATAAACTATTAAACGCATATGACCAAATAGGCCTTAGCCCTCCTTTCTCAAACCACTCAGCTCATTTCTGAGCTTTCTGAGTAAGACATTAAGTCACAGCTTTCTTCTATTCTGGGATCCTCTTCTCAAGTGACACACCATTCCATTAAATGCAGCTATGATACAGTTGAACCATCTACTAGAGCTTTTGCATCTGGCTCTGTCTTGAGGAGGTACTCTTGGCTGAGGTTCGAGCCTCTTTCAGATGATATCAAAGCTAAAATAATAATGGGCACTCCATTAGATACTAAGACCTTGTTTGGGTCTGCAGTTGCAGAACTTTTTAAGCCCTTGCAAGAGAAGGGTAAGAAGCTCCGGGATCTTAAATATATTTTTGTGTCCCCAATTCCAAAATTTCAAATAAACTACCCTTCTAAAACTCCCTTTGTTAGGAAGCAATCCAGGCCTTCTCCATCCAGGGATAAAAGGATGTCAGAAATTTTACAATACCAACACTTCTTCTACTACTTCTCCTGTTTAGAAGCAACATTTTCTTAGCAAGCGAGGTAGTCTGTGACTACCAAATCTTTGCAGCCAGACCCCCTATCCTCATGTCTATCCCTATCTCTCCTTGCTTGGAAACTAAGCACCTAAGACTCCTGGGTTCTTTATATTATACACAGATGATACTTCATGGTATGGAAAATTCATTCTTCCTACAGAGGCATTACTCAGCCTCCAAGAGACCAGCTGGAATTTTTTCCACAGGTAATTCAAATCTTGATTTCTCAAGGAACCATTCAAGAAGTACCTTTTCCCCAAAGGGGAAAGGGATTCTACAGAACAATGTTCCTAGTACCCAGAAAAGATGGTCCCTGGAGACCCATTCTAAATCTGTCACATCTAAACACCTTTCTGGAGGTTCCAACCATTCTTATGCTTTCCTTAAACACCTTGCTCCCTCTCATTCTTCCACATGCCTTTATGGTGTCTCTAGAGATCAAGGATGCCTACCTTCATGTCCCCATTAATCCTCTTCACAGGAAATTACTGTAGTTTCCTATTGCTTCATCACATTTTCAGTTTTCTGCCTTGCCCTTTGGTCTATCTACAGCACCAAGGACTTCATAAAATGCTTAGTTCTGGTAATTCCCTTCTGCAGATTCAGAGGTATTCAAATCTTTGCATAGTTGGACAACCTCCTTCTCCAAGCTCCTTCACCAGATATCCTGTTAGAAAACCTTCATTTCACAGTTATTTTTCTAGAAAAATTAGGCTTCACTATAAACTTCCAAAAATCCTTTCACACTCCTTCTTAAGACCATGTCTTCCTAGGATGCAGAATACAGACAAAATGTTGGTTTCCTTGCATTGTCAAAATTTCATCTCTCCAATCTCCTTCTTCCAGACCATTATTCCATTTCTGTCTCTGAGAGCCAGGGAGTTCCTCCACTTGCTAGGTTTCACTGGATCCATTATTCACATGTTACCTTTAGCCAAACTTTACATGAGGAAATTCCAGTGGTACCTCAGGTTGGAATGGCTTCAACATGCTCAACCACTGGATTTTGTTATTCCTCTCATTTCCTGCTTGAATAAAATAACTTTAATGGTGGATTCAACAGGTTACCTTGATTCCAGACCTTCATCTCCATCCCCATGTCCGTCTCAGGAGTTATTCACAGATGCTTAAAACATGGGGATGGGGGGGCAGCCTTCCCTTTTTGGAAGGTTCAAGAAATATGGTGTCTTTCTCAAATTAAGGAACACATAAACTTAAAGGAGAAGAGAGCTCTCATTTTGATCCTGCAAACTTTTTACCCTCTTTTTCTTCCAGGTCTAAAGTGGTTCACAGACAACACCACAGTTCTTTGGTATGTCAACAAGGGGGGAGGACCAAGTCATATCTCTTGTGTAGGTTGACTCTCAGGGCTTGGGAGCTGGCAACTCACTATCTGCTAACTCTTCAGCCGGTTTACATTCCTTTCAGTCAGAATGTTGTGGCAGACACGTTTAGCAGGTCCATGACTCAGTCTCATAAATGCACAGGGATGTGTTCTTGGACATTATCCACTGGTGAGGTACTCCTCAAGTAGATGTCTTTGCCTCCCCTATAACAAACAATTTCCAAAGTTTTGTGCCAGAGTTCCAGATCCTCTGGCATGAAAGGTGGATACCCTATCCTTCTCATGGAATGAGATGTGTTTCTATGCATTCTCCCCTTCTCCCTTCAACAGAAAGTTCTGTTAAAGATACAACAGGACCAACCAAAATTATTGCTGGTGACTCCCTTTTGGCCAAGACAAGATTGTTTTCCCCTTCTTCTGCATTTAGCCAAGGACAGTCATCACAAGTTATCTCACAGGGTGGATCTACTCAGACAAGACAGGATATCCGTGATACACCCACAAATGTCAACTCTTCATCTGACACTACGGGTGACAGGATTTTGATTCCTTTTAGACACCTATTTTCTGAGGATGTGCTGAAAGTTCTGTAGGAGACCAGAAAACCCAACACTAGGAAATTCTACTTATCCAAATGTAAGAAGTTTTCCATCTGATGTCTGTCTCAAAACCTACAACCATTGTGTGTGGATATTCCTGTGGCTTTATTTTATTTTTGTGAATTACTGAAGACTGGATTATCATACTCTTCACTAAAAGCTCATCTCTCAGCCATCTCTGCTTGTCTGCCTATAGCCCTTCCTTTGGCATCAAGATTGGAAGTCAAGTTTTTCCTAAATGGTGCCCATCATATCAGACCAATTTCCTCCTCCTTGGGATCATAATTTTGTCTTAGAAAGGCTTACATTTTCCCGCTTTGAGCCAGCAGTTTCCTCTTCTCTCCAACATTGCAGTTGGAAGGCAGTTCTTCTCTTGGCTATCACTTCAGGCCCTTATGGCTTCCTCTCCCTTTACTGTTTTCCATAGGGATAGGGTTCCCTATGCACTAATACCTCTTTTTTGCCCAAGGTGGTGAATGAGTTGTCACTTAACCAATCTATTACTTTGCCTACTTTCTACGCCTCTCCACAATCTTCTAGTGATAGGATTTTACACACCTTGGACATGCATAAACACTCAGATTTTATTTTATTTATAAAACTAAGTTTATCAGAAAATCTGATCACCTTTTTATTTCTTATAACCTCAGGGGTATGGGCAGGTCTGTTTCCAAGCAGACAGTCTTCACTAGGATCTCTAAAGCTATTTTTTTTTGTTATGTGTTCCATGGGAAATCTCTAGCATCTCCATTTAGTGCTCATTCAACTAGAGCTGTGCCTTCTTCAGGTGCTTTTTTTTTCAAAGGTCTGGATACGTTCTCTATCCTGGAAGCAGCTGCCTGGTCTTCCATCCATGCTTTCACTAAACTTTACAAGTTGGATGGTATTTCTAGATCTAGAGATGGTTTTGTCAGAGCCATTCTTCAAGGGTTTGTAGAGAGTGCTACTACTCCTCCTAACGCTCTTTCCTCTGCATGAGTTTTGGTATTCTCCCTCATGTTATGAATACTGCAACATATAAATAGAAGAACATAGATTAGTTGTATAAAATCTTACCATAACCATAGATGTCCTTCTTTTCTATATGTTACTGTATTCTATCTCACCCTCCTACCCCCTGATGTTTGTTTTGCTGATTTCTGGATGTGTGTTTATCTCAGTTTATCTCAGGCTGGTGTTCTTCCGGGGGCATTCAATTCTGAGGATGCTACATGCTGATGTCTTACTTATAAGCAATGTCACTTTATGGCCTACATTGGACAGAGTCCTATGTGTGATGTCGCACATACCTGACAGTAGCTTTAGAATTTCGTATACTGGCCAAATGTTCGGGGCTGCCTGCGGCAGACTTCCTCATGTTATGAATGCTGCAACATACAGAAGATGACATCTATGGTTATGACAAGATGTTACACAACTATTCTTTATCTAAGGAGTATGCTTGTTAATTCTGTTAATGTCAAGTGAGTCATGCAAATAGAAACAAAGTCTTGAAATATATAATGCAGGAAAAAAGTTGATATTCTGCTAATGGAGGAGAAGTACTTGTGTGCTAATGAGCACAAAAGTAAGAGAAATTTGGTCTTTGAATGTGCTACATGTGATTTGTACAATTAAGCATGAAAAAGGGTAGCAATCCCATCATATAAGAGGATCAGTCTGAAAATCAAGAAGAAATAGAATCCTCTGGAAGGATCAAAGAGATTAAGAACTGTCAGTCTGGATCACTGTTCACTCTTGATTGTGTCTATTGCTGCCCCCCAAACCAACTGGGCTGAAGGGGACCTTTTCTTAGAGGCAGATTTCAGTTGTTTAGTTTGCATAGATGACACATCAGCTGTTAGGAATCCAAGACTGTTTTCCCTTCTCTAAAATAGTAACTAGTAAATTCCAGCAGATTTGCTTAGTACATTAAGGTGGAATGGACAAACATCTTTGCTTGTCACGCATTACTCAAATGTGTCCCAGAACTATTGTATAATTGCTTGGATTTATTGGTTGTAAGCATTGCAATATCAGGTAGATATTTACTGCTGTCCCAGAAGTAAGCATCCCATGTATGATACTGTGTCTTAATTACATAGTATTTAAATGTGTAATGCAAGAAATACGGGTCCCAAACAGTGTGGCAAGACGTACATGATTACAACCAGGTGCATTCTAAGTACAAGCACCTCTAGTACAAGCACCTCTGGCAAGTATATTTTGAGATGTGTTAATGGAGCACAGTGTTACAAATCTGAAGATGTTAATTGCAAGGTAATTACAAAATGGAAAACTGAACTTTCAGATGTCAGTATACACTTAAATTGCTGCTCAAAAATAAGAAAGTGAACTAGACTCTAACAGGAAATGTAAACATTGTTGCACAGGAAAACACAGACATTGTTTAGTAAATCTCTGGTGGAATTTTACAACTCCATTTATCTAAGGCTATTAAGACATTAGCCCAAAAGTAGATTATCTGTTCAGTGAGCAGTATTGTTAATTGACCTGGAGGATTCTCACATACTGTGACAGAGTGTTGAAATCTTAAAGGAATATCAAGCTTTCCTTCAGAGTATTTTCAAGTGCATGGCAAGTCTTGAAAAAGTTAGAATATGGTATTTTCTGCAAAGTTTGTACATTTCATCATTTTCTGATAAGAAAAAGGAGCACTTTTCTCTCTTATTATGGATGAAGAGATAAGACCACACATAAAAAGCTTCAGTAATGTAAGGCTCCCAGATTAGAGGGCCTTACAAGTGCTGTCCATTAAAACATAAGTACTACGATAGTGCAGGAAGTCTTTTCAGTTTGCAAACAGGCTGGAGGCAAGAAGCTGCTACCACTGCAAAGAAAGTGAAATCAAGGTTCTGATTCTACTAGTATGGAAGATCACCACAATCTCATTAACATTAAAACTTGGGGAAACCTGTGAGCAACCGAGTTCATATAACCCCCATCACATTACTTAATGTAGATTATAAGACTTGTGAATGTCTGGGCTACAAAAACACAGAAAATAATGGTCAAATTAATCCAGTCAGACAAGTGTTTTAATAAGGGAAGGCAGGCTATTAATACCCTGAGAAGAACCCATTTGTTGTCAGAGTTTACCAAAGGGAATTAGGAGGAAGTCGTATTTGCAGAGTTAGATATCAAGAAGCAATTTGATGAATTGCATTGGAAATATCTTTATCTATGATTGATGAAGCTTGTTTTTGACAGATTATCTTTTGAACTACCTGTTTAAAGGAGTGTTGGTAGGAGTTAAAATAGATCAAGTCATTTCTGGTCTAATTTTGTTGAAACAGAACATTTGACAGGAATGCCCTTTTTTACTGTTTTTTTTACATTGGTAATTGAGCTTCTAACCCGTGCAGTAAGGGAGAGAGACAGTTAATTAGTGAGATTTATTTAGAAAGAGAAGATCACTTAGTAAGTTTATTTGCTGGTTACATGTTGATATATTTAAACAAACTGGGTTTAAATTTACCTGCTTTCTGCAAATTGTTAGAACCCTTTGGGCTGGTAGCCAAGCACTCTATCTATGTGGACAAAATGACGGTACTTGAGAGTAAGTTATTACCCATTAGATTGCCTGCTGGTGAAGTACCCCTTTGATTTCCTGATTCTAATTCTTGGGAACTTATATTGCTTGTCTGGCAGAAGAAGTTAAAATAATGTATTTTAAAAAGCTTATTGAAGAGAATAAGTGCAGTTTTGAAAAATGGAAACAACTAGCCCTGCCCCTCAAACAGTTAGGAAAACATTTGTTCCACCATAGCACTGCTCCTGCATGGAGCAAATTAGGACCTAGCTGCCTTGTATTTTTTATGATTGTATTAATATTATAGAAGTGTCTATATGTTATCAAGTTTTTGGGGCTATACCCCACATAAAATGAGATTAAACCAATGGCAAATGTAAGTATCCTTGGAGATTACATGCTAGTGAGGCATATAAGAGACTGACAGAATGTAGTAGGTGGATTAAATACACCTGCTTTAAGTAATTTATGTCAGAGAAACTCACATAATGCTTTGGTTAGGCTAGAAAGAGAAAAGAGAACCCATTTCATTGGAGAAAGTGGAATTAAAGCTGATTCCAAGATGTTGGTTGTTGAGCTACTCATAGATTAAAGATGATGTTACTGGAAGAGCCCATATTCATCAAGAGCAAGAGAGTACATCACAGATGAGGGCCTGTACAGCAAGGGTTTTACAAGTGTTCTTCCTAAAAAGCTTCTCGATAATAAGTACATGGATCAGAAAGCCTTATGGAACAGGTGGTGTTGTTAGGTTTAATAAGGAAGTCCTAATTATTTAGTCCAGAAGGTCTCAATTCATTACAGGAGTTAGTTAAAAAGTTTAATATTCCATACAGAGATATTTACAAGTACCTCCAGTTATGACATTTGATGCAGGTTAAACATCGAATGCACTCCCTGATGAACAGGGCAGATGTTATAGTAGGCAAAGCTGACAAGACGGGATTACTCTTAAAATTAAATCAAACTGAAATGGAGCTTAAAGGTATAAACCCCAGCAAATGTAGATAAATGAGAGTACAGCTTAGTGAAACGCTGACAGAAGATACATATGAACAGGTCATATTAATACTAAGACAGGGAATAGGGTTCAATTCAAAGGTCAAAATATCTATGGCAAATTCAATTATTGCATAACATACACCCTGCTACCACATTGACTAGCTTCCATTTTCCTGACCATCCCCCTGAATATTGACATTACAATTTTAATGTGAGAGGTACATGTGAGCACATGTTGGTAGAGTTTTGGAAAAGGAAGGGAACGTTTTTTTTTTCAAAAAGATCTGGGGCTGTATGACCAAGCTTATCAAAGAAATGATACTACGAAGGTTAGGTCTTCCAGAGGCTGTTCCAAAAGAAGAAGGAAGTCAGTTTAAATTCTTTGCTCTATTAGACCAGAAATATCTTACATGCACTTGAAATATAGATTCACCCCAATGATCACACTTTGAAAAGAAATAGCATGAAGTCAAATTCATACCATAATTTGTGTATCTAAAATGCATCCGGATGGGAACAGTACTAAAATGAGCCCATTGTTTGTTGGTGCTTGAATGTTAAATATAGAAAAATCCTGAATATTGCAAGCAGCTGTTTTAATCTTACATTTACTTGAATTATGGTATTTTTAAACTTGTTTCATTGACAAGATAGAGAGAGAAGAATTACTTGAACCTAAAATAATTTTATAGGTTACATAGGTAGTTACTAGCCCTATGGTCATGGAGTCCTTTAAGGAGCTTAAATTCTCAGTTGTCCAAAAGTACTGCTTGGTTCAGTAACTTGCCCAGAGTCACATGCAAAGTAAATGAAGGCTAAAAGAATCAAATCCTATATCAAAGGAAACAGTTCATTAACAACTCATAGTCTTACTCCCCCGTGCTGTTTTGCATATAGGTGTTGCATTTAAAAATTAAGAATTTCATGTGTAATTAGAAGTAAATAATGCTTGCTCAAAAGACTTTAGGGTAATTTACTTAAAGAGTATAAGTTCCAGTTATGATCTGTGATAAAGCGTTCATTAGAATATTGTATTTAAAGTTACAAGTGGAACTATGACGCAATTGATGTACTCTGGTAGATGGCATTAAATTGGGATTCCTTAATAAAAATAGAGATGCCGTATGGTTTGGACTTTCCCATTTGTGATGTCAGCAGCCTAAAGTTGATTAACCAAGCAGTGTGGTATAGAGAAGGGCATGTCACAGAAAAAAATGAGTGAGTAATGATTGTATCTTATTTTGGAAAGACTTGACATTTGTAAAATGTTGTTTTTGGTGCTAGTGGATGAACAGATGAGTGAGTGAATTCAGGGAATAGGAGTAGTATGTCCACATGCAGTACTTTCTGACAGCAACTCACTACTCCTGAATGCCAAGAGCAAAAGGAAAGGGAGACAGTAAAGCATCATCAGGAACTACCCTTTCCATATTGCAATGCGATGAAATGGAGGCCATCAGCAAGCTTTTTCTCCTGCAGGTAATGAATGTGAATCAGGTACAGATGGTGACCAACAGAGTCTGAGGGACATGGTGACAGAATTATAATAATAAAAAGTGAAAAATATGTTGTGATCTTCAGGACTATCTGAATCCCCTACATAAATGTATAAGGATGTAACATTTTTAAAAAAGTCTACTTCTGTGAACATAGACAAAGTTGTAAAGGGTTATATTCAAACATTCCTGAGGGGAAAAAATACATTTCTCTGGGTCCCAGCTTAATATTTATTTTCCTTTTATTGAATTCAGCACTGCAGAGAATATCTATTAACAAGCTTCACACAGAATAATGGATATGTGAAAAATACAGTTTATACAAGTTTCATAATACTTGTGAAATGCGCATTAAACAGTCTTGTCCTCCACAACCAGAACTAACAGACATGCTCATGAATAAATGTAATGAATCCCATATTAAATGTCTGTACTTTAAAGAAGAACTGATGCATTACACAAGTCCAGACATGACAGAAATATTGTCTTTTCATATTGCTTAATAATAAAATGTGAGATATTGCAAACAGTGGAAATGAAAATATTTCCATGCAGTGCTGAGTAACAATATTCATTCCCACATGCTGCAGACTGTTGCTAAAAGATGTCTGGGAACACTTTTCAAACATATTTTGCAAGGAGGCAGGTAATATTTAACTATTTTCCATTTCTAGCTTATAATAGCCTACATCTCAAAACCATGGCAGGGGTTTAAACATAATGATGTTCATTGAATAGGCTTTATACCTCATATAATAAGCAACCAAATGGTGTAACAAGCTCCAATGCATAAGTGTATGGCTATATTTAACAACCAAATTTTAACTCTGTGTATGAACAATTACAGCATCTAACTAAATGCAAATACTAGAAACTTTCTTTCGGCTTTTCCCGGTTAGGGATCGCCACAGCGGAACTCTAGTCTGCTAATGACTGGCAGTGAATTTTTACGGTGTCGAGTTGCCAGCCCGGCACCCAACTTTCAAAGTCTAAAGACTCCTACAGAAAACATTTTGCCCTGTTGTAAATCAAACAAATCAGCAGAATGAACAAGACTATTCCACAACTGAGCTGGCATGCCCAACTCCCCTCCTCACCGACACATGCACACGCACAGACACACATGCTGCTCTTCATGTTATAGATCAGGTAAAATAACTGCTATGCTACAAAACAAATACTTCCTAGGGCAGTCCCTGAAGACAGTGTGCAGTATTCAAAGTCAGTTTGTTTAGTATGCTGCATGGTCTTGAGTCAAAAGTGAGAATAAGCTGTGATTTCTATAACTCAGTAATGGTACTGGGAAAAAAGTGAAAATGTGTGGAATAGGGAGTGTGCAACAAAGCATATGTAAAAAGCATATGTAATATGTAAATTACAACATATAGTCTAAAAAGTGGATAATGAGATGCAAATAAAGAATGCTGAATGTAGGTTGTAATGCATAGTCCTCATAAAAGAAGTCACACAATCAGTTGCATCTGACTATAAAGGCACAAATGCAGACCAAAACATTTGGATTTGCATCTGGTGATAATGTTATGACATTAGTACACTAGCTGTTGTATACTGGTACCATTGCCAGTCAGCTGGGAGTACTTTTTAGTGGCACAATCAAAAATGATACAGGCATAGAATAACATCACAAATGATGATTGACCAGCAGGTCCAACACTATCTCAGAGTGGAGTAAGACATCTTATGGAGATTGATTTACCCATATGGCCTAAAACCTGGATGGAATATATGACCTTCTTATACCTGTGAGTACCAAGATATCTGTTGTTCATATCAGTCTAGCTAGAGGGATCCTCCAGAGACAAACAGCAGATAAACTGGATATTTTACAGGCATCAGAATGTAGAACACCCAAGATGTTCCTTGACAAACTGTTGACACACAAATGATCACATCTAATGGGAGCCACTGATTAACGGCACATAGCAATTGGCCCTACCCAGTGTCCACAGATAATTACGTCAACAGACATGTTTAGCATTCTATCAGCTGCCAAAGCATCTGCAGTGCATGAGTAGAGGTATCTTTGAATTTACATATGATATACAAGTAATTTCTATAATTACTTCTTGAACAGAGACATTCCACGGGGTCATCTAAAAAGTAAATATAGGCTGACTTGTGCACCCACATGTCTGCAGTCGCATACAACATGTATGTTGGTCTTGCACTCTCTTTGTGCTGAGTACTGTGTTATAGGTGATTTAGGATACCCCTAAAGCCCTGGATGATGACACACTTATAGAATTTGTAAAGTGTTGCCAAATACCATAATAATATCCCCAAAGTCCAAACCTGGATGATAGACAAACAAGTGCATGGTCTGCTCAAAACTCTGGTCTGCTTTCTAGTTGCACCTGAGGCCAATGCAGTATGCTCCTGACATCACCTGCAAGTTCTTCATAGCATGTTGCATACTCTATCAGTGTGAAAATGAGGATATAACCACCCCAAACATCAGTCCCTGGAGGCAAAATACCAAGGAGGCAGGCCCCCTTGCAATGTCCACTGTGATATTCAGCAGGAGTGATGATGTTGATGCCTACAGACACAAACTAACAGCCATACGACCACCTAGCAGACAGTGTCAGGCATTGCACAGGGCAGTGCAGGCAGTACTGGAATGTCTAGTGCATATCTCTCAGCTCTGGAAGCTGCATAGTGGCAGTGCAGTGTCACACAAAACAAAGTAATGCATGCAGTGTTAATTAAAGGCTATGCTGAGCTATGCATGGTTACGCCACACTGTGTATCAGACATTTCTACTTACACCACACAAGATGGTGGGTGGTATAATTCACATTCATCATGAGTTACACAGATGCTTACAGAAATGTGGACACCCTACTGTCTATAAATCCTGGGGCAATGGTTATCAGTTAATGAGAACAGAGACTGGGGTCATGGAGAGGGATGACATCACTGTCATACAATATTTCCTCTCTTTCCTCTGTGGAGAGCTACATTGTTCTGTCACAACAGCCACTGATATGTGGACAAGTGCATTAAGTGTAGAAAAACTGCAGCACTCCCCCACACACTGATGTAAAAATACTGGTGGAAAGTGGTAAGAAGGTGGATTGCTAATGATGTGTTCCATACCTTGTGTTTCTCTGTTATGGCTGCCTCTGATGTGTGATGAAGGACCACAGGAACCCCATTTCAACCACTGCAGACTGTATTTCCTTTGATGGCTTCCTTAAGTGTCCAGCCTTGGTACACTCATGCATAAGCACCAATGGCGGCACTTTCTAGCATATATAAGGAGGTGGCTGTAGTGAACACAAGCCACTGCAGTCCTCATGAGACCTAGAATTGTAATATTTCTGGATTCCATGCCCTTCTGGAGGCATCGGCACTGCTGGTTCAAATCCTCCAAAAAGACTTGCTGCACACTGTGCCAGATTGCAGCCATGCGCATCTGCTTATTTATTCCAAGAGCTATCCACATACCTGGGGCTAGTTGCAACACTGAACAGCACTGTAAACCCCTGTCAGACTATTGTGTGGTGGGTATATGCACATCCAATGCAGTGCATTGGTCCACTGAATCTCCAAGGAAAGTAGTGATTGTACTCTTACTACAAGCGAAGCCCTTATTGACAGGGAATGTGATCCCCCCACATCAGGCATGCTATATAGTATGTGTGTAGGGGTGAGCCCTTCCTGACAACTGGGCAGTGGGTGCAGTAGCACCCATGAGGGATAAAATGTTACTGAGTCCTGGGACAGTGAATGTCATCATTATCATTATTATAATCTCCAACATCATCAGAATTTTGTGCAGGTGCTAACCTCAGACATGCTTCCTAGCCCAGCTTCTACAACTGTCACAGCAGCAGCTTCAGTCTTTCCCATTCATATACAGCATAAGAGGTGAAAGAATGATGACAACCATCCTTACAATGTGTGAAGCTGGGTGGTGGGCATGCAAATTGCAGGTGGACACATGCAGACAAATAACACCTGTTCTGGTGGTTACCACAGTATGAACACCTAAAGAACCTAGAGAGAAAATATGTATCAGTCATTGTGTGCTTCACAAAATCAGCTCTTTCAGAGTTGCTGTATGGCACATGTTTTACTTGGCTAGTCTCCCTTTCAGACACCTGACATGCAAACACTTCCAGAACTAGTGTGTATGAATTCTATCTATGACCTCATCATCTCCATGCAAGAATGCTTGGAATGACATATCATCCATGAGGCTTGCAGTGGTAGCTGGCACTCAGAGTGTCTCACCATCCATGAGGCTTGTAGTGGTAGGAGGTACTCCTCCTATGGCAGATCTATCAGACACCATGTTGCATATCTTCTGTGAGACCATCCATACCATGTTATTTGTTCACTTCTGCCATTGCTGTGTTCTGCAATACCTACCACCCAAAGCACTGATGGTATGGAACACTGTGCTCCAAACATGATCTCACAGAGTCTCAAGTGTCCCTAGTCTTCCCAGAAGAAACAGCCCATTGGTCTTGATTGCCTACAGCAGGATGTCATTTTGCGTACGCTGGAATTTGACTAACCTCTGCCATCTGTCATCTTTGGTGAATATACCTACGCATAGAAGAAAGGAAATCATAATTGCTACAGGACTGATACTTAGGAAGAGTGGACTGTTTATCAGACATAGTAGCTTGATTTAGCAATGCAGAAGAAGACAGTACTAGGAAAGCAATACAGACAGCACATATATTATAGATAATGGTGTGCACCAATGCTCCAGTGATTATCAAGGTGAGAAAGGGCATGTCTATATGTAGTTTGGGGAAAACACTGAGACTCACAAGAATATATAAGTGATGGTTGTGGGCGATCACAGGCAGCAGGGCTGGGGGGCTGACAGATGTGCATAGGTAATATAGGGTGTGGACTGTGTTGAAAGGGATTGTGTGTGCAGACATATACAACAGGTATCCCCATGGCAGACAGCCAAACCATGTATGTCAGGGAGGATTCTGGGTGACTAACAGGCAGTTCTTTTATTATGGGCTACCTGTACAGTTTTCTGCATGCATGAACACACATACACAATCTATAGCTGCATGTAGATATTACAAGCCAGTGTAATACATATCTGTATTGGGATCTCTAATACTGCACTGTTATCATATGTTTTGCTCAAGCAGATATTCACATGTTTATGGCACTAGTAACATATATCATAAGCCTGAATATAGGAGGCAGGCAGTCCTGTAGTTGTGGGCTACCATTCCAGAGATACAGAGGTATGAAGGTACTAATATCAGATACAAAATTATACCTGCAGGTGTAGGTTACAGACAAGTATAGTGCAGACACTAGTAACATACATCCAGTAAGATTTATATAAGTTATTTCAATGCACACATTCAAATTTGTAATGCACTGCTTAGGTATATCATATCAAAGACTTCAGACCAGTGTGTTTCTCCTGTGGGCTCTATTGTGTGGAAATGCTGCTTCAGTGCTGCCAAAATGGGATTAGGCTGCTCAAATATTGTTTCTACTGCTGTTTTCTTGCTGCATATTTTGGCTTCTAACATGGAAGATCAGCAGTGAATGCCACTAATATATACTCATGTCTATTTTGTGAAATGGTGTATTATCACTGAGTGGAACAAGGCCCTCAGTGCCCTGAAGTTCCATTGTATTCGTTCAAACCCATGATAATAACACAGTCTTTCTTAGTAAATATTAAGCTACTTTGTTACTACAAACACACACACACACACACACACACACACACACACACACACACACATACACACACACACACACACACACACACACACACACTCACAGGATATGGATATTTTTATTTATCACTGCCCTGTGTGTGTCATCGGTCACTAATCACCATTGGATTAGTCGTCAACCACTCAGGCAATAACTCAGCCGATGTAATGAAGAAAAAAAAATAAAACTTTACACATAAAAAACATACACTCAAACTTCCACCTCGAAGAAAAAAAAAGGTGAAGCAACAAAATAAAAAAGAAAAAATGGAAATAAAATAATAGGACAATAAAACTGCATAAGAAATTCGCAAGAGCAGAAAGTTAACCAGAAAACACTGCAGGCAAACCAAACCAAATTCTAAATGTATAAATAAGATAAGCCTAAACTAAGTATCACATATAAATGTAAAATTAGTAAATCTTGAAACAGCCCTCACTGCACTACTAAAATAATACAAAAAATTAAAACTAAGATTATGAAAAAGTATTAAAATGATCGCAAAATTAGAGCAGAAGTCAATAACACTACTACTTCACAAAATGAAATTCTCCGAGCCTCAATTCCCCAAGACTCAATTTCATAGCAATGCCAGCTTTTCCACTGAAAGGCATTGTAAGGAAAATATACAGACATATACAGACAGTAAGTGCCATTTTGGGATGCTGGCCCTCTTCTCCCCCCTTGTAGTATGACCATGGACTTGATATTAGTTGTGTGGTGCAGCCTCCACAGCGTGGGTATAAGGAGGAATGCCCTCCCTTCAAAAAAAAAAAAAAAAAAAAAACTGAAAGAAGTGTTTTTAGGAGGATTTATCGGTGAGTTGTCTTTTAGGAAGTACAGACCCAAGGGACTGTGATTTGTATATGTATGTGTGTGTATATATATAAATATATATATATATATATATATATATATATATATATATATATATATATATATATATAGACATGTTTCTCTCTCTCTCTCTATATATATATATATATATATATATATATACATATGTGTATATATATATATATATATATATATATATATATATATATATATATATATATATATATATATATATATATATATATATATATATATTTATTTCTTTAAGGGGTCATTTGCATATATCCCAAGGACCTCCAATACATGATTTTTAAGGTATCACTTTGTGAAAACTCCAGCTTGGCTATTTTTTCCTCATGCAATTTTTACTGAATAGTTTCTTTGCGTGATCCTTTTACCCTTTGATATAAATATGAATAGATAGATAGATAGATAGATAGATAGATAGATAGATAGATAGATAGATAGATAGATGCCATTATCATCCTGGAAACCTTGAACGTCTCTCTCTCTTTTCCAAATCAAAACTGTTACCTTTCCACTTACACTAAAACCCTCTCTGTGAATTGCTCCAACAATCTTTTCTTTAATATTGCATTCCTGCTCACCTGTCTCTTTCTAATTATAATCTTTTCCAGTCTCATTAATAAGTCCCTCCATAACCCGCATTCTCCTTACACACTATGTATCTTACATTGCTTTGAAAATAGTTTTTAACCATTCCATTACATCCTTGTCCAATAAACATTGTGGTAAGTCATTAATTTTATCACATTGTATTGTATATTTTTGTAGTGTGTACTCCGATTAATTTTGTTGAGGTTTTCTTCCTTAGCCTCCGATGAAAAGGGGTTTTATTCAGTCCATTTTGACCACCCTGGTAATTAAACACAAATAGATAAATGAATGAATAAAGAAAAATAAATACACACACGCACGCAGAGCATAAATAGCTATATGTGTGTGTGTGTGTGTGTGTGTGTGTGTGTGTGTGTGTGTGTGTGTGTGTGTGTGTGTGTGTGTGTGTGTGTGTGTGTGTGTGTGTGTGTGCCAACCATCCTCTGATTCACTAAAGCCTGTTGATTTCAGATGATTAAATTCCACAGGCTAATACTGACAAAATTATAACTTCCCCTGAGGTTTGCCAGACTCAGAGCTATTAATAATAGATGGGGATCAGGGAGGCAAATGTCCTGCATGTGTGGAGTGAATTTTTGTCAGTCTCAGTACTGTCAGCTTACTTCTCTGCAACAAATAGGCTTTGATCAAATGCTCATAGGTTGTCTGCATGCAGCTTTATGACACAAACATGACCCTTTTAAAATTTGTTTTATTTTCAGTCCTTTGTGTATTTAAGTACCTACTGACCACTGTTTGATATGTATCTTGCCCATGCAAGCCCATTTTGAATGTGATAATAGTGCCAGATAATTAGTCTTTTTAATAGAGGAAGAACACAGAAGGCTTGTAAAACCCTTTTAAAAATAAAAGCACGCAGAAAACACCTCAATGATTTCTTCACAATAGACTTCATTTTATTACTAACAAAATGCTTTCTGGTGATTTCTAAGCAAATATTTTTTTCTTGGGACAATAAATTGTCATATCTGTTGAGGCTTTGAATAGTGTTAAGACTATTAAGACTATTAGCTACTTCGCAGCATTAATCTTTAGTGGTTTATCCTAGATTCAAAGGAAACAACAACATGTAATTTCCTTCTGGCAATGTTCATTTTTTCCTGATGGTCTTGGGGCATGTGGGAAAATAGACTAAGATTTTTTCTTTGCACATTCCCAAGGTAGACTGACACAGTCTTTCCTAAAGGAGAAGAGATTTCCCTGATAACTGTGTTCTGTATGCTATCTCCGAGCAAAAATGTAATTTTCAGCAGTAGCATTTCTCTTGAACTGCAAATGAATCAGGCTAGGAACATGTAGCTGCTATAAATAGAACAGCTTCACAAAACTCTTCTCACTTGTTTTGCTGTCTATAACTTTTCCCATTATTTATTTCTGCCCTGCATTGAATTCTATGGTGAGAAATACATACATTCTGATTTTTTTTCATTGCAATTGGGACTGGCATTTTCAGTACTCAGCAGTCATAAAATAAAATTAAGAATGCAGTTTCCTTCTAATTTTAGGGATGAAACAGCATATGTTGTTAGAATGAATATCTTTTTTATTCTGCACACCTCTTGGGTGTCATATGTTTTTATTTTTTTAACTTGCTTCTTTTGTGGTTACAAATATGCCATTTTCTATTTTTTAAGTTATGTACGCTTCCCTCAGCAAGGGTACCCACTGTTATCCCAGAATTATAAATAGTGACAGTAAACAGACAAAAATGTTGACACATTTAACCATTCACTCTGTATAGCTGTATTTGCTCTACAGAATCAGAACCTAGTATGTTAGACCCGTATTTCTTTTACGTTTGTTGCAGAATATTTGTTATTAACTGTGTAATAGCTATGTGTATATATTTTCTCTGTGTTGCATTTCTTATTTTTCTCATGTGGACTATCATTTATATCATTCCCATTTAAGACAAACATTTGATAGCTTGACCACGCAAATAGTCGTCCACATCCCTTCCAAGTCTCCATCCTGATATCTGTTTATGATCTTATAATCATGATGTTGATTGCAGGATTCTTTTCTATGTTTTGATTAGCATCTTCGTAAAAGCGGGTGTGTACTGCTCATATGTGGAAATGGGTAATGTTTCTTAGGCTTATACATTTCCAAAATAGCAACCTAGCTATATTCAGATTTCCAGCAAAAAGATATATTAGTAGGTTTCAAATAATGTTTACAACTCCCTGAATCCTTACATAACAAGTGAAACAACTGTTTGTAAGACCTCCCTGGCCAACTTAAAGTATTTCATAAAGATGAGTTAAAATCGAGATAATAAAAATACTGCAAAGTAATGTGATTTCAAAAACCATTTGGGATGGCTTCGTTAAAACTTACTTTGAAAATCTAGACTGACCAGTGCAAACATATAATCATTCATGATAACAGAAAGCAGTTGCATAGTCTCAGTTTCTGACTCATTTAGAATTGATGCTATAACTATAAGCATCTTGCAAGATTTGAAACATTTTTCTATAAAGATGCTTAGAACTAAATGGAAAAAGTTGTGAGGATAAACACATTCTGTAAATTTTAGGAACATCACACATTCTGGCACAACATTTTTATCAGTCCCTCAAAAAAACGTAAATTATTTTGTGAAAAGCTAATGGATTCTAGATTGTAAATACATATAATCATTAGTAAATGAGAATAATAATTAACATTGCCGGCATCTTTTATTTAATGGAAAATCAGGTTAATTCACATCCTCTTGTCTATCATCTTTGTATGTTAGCAGCAATATTTAAGCGTGTCTCTAACTTGGGGGCTTTTTCCCCCTAATTCATTTTTGCTTTGTCTCAAATTCTGAAGGTGAAACTTTGTGAGACCTATAGGCCAGTATTCTGTGTTCTGAGAAGATGAAATTGCCTGCACCGAGTTTTTGATTTAAATGATTTTTTTCCTATTCCTGCTCTTTGCTGTCTCTGTTTCCACCCACTCAAACTGTTATTAGACTAGACATGAAACCTTACATAAGCTGCTTGTTTAACATCCACACTTTGCTGACCTCCAGTATGTATTTTTAATTTCTGGCGTTAGCACTGACTTTTGTGGAAAGTAACTCGGTATCCAAAATTTTGGAACCAAAAACAACTCAGTTTATAGGACTATGTATGAAACATACACTGCTGACCTTATATATATATATATATATATATATATATATATATACATATATATATATATATATGTATATAGAGAGAGAGAGAGAGATAGTGATATATACAGGCACACACATACATCTATATTACTGGGACAGTATTTAGTATCAGTATCAGAATTGTTTTTTGTTTTAATTGATAGTAAAGTTCTGTTTTTCAGCATAGCCCTACAAGTTCTTCCCTCTTTTCCCCATATCAGCATTTCCCCAGATTTTACCCTTCCTCATATCAGAAGTAACCATCGTTATCATATGTCTTGTGGGGTCCACTACCAAATTTCAAAGCATCGCACCTCTGATTACCAAAGCCCAGAGGAACGAGGTTTTGAAATATTGAACCTTGTCAATGGAGATTGCCATACAGTGCTGAATGAGAACTTCACCATTCTCGTCACTGTAGTGCGATCTCAGAGTTGGTATATTTAGGTACCAAGTGTTGCGGGGGATGCAAGGCCCCCTGTAAAAATGTGAAATTATAACTTTTACCATTTTGGATATATACATATTTTTTAGTTTCGATATTTCAAAACCTCGATCCTCTGGGCTTCAGTAATCAGATGTTAGATGTTTTGAAATTTCCAAATTTGGTAGCGGTCCCATCTTGTGAGCCATCAAATTGTTAGTGGGAGTAATGATTCCCAGGACTCACCATGACCTCTATTAGATATCGTGGATTGATTATTTAATCCCTTCCCCTTCTTCATGTCTTGATGTCCTTCCTAGGATAAAAGATTGAGGTATTGCTATAAGACTGAAAGTAGGAGAATGTTACCATTCCTTCCCACTCATTTATCTGACATCTTTTCACCGACAAGTCGTTCCCAGCTGGTATGTCCACCTAATCCTCCTCTCCGGATAAGGCAAGCGAGTTTAGCATCATCATTACTTCTCTATTCCTTTGTGGGCTACTGCCCAAGCTTGGGTAGTAATCATGACTTTAATCATCTTTGTCAGTGGCACTGACTTTCACATGCATTTGCAGTACAATTTATAAAGTGTTGAGACTCAAACTATTGTGTCTTTCACATGTCTGATACACAATCATCTTAAATTATAAACATTTCTGTTTCTCTAATATATCTAAAAGAATAAATGCAAAACAACGTGGAAAATGAGTAAAGGTAAGGCTAGCGTGACCATGCAGGCTTTAATCTAAGATTCTCTGAAAGCTGGTTCTGAAAGTTCATACATGAAAAGGAGAGTGCATCAGTTTTCTTTTGCAGTATGTATTATTTGTAGTACAGATTTCAAATGAACAAATTTAGACACATGCTGAAATTGTCAGTTTGAGAAAGGATGAATGTATATTTTATGGTGAACAAAATGGCAACACATTATACAGCCAAAAGTTCATGTAAACAAGTAAGACATCTGCATAGGTTCATATCTCTGAAACTGTTTCAAATTTCTGGAAATTCCTCAGAAAGGTATACCAGTGACTGTCAGCTATAATATGCACTTGGTTAATGATTTCAGAAATAAAAGCACTTGCAATTTTATTTTTAAATATGTTTCATTGCATCACTGTAAGTTGGAGGAGCAAACATGAATCCACTTCTGATAGCAGTTTCACTTGCATACTGACGTCAGATTGTCAGATGATATAATGCCCCTCAGTAGAAATTGGATATAATATAGAATTTTATTCTGTGATATTCAAAGGCTTTTGAAAAATAGCACTGGGGATATATATATATATATATGGTTCCCATTCAGAAGCCTGAAACATCATAAGCCTGAAAATCAAAATCCTGAAACCAAAAGCCTGAAAATTCAGAATCCTGAAAACTCAAAATCCTGAAAGCCCAAAATCCTGAAAGACCAAAATCCTGAAACTCAAAATCCTGAAAACACAAATAATGCTAATATGTCACTATAAAGACACTAATATCTACCAACTGACCCTGACCCTAACCCTAACCCTAAGGTCCGTCACTATCACACACTCACCTGACCCGCGCCCTAACCCTAACTCACTTAAACCGCCCCTAACCCCAATATTTGTCACTATTGCATACATGCCTAACCTGTGCCCTAACCCTAACTCACTTAAACTGCCCCTAACCCTAAAATAAAACCAACCGCACACTTACCTGACCCCAACGCATGACCTAACACCACAGGGCTAACAATAGCAAAGCCACAATGACATCAGTATGTCTATTTTGTGTTTTCAGAATTTTGAGTTTCAGGATTTTGGTCTTTCAGGATTTTGGGCTTTCAGGATTTTGAGTTTTCAGGATTCTGAATTTTCAGGCTTTTGGTTTCAGGATTTTGATTTTCAGGCTTATGATGTTTCAGGCTTCTGAATGGGAACCATATATATATATATATATATATATATATATATATATATATATATATAGATATATCTATATATATATATATAGATATATCTATATATACATATATATCTATATGTCTATGTATATATAAATATATATATATATAGAGATATATACATATATATATATATATATATATATATATATATATATATACACACACACACACACACACACATATACACACACACACACACACACACACACACACACACATACATATATATGGGATCCCTTTTGAGACTGTTTAAATATTTTAGGGAAATTATGATCAAATACTTGAAGATGCATGCATGCAGGACTGCCATTTCCTTTTTAAGAATCAATCCTGTTCTTATGGCAGCACATTGCCTTTCACTGCACAATGCATTGAAGTTGTATCATTTTCCCAGTATCAAAATGCCATCCTGCCTGAAGAAACATGTATTATCTTACTTCCTATATTATGACAGTTTAGTAATGTTATGTCCCAGACCTGGGATTCATAAACATCACATACCAGAAGTCATATACCCACCCATAATGGAACTGGGCTACAATATTTATCTGGCAGTGGGTACATTTGGCAGTTGATGTGGAGGGTGAGGCTATTTCCTGTAGTTCTTAAGGCACAGACTTTGACCATCTCAGCCCTTATTTGCTTACTGTGTGGCCTTGAGCAAGTCACTTAACCAGATAGTACTTTGGGGTAAATGGGAACATTTATTTTTCAAATCCTGTTCCTGGAGCCACAGTTCAAGCCCATCTTAATCTTACCCCTCTCTTCCATCCTACCTAACCCTTGCTATTTCCCATTGTTGCCACTGCCTCCTTTTCATAATCCATCTTCTAACTAAATATGGCTATTCTGTGTATACCATTTATTTATTTTGTTTTTTACATTTGCTGCTCCTGAGAAACATTTTACCTTCTCACTCCATATGTCAGTAGATATTCTTGCTTGAGGTATACTGATTATATTTGTCCGAGGCTGAGACAGGGAAACATTTATTATAAAGCAAATATGTGGTCAGCAATCATTATAATCTGGAATTAATACTTTTTTCATTTTTGCTAACATTCTAGATTGTCTAGGAGTTTGCTTGCCTGCTTTCTTCCCTCATTCATATTTACAGAGTTCATTGATGATCACTACCGTTCATAAGTCCCTCTAATGCTGTAGAAGCCACACATGCTTCTTTGCCTCTGAGGGTCAGCAACAACTAGCAAAACACCCCCTCTTGTTTTTAAAGATCTTTAGGAAATCCCTCTATCCATAGCAACAACATGTTGAATCAACTTCTGAAAAGGTGCTAGGCCAACTCAAGCTAAAAAATTTCACATTTACTGTCACCAGATTTGTGACAAACAATAGAAAGAAAGGTGATGATCTTAAAGGGTATGACCTATCATCCATAACCTTTCACTTAACAACAATAACAACCTTCTCAAAAAAAATGAAAACAAAATCTGCTAATTTGCACTTTTATTTAGTATATACACCTGCCACTGTTAACCAATAAAAAGATCCATCTCGTTTCTAATGTAAGCCAATGCATCCATGCTGTTAAATAGACTTTTTCTCCTAATTGCTAATCTCCAGTATAGTCCGCCACACAAGATTCTTCTAGATGTTGAAGAACAGGAATGCACACTGAGGGGCCCATAACCAGCTACTATATCTTTATTAAGACGAGCATTTGGAAAGGCATTTTGTGAAAAAGGCATTTATCAAAGTAGCTCAGGTTGAATGGAATATCCTGCCTAATGGTGTCAGAAAGGAACATTTACTAATGGGCTTTATATCTAAAGTCAAACAACACCTGTTAAATTCTCATTCTTCTGGCTGCTTCAAAAAGAATAGAACAGCTAAAACATACATCTGATAGCATAAACAAATCTACAAATCAAAACCAAAGTTATGTAGTACAAAGGATACTGCTCACATGTGTACAAATTTAAATGCATTTACTTTTAATGTATTATATTCAGGGGTGTTTATCACTCAAAATTAAAATGTATTGTTTCCCATTACTATCACTTTTCTTCATAGTTCATTAAGTATTTATCTTAACTGTTGAATCAAATGTGCTGTTCATATTCATCTTAGTAGTTCAGTCAGTTTTGTTGTTAATTATGACAATCTTTCTATCAAATGTTACTTCAGTAAATTTTCAAAACTTTTTCTAACATTCCCCAGTATTCAATAAAGTCCGTGTAGGCTCCATGTAGAACCTACACCAAATGAATCCATGCACACAGCCACAATCTGCCCTCAGCAGCATGCCATGCAAATTAGTGATGCAGTGCACCTAAGGGAGGTCTGAACAATATGGAGCCATGTCAGACTTGAAACCGGTCACAAGTGGCATCCCACAAGGTTCTGTCCTGGGACCGCTCTTGTTCGGTATATACTTTTCCGAGGTACAGGCCAACGTGGGAGGACTATGGCTCACCAAGTTCGCAGATGACTGCAAACTGGGCGCCATAATCGACTCTCCAGCTGACACAAACATCCTTCAAAAAGGTCTCACAGAGACGGATAACTGGTGCCAGAGCCATGGTCTAAAGCTAAATGCCAAAAAGTGTATAGTCATACCCTTTGGCAAAAACAATGTGCCCACAAATTACCACATAGGCGATAACCCATTAAGTACAGAGAAAGTAATTAGGGATCTGGGGACCCAAGTTGATAGCAATCTCACCTTTGACAACCACATTGCCAAAGTGGTTAGAAAGACCTTCTACATAGCCCACCTCATCATGAAAGGATTCACATCTAGATCAAGAGAGGTAATCGTGCCCCTTTATTCATCCCTCATCAGGCCTATCATAGAATATAATGCCCCTTTTGGGATGTACCTTACCCGACACCTGCAGCAATTAGAAAGACCCCAAAAGTACCTCACCAAGAGGATCAAGGGACTCAAGCAGATGCCATATGCTGCTCGGTTAAAAAAACTCCAACTCTACTCAGTTGCATACTGCCTACTTTGAGGCGATCTATGCCTGACATATAAAGCTATGTCCAATCCAGAATGAATGGACATGCTCCACCTCAGTAAATCTAAATCCCTTAGAGCCACACGCTTGAGGGACTTGAACCTCAGCACAGAAATAAATAGAACTTGCTGGAGGGACAGATTCATAACCCAGAGGCTCCCTTCACTCTGGAATAGAATTCCAATTCATGTTAGGCAGAGCACCTCACTGAATCTCTTCAAGAAGAATCTTGATGAGTGGATGGAGGATCATAGGTTTGTCCCGGGGATTACTTCTGTGTCACTATTAGACAGAGGCACAGTAAACTAAACCTTAAAAAGGGCACAGTATACTCAAATCAAGGGGTGGCGTAAGCCAAACAAAATCGGGCTAGGCTTGTAATTGCCCCAGGGCAGATAGCCTAGTATGAACCTATGAGCCTATGAACCTATGAATCTGTGTTATACCAACGGCACACCCACATACCTGTCAGCCCATTAACCAGACCAAAAGGGGTACAAGACAATTTATTTCACTAATTTAGATTTAATATAATTTTTTTATGTGCTTGTTTGTGCAATGTACTTAATATTGCACCATACGTGTGGTCTGTTTGGTATAAGATCTTGTTTTACTGGCCAGTCTCTGCCACATTGGGAAGGATCAGTGTCAGAAAAAAATGTCAGTCCTTTGAACTGCAGATATTAGACATCTCTCGAAATATATTTTAATGACAAACCTGTTATCCGAACACCTTGCTGCTATTGTAAGAGCAAACTATGTAAGAATGTTCGCTGTTGTTTGCCTTTATCCCACCACTATGTATGGCTTGGCCCATAATGTCCAGTGCTAAGAGGTTGAGAGGTATGTATGTGGAACATCACATATCCAGTATAAGCAACACTGAATAATTGCTGGATGCAATATGATCTAAACTATAGTGTGTGTGTGTGTGTGTGTGTGTGTGTGTGTGTGTGTGTGTGTGTGTGTGTGTGTGTGTGTGTGTGTGTAACTGTAACACTAAAATGGTTATTTATGTAGCCAACTGTACATCATGTCCCGGATTCTATGTTGGCAAAACTAAGAGAAAATTAAGAGAGAGAATTCTGAAACACATGAGGGACATTAAACATAAAAAAGAAACAAATGCTCTTTATGTGCACAGCACCACTTGTACCAACTTTAAAAGATTTTTATTTTTCATTATAGACAGGATTTATAATCCCTGGGAAAAGGAAGGTGATTTGGACAATTTACTGTTAACAAAGGAATGTTTGTGGCAACTTAGATTCAATGCCAGTGTATTACCAGGGTTAAATGCACATATAAGTATTGCTAGTGTTTTGAAACACAAATCCATTTGTATTTAACAATGCTGGTGATACTAAATGTTCTTAAATTAAATGTATATCACCTATTATGTATAGGAATGTAACACTTTACTTAATTTTCTTATACCCTGTATTCAATATGTATTTAAACATTAATTATTTTAACTAATTTTTATGATCTTATTTATACATGTATTTAAATTGATATTTATATTTGTATTTATAAGTAACCATTTTTTAATATCACATATATATCATATTTTATTTTATATTATTATGAAATGTATATATATTCTATTTATTTATTTACATATAATTATATATTATTAATTTTAATAAGTACAAACTTGTTTTAGCATTTTATAACAAGTTTTAACAAAATACATGCCCTTTTATACAAGTTAATTAGCATATATAATTACATCAGTTTTCTATATAAATAGCTATCCCATATTGTTTTTTATATGTTTGAAATCATAAATATTTAATGAACTATACAGCAGTACATCCACTAGGATGAAATAGAGAAGTATTTCATTAACATTATTAGTACTATGACTTTCAGTACTACCACGACAATTGTTATTATCATTATTTTTAAAGTGAATACTACAAAACCTCAAGGTATCAAAAATTGCTTCTTGTTGGACTAATAGGCGTTGTGTTTATTTAATTAATTAATCTAATTAATCAATTAAGCAAACTATAAAATGTTACATCTGAGACCTTACAATTGTACTCTGAAGAAACCCAGATTCATTGTGGGTGAAAGCTCTAAGTACATAGTATGTATTAACGAAGTATTGATGAAGTGTTTTTGAATTTTTGTTTTTATTAAGTGTGAGCAATAAACGTTACTGGATTTACCAGGAATCGCTTGTTGGTTTTACCAGTCATCTCTTTGGGATTCCTTTATTTTCGTTTGTGATCTTAGTTGTAGTATGTTTAGCTATCATATCTGTGAAGTTACTAATGTTCTTTCTTCTCTCACCCTACTCTTCTCTTCTTTTATTTAATTAATCAATATTTTTACTATTATTATTTGCTATTATCATATTATTTATGTTGTCCTTATGTATAATTTAATATTGCCTTGCCGTTAAATAAACTTTCATTTACATTATTTATTGTTGTGTTCTTCATTATATTATTTTTCAATTTATTTCCATTAATCATTATTTTCTTTTATATTGTTAATTACATTTGTTTGGGTTATGTTTATTTTTCCATTATGTTTCTGTTTCATTTACCACAGCACAACAAGCAAGGTTGATTCCTGATGATTCACCTACCATGGGTCCCTGAGCTGAGGCACTGTAGACCAGCATGTCTGGGCCGTAGCCTGGTGCACCCCCTCTTCTGCTCTTGCACTACCTGCTCCTTCCCTCGAGGAGTGTAGGTGAAGGGGATGCCTATGTCACCTGTGAACAAATGTCAGGCATGGTGCATAGGCTTGTGCAGCAAAGTGTTGGCACTCGCCTATGCCAGATAGAGAGCATGCTGTCCATCCAGGTGGTGCAGTCTATCTCCAGACGTCATCATCGGCCACTACCTCCACAGCAACAGTGAAGGTGCAGTGCTGACAGTCCCGTGGGTGAGGACTTGAGTCCCACTGTTACTGTGAATGACATCCATGGGACCTGGATCCCCTTACCCTCTCCCCATCCAAGGTGTTCACCCCCCTTTGTGTCCCTCACCAACCCTGTTTGATGTCTTGTATGTCTTGTCTGTCTGCAAATGACCCCTCACCTTCCCAACTTACCTTCCCCACACATAGCTATGCCCCTTTTCTAACATTCCATTCTCTCCTTAAAAAAAAAAATAAATAAAAAGGGCACCTGCCCCCCCCCAAAAAAAAAAGTCCCATTCATAGCTCTCCATTTCACATGTGTCCACTGATCATACCTAATTTGGTCCAACTGGCTTGATAACACACTTATGTTGTCGGCACCCTTCTCTCACTGGGGGTGACAGTCTAAATTCAGCTAAAAATCTTTGCAAATGCACAGTTGTTGCTGTGCAAGAAATGTACAGCTATGGTTCTTTCCTACACCCTTCCTGTACATTCCTACCTGCCTTTCACTATGCTTTTCCCCCTGCTTGCACCCCGTTTCACCACTTTCCTATCTCCCTAATTTTCTTTTCTTTAAAGAATCATTGCTCTATCCTGCACTATGCGCAGCATCTCTCAGCTAAGCTAAATGACATTGTATTATTACATGTATGTGAAAGCATAATAACCACTTTCAAAAAGTTCATTTACACCCTATTTCAAACCTAGTACCATGTGACATGAACTATAATGCATCAATCCAGCAAGCCACGCAGCCAGTTTATTAGCACAGCTGTTTTAAGCAAAACATATTAATTGTCATTTCCTTGTCATTAAGCATGTTTACATGATACTTTTCATTGTGTCACATTGTGCAGAAAATCTGCTAAAAGATTTTTAGAAAAATAGAAATTTAACTGCAAGTCTGGTAGAGAAATACATCACTGTAAAGCCATACACATACTAATAGATGTAAGAAGATATGTACCAGCAGTTAAGTGTGCAATTATATGTATAACATGTAAAAGCACAGCTTCCCTGTCACTGACTCTGTAGCTCAACCTGTTAAATGCTTTGAAAATGTTTATTTTTGGTTCATATGGTCCTGGGTTCAAATACAGCTGTGGCTAGCACTTAATATACTTGTATGTGTACATCATCATTATAAACAGTGATATGTATGACTGTCTCATCACCTTTTTGTCTACCCAAAGCAGTACAGATGGAATGTGTGCTTCTAAATAATGAAAGTCAGAGGTCTACAGATATGGACTCATTTTAACTATTCCTGTCACAACCCTAGAAAGTGCATAGAATGTCGGGTTATGCATTAGCATGAATTCCAAGAGGAATTTGAAGTATGTAATTCAAATGTGGCCCAGTAATATCAGACAGCAGTCCACAATGATTTGCTAATGATATTACAGACAACCACAGCTGCACAAGTAGCATACACATATGGAGGTTGTGCTAGAAACAAGGGTTGCCAGCACACATGTTCCAGATGACTACCATGACATAACACATGACTTGGCAGTTGTCCAGATGGTTGACAAAATGGTTAATGTACCCCCTACCTTGTTCTAGAACACACAAAGCATGTTGCCTTTTACTCTGTTAATGATACCTTTGGCTAACATACTTACCTTAAACACATACCTTAATTTCCAGTGGGATGACTATCCTCAATCTGGCTCTGGCTATTCATCAAGGCTGCCACTGGTCCCACAGTTACTCATAAGTGCTGTTGTCCTGCACATTCTGCAGCCTCTCTGTTTATGCCTATTGCCAGCAGCAGCAGCTTCAGCCTGTAGTACACACATCTGTATGTAAAAAGTAGCTGCTACAAGCATTCTCGCTGATGTTTTTTTACCACAACATCTTTCACCCCAACATATGAGAAAGGGGAGGGAATCTACATTGAGGCCTTATATCTTGTTAAGTAGTTGCATGGGATTGGCTGGTTATACTGCAAATCAGTTGTGTAGGCTGCATGTAGCTTTTCTGATCCACAGTTTGGTTCAGAGGCAATCAACTGCTAATGAGAACTATCATAGAAAGGCAACCTTCTTACTAGGCAAACCACTGTGTATGAGAGTTACTTCTTATGTCTATCTTATCGACACATTACTTGTATACTGGTATCTTTCACCAGAGTAGTATTGTACTCTATCAGGCATGTATCTGTATTGTTTCCAACATAATGCATATGTTTGAATATACTTAGGGGGAATGGGGATTACATCAGTAAGCCTTTGTTAGAACTGTACTGATGACATGGCATTGATCTCCAGCCCTGTTACATGTACAGAGGATGTAGAGTACAACAAAGGTATAATGGTGTGTGATAACCAGGTACACAGGTCTCCTGGTTACTTCCTTTGATGGCAGTTGTAATAGTACACTGGTATTTTGTTAGCACTATTGTTTATACATATTATTTGGGCGGGAGGGGATATGTCCTGCTATGGTGCACACTACAGTGGAGTCCAGTGTTGGGTGTGTGAGTATATGTGAGTATCTGTCATGGCACAAACAAGAATATGTCACTATTGCTACTATCCTAGTTGCATCCACATCCTTTGTATGTTTGTCACACTTTTGAATATGAGATGTGTAATCAAGTGGTGAACACTGATAGTCTTCCTTTACTGCTATATCTTTACATAGTGTCCTATGTATGCGATCCTTACACGTGTTCTCATTACTTTATAATTCAGGAAACATTATGCATGCACATTGCAGGCCACCATTTTCTGAGGTGGAAAACTATTTCATCATTGAGGCTTTGCAACAACATTACCAGGTCATGCTGACCCGAGGGAGGGCAAATAAGTCAGAATGTGTATCCCTGTAGGATGAACTGGTGCATAACATCAATGCCATGGGTCACCAATATTGTACGTATGAGCAGGTGCGACACTATGCCATGGATATGATTAATGCAGCAAGGGGATGCACAGCTTACGTGGCCAGGGATCATCAGGTCTCTGGTGGTGGGCCTGCATCAGAACCTCCACTCACAGCCACAGAAGAATTGGCAAACCTTACTAGAGAGGACAACTTCCAGACATCCATCAGCCAATATGTTGTGGGCATGGGTGCCACCTGTTTCTCTCAAGAAGAGCGTCCAGGTATGCTTAGTTACATCAGTAGAATACTGTTGCATTCATCCTGTCAAGGTGTATATAGTTTTTCATGGGTGTCAAATGTTTTTTTTGGGGGGGGTTAGCTGCAGTTTTAAGCTCATATAGAGATTGCCACCAACATACTGTACCTTTTAACATAGCAACTACTGTAAATGTGACATATTTAGATGTATAACTCCTGTTATACTTTAACATGTGGTGCTGTTGCCATTACCTCTCCCTCAAACTTTTTCAGGACCATCAGGAGTTGGAAGAGGGCATGCTCCTGTTGCTGGTAAGCAGAAAACGGTTTTGTCAGAGATGCAGATATATTTCAAAGTATTAGCTAAAGTGTCATCCCAGGCCTGCTGGCTGGATTGATGTATTGTCTGCATGATTGCCAACTGTACAAATACTTTCTGAATGTCCACAGTTTAAACTCACACCTCTACCTTGTAGGTTTGACCATAGTGATTGACTTGAATGTATTGTCAGAACATTACTGATTGCCATAATTGTCAACTGTGAAGATTTTTGCAGAATATCCACAGTGTACATAATTTCTTTTTTGCTGATAAGACTCTTGTTTACTGCATAATTATTTCCAAATAATCACAGACTGAGGTTAGAAAATGTCCCACTTCCTACTCTGTGAGGTTGGGAGGTATACAAGCCTGTAATAGTGACAGCAGTGTATATAGCTTAACATATGTTGCACCATAGTACTGCAAAGTATAGTAGTTTAGGTATTAATGTATTGCTTTTTCCTTTTTATCACAGATGACCAGGGAGGTTGGTCTTTGTCCGGACACCACCTGATGTAAGTATCCCTTCAGACTTTGACTAGGATGATAGCCAAATTGATGCACAGCTGGGGGTTGCAGAGGCTGAATCAGACACAGAGGTTGACATACCTCATCCACCCTCATTATCACCATAAACAGCCAGTATGCTTACGTATACCCAGTCCTCTGTGGCCACAGTTATTGGAGAGTCAAAGGGTGAGGACATTGTTGTTTCAGTGACTGTCAATACTGACCATAACCAAGCTGCTGGTGAGGTTCCACACAGGTGGATTGATAGGGGTGTTTGTAGAGGCCTGCTGTCCCTCCACCTCCTCTTGCATGTGTCTCATGATGTGTCACTCGGCATCTGTTTAAGGCCATCATGAAGGCACAGGCACATTCAGAAAGGTATTCCAGATAAATGCTCAGGATTATAGATGCAGCACAGCCTGACATCCGTGACTGCCTCCACCGAGTTGCTGATACCCTGGGTCGATTGACTGACACAGTGGAAAGAGGTAGGCCTGAGTCAGATCACACACTAGCTATCCTGGAGCATGCATTGTCTGTAATAGAATGTCTGACTGGAGATGAGCGTTAGCCTCGTGGGCATAGGTCAGCAACTACATCTACTGAGAGTCAACATGACTGTGCACAATTATGCTCCTGTAGTGACAGTACATCCAGTGCTCCAGTGAGGGGTGTGCTGTCCACACCAAGACATAGTAGGCCATGGGCTCATGGTCCTAGGCATTCCCATAGAGGACATGTGCCCAACAAATATCAGTCACCCTCGGGTAGACCACAGCATCTGACCTTGGGCATGGAGGTGCCAGTGCAACTCCTGGCAGAGCTAATATTCATATTCAGGGGTGGAGATGATGAACTGTTAACTCTACCATGAATGGCTCACAGCTGCCCTACATACAGATATGTAGGGCTAGCACTGAGCTTGGCTGTATGCATGCAGACACTCACACATCATTGTCACACTGAGGCACCTACAGACACACATGCAACATTTCTATGGTCCTTCTTGCCTGATTCCCTTTCTGACTCATACACATGCTTGCCAACCTATTGGGTCAGCCAAGGCCTCCTGCACCCCCACACAACAGCCTGTGCAAGTGACGATAACTGCGCCACATCTCTATCATCTTTCTCATGGATGCGGGGAAATAAAGCTTTGTGTCTGATGCACAGGGTGACTATCTGCATTAGTATGAATTCCTTTCATCCATTGGTGCTATTGACATGCTACTTGTACCAGTCATTTACAGATATTGTACTTTGCCATTTATACTGTGGATGGCAGAATAATTTGTGTACATCACAATGGATGCTGTTGTAGGGCTGTGGAGTCACACAATGAAATGTGTCTCATGGAAATGTTTAGATCTCACTTTCAGGATTGTGTAGTACACACCTGTGGGTACATATCTACTATCAACCCATCAACATCAGAGCACAGGATTGAATGTCAGCACAGAACAGAAGACAACTGTCATCAGAAAGGTAATACTGTATAGGTTCATGAATTCCTAGGTTCATAGGTGTTTACTAGGCTAATGAACGTAAGGCCTTCTTTAAGCCTAGCCATGAATCCCAAATCCTGGAAAAGGTCTGATACCCTTGATAAGTGTAAGCAGGGGTTTGGGAGATGAAACATTTGCAAGCATGGTCATAGAAGATTAACCATTTGCAGTTTGCCTGCTTCCATTAGAGACATAGGTCTGAAACCAGGGATGAATGCTCTGTTCCCTATCCAATTGTCTAACTTGCAGTTCATGTGCATTAGGGTGGAGCTCTGCTTCACATGGATGGAGAGACTGTTCCATACAGGTATAGTCTCAGGGATACATACCTGTCTCTCCAGCATATCCTATTTATACCACAGGCAAGGTGTAGGTCTGTAGAATGGGTAATTCTAGTGCTGTTTGTTTCATGGATATGCAGGAGGTACAGAGTAGTATCTGACAAGCATACATCTTCCCTCAAAAGCTTGTAGGAGACAGAATACACAGACAGGGCGTTGACGTAGTCTGCATAGGATATTTTACTTATGACCTTCATTGGTTTAGTGAGGAACCTCTGTGGATGTTCCAGTTATCAGATATACCTAGTTAGGTACATACCAAAGGGGACATTGCATTCAAGGATAGGTCTGATGAATGACGTATACAGTGGAACAATGACTTCCTTAGAGTTAGATGTCATACCGTTGTTTGTAAGTTGCGCAACATAGAAGGATTCCCTGAATACTATAGGCACGCAACAGTCAAAGGCAAGATTACTATCTATGTGTATCCCTAAGTCCCTGACTACTGGGTCAACTGTTAGAGGTGTGCTGTCAATATGTTAGTTACCAGGGGTGTATGTCTTCCCAAAGGATAGTACTGTGCATTTCTTGGCATTTAGTGCTAGTCCATGGCTCTGACACTAGTTGTATATCTGTGTCAGCCCCTCCTGGAGAACATTTGTGTCAGTGTGGGATTCAATGACAGCTCCTAATTTGCAGTCATCTGTAAATTTAGTCAGCCAGAGACCACTGACAGTGGCCTTGAATTCAGAGAAGAATGCCAAAAAGGAGTGCTCCAAGGACTGCTTTATGAGGGACTCCATTTGAGACTGGCCTCTTTGTAGAGGTGAACTCCCCACTACTAACTTCCTGGTTCCTGTCTGTGAGCAAGATGGCTGTCCAGAAGCTGACATACTAATTTGTACCTAACCTCTTGAGTTTGTCAACAGTGCCTGATGGGGTATAGTGTCAAATGCCTTGTCAGATCAAGGTAGGTGGTGTGAACCATTTTCCCTCACCCATTGGTTTGGTCACCTTCTCAAAGAGGTCCACCAGGTTGGGTAGGCATGATCTGCCCTTGATGAAATCAAACTGGGTTTGGTCTTGTCTGGCAGTGTACTACATTTCTATTGATCATTTCCATGATAATTCTTTCCATGGTTTTACATATAAGACCAGTGAGACTTCTGGATCTGTAGTCTCCAGGGTTTGTAGATGGCCCACTTTGTGCAGAAGGATGAATGCTGCTGTTCTCTATTCATGGGCCACACAGCCTGTTTCCTGGCTACAGTTACATAGTATTTCCAGCAGCCCTAATAGGTCATATTTCATGCTATTTAGAAGGCATCCTGGGATATTGTCTGGGATCATTGATGGAGTGTACTTAGTCTTAGAGAGAGCATTAAGGACCTTTTCCCTAGTGATAGTAGAGAGAATTATATTTGCTGGTATTTTCTGTGGGAGGGTTGAGGGGGAAAGAGGGGGAAAGTTGGGGCTGAATTTATCAGCCAGGAGGTTTTCTATATCTTCTGGCTCATTATACACAGTTCCATTTACAATGAGATGTGCACGCAATTGTGCATTGCCTTTGAGGTTGCAGACATAGCAAAAGTATGCTTTGTGGTTGTCCTTGGCCTAAGAGCATGAACTTTCCTCCATTTTTGGCTTTGTTAGACTTTAATTGTCCTCTGATTTTTTTTGGTTAGTTTGATGGGAGTGCTTTTATCCTGCTGTGTGCTGCACTTCCTAAGTTCTGCCATGAGTTTCTTCCTTCTATTATACATCCTACTGATTTTGTGATTCCGCCAGGGTGGCTTGATTTTGAGTTAGTTCTGTACTTCTTCCTGGTGGGTACAGCTGCGTCTCTGGAGCTATTAACATGCTTGTACAGGGTTTCTGTGAACAGTTCTGTATAGGCCACAGTGCTGTCATTGTTTATGGGGGCTTAAAATTTTGGTGGGTTATCACGTAGTAGCTGGTGGTTAGCTTTAGTGTAGTTTCTGAATATTCCATGTTTAGCTGGGGGTCTGTGTTGTCTTTTTACTGCAAAGGAGACCACTTTGTGTTCAGACCTTACCAGGAAAGACATTACAGTAGGAGACGTGCATGACCTTCCCATACTGGTGAGGACTAGATCCAGTATGGTTGCACCCCTGGTTGATGTATTGGCTATCTGGTCAAGGGAGTTTGTCTCTGTGCCTGTATGTTTGGTGTCATATTGGATTCCCAGTTAATAGTAGGGTAATTAAGGTCAACCATGAATATGTTATTGGGTTTGATGGTTAGTGTTTTTAATAAGTTTAAATACATGGTTTAAGTTTCCTGGGTCATACAGGTGGGCTTATTAGCTTGCATGGAATTAGTACTGGATTTTGCCTATGGTGATTTGAACATGGAGCAGCTCAAGTGCATTATCCTGTTTGACCACCCTTGAAGTACGTTTAGTTTTGATGTACACAGAGACACCTCCACCTTTATTCCCTGCCTGTGAAGTAGCTGGTCTAAATGTGGGGAAGGCATACTAATCTTGCACTACTGGTGTGCTCTTCGTGGCTTTAAGCTATGTGTCAGTGACTGCACAGACATCAGCATTCTCTAGGGAAAAAACATCTTCTAAGGAGTGTTTTTTTTATTTAGACTCCTAGCAATTAGCAGTAATACCTTCAGATTTTCTTGTTTTTGACTTGGTATGTTGGAAGTAGTTTCAGACTGGCATTGCCTACAGAAGGCACTATGGGGGAAGACAGTTTTAGCTAATATCCAAAAGCCTAGAGGGGAGAGGTGCAGACAATCCATCATAAAGCAGGCTTGTCTGTTGACCATCTCCTTCAACGCTGACAGATATTTTACCCCCTTAGAATGATGCCAGAAACTAAGCCAATTATTAAAGTCAGTCAACTTTTGTTCATATTTTGGTATCATCCTTGGAGAAGGTAAAATGCTGCTCAATGCTAGGCTCATACCAGCCTGGTGCATGTATTCCGAGAGCTCAAAGATGTCTCACTAAGTATAGTCTAGGAAGGTAGGTTTCAGGTCATGTACTCCCACATGGACTATGACTGAGTCATATCATAGGATCATAGTAAGTTACTAGGCTAATAGCTCAAGGGCCCTTTCAAGCCTAACCAAGTTCTACCCTTATTTCCATGATCAGCACCAATTGCAACTTGCCAAGAAGGACACAGGTGGAACCCCAGGGTGAATTAATGGTTACACATCCAATCATCCACACTGCATTTGAAGAGGGCCAATGAGGTGATCTGTTGGACATGGAGTGGATTCCATTCCAAGTAACCCCTGGGAGACAATTCTATCCCTCCAGTATGATCTATTAATGTCACATACCAGGTTAAGGTCTTTACAGTGAGTAGCCCTTGTACATTTGATTTGTGGATCTGCAGCATTTCCAATACAGTAGGGTCAAAGATTGCCTTACATGCAATGCATAGATCACCTGTGAGTAGTCTGTATGACACAGAATAAAGTGACAGTGATTTTAGATGATCCACACAGGACAGATGCTGAGGATCTTGAATTATCCTTGTGACAAACCTTTGTAGTCTCTCCAATTGCTGCAGGTAAGGTGCTTGGAAAGGTGCATACTAAAAGGGATGTTATTGGCCTGATGAGGGGAGAGTACAGAGAGGTTATCACTTCTTTTCTGTGTGCAATGCCCTTACTTATGAGATGAGCCATATAGAATGCCCTTCTTACCACTTTGGAGACATTGTGATCAAAGGTAAGGTTGCTGTCAACCTGTGTGCCTAAGTCTCTCACCAATGGGTGTGTACTTAGGATTTTGTTATTGATGTGGTAGTTAGCAGGAACATTGCACTTACTGAGAGGGATGATAATACATTTTTTGGAATTGAGGTTAAGGCCATGACTTTGACACCAGTCATTTGTTTGTGTAAGACCCTTTTGTATGATGTTGACATAATTTGAAGATTCTATGACTGCTCCCAGTTTGCAGTCATCAGCAAACTTTGTCAGCCACAGACCTTTAGTTTTAGCTTGTACTTTGGAGAAATAGATTCCAAACAGTAGAGGTCAATGGACAGATCCCTGTGGAACACCACTGTTTACAGGTCTGCTGTTGGGGTTAGATTCCCATATTTTGACTATATGTGTTCTATCAGTGAGCTAGTTAGCGACCCACCTAATGTTATAAGCTTTGATACCTAGCTGGGTAAATTTGTCAATGATGCCTATATGCACAGATTTTACCTCATCCAGGTCCTTGGTGACTGTCATGATGAAGTCCACCAGGTTTAACCAGGTTCTCTTTTTGACAAATCCAAACTGAGTAGGGGTTGGAGCTTAACTATATCTTTATTGATAAGGTCCATGATGATTTGCTCCATGGACTTGCAGATAAGGCTAGTCAGGCTAATAGGTCTATAGTTCTCAGGGTCAGTGTAAGCACCACCTTTGTGGAAGGGAAAAACAGTGACCATCTTCCATTCAGTTGGGATGAAGACAGTGCTTACACTATGACTGAAAAGAAAACCCAATGGTGTTGCTAATTCTTTTTGTAGCCCAAGTAGGATGGAGCCTGGGATGTTACCAGGTCCCATTTTATAGACGCAAGGTAGGAGAGAGGTGGTAGGGATGTCATGGGGTACTTGTGGTGTGGACAGGGGAGTGAAGCTTTCACAGAACCTGTCAGCTTTTGGCTAGCAACTTAGCTATGTCCACAGCCTCAGTTTATGTGGTATCAACTACCAGTTCAGCAGAAATCTTGGCCTTTACTTCTAAGTTATGGATCTAACTAAAGAATGCCTTATGGTTGTTCTTAACTGAGGAAGCTAATTTGGATCTGTAGTTTGCTTTGCAGGACTTCACAGAAAGTATTATCTGCTTGTTAATCTGATGAGGGAATGCTTCCAGTTTAGGGTTTGCTCCCTCTTACCCTTAGACAGCAAATTATTCCTCTTATTGTAAAACCTGTTAATGGCAGGTGTCCACCCACAGTTTTGCTCTTCCTTGAAGAGCTTGTTTTGGTCCTATCAGGTATGGCTGAGTCAATGCAGTCATACAGGTATTTGTATAAAACATTGGTGTAGAACTTGCCATAGTTTCCAGTTCCATCTGAGGAGGGAGGTGCAGTACAGCTATTTATACCATCTTGTAACAGGTAATAATCTGCTTTGGAGAAGTGTTTTAGTTTATTTGCTGCTAGGGTTGAGTGTGATAGTTATTTCGAATTGAACTGATTTGTGGTGAGATCTCACTAGGGAAGACCTCACAGTGGGGGGTGTTAAAGTGGTCCCCTATATTGGCAAGCACCAGATCCAGGATGTTGGCACCCCTTGTGGGGGTGTCAACCAGATAGACCAGTACATTGGAGCTAACAAAGTTGAGAAACCTTTGGGAAAGTGTGTTAGAGTACAAGAAATTTACCCAGTCAATGGATGGGTAGTTAAAGTCACCCAAAAACCATGGTGTTTGGATGTATCTAGACTGAAGTAGATCCAAATAGGCAGAGTTGGTGTCCAGATTCACAGAGGGAGTCCTGAAGCTGGCAATGACTTGAATAGGTGTCCTAGCAACAGTGAATTACACCTGAAGTATTTCCAGGTAATCCTACTATTTAACGACGCTTGAGGTGCATTTATCTTTAATGAATATTGATACACAACCTCCTTTAGTTTTCACACCTTTGGTTTGTGGTCTGCACATGTAAAAGGAGGGGTTGCCCAGTATGTTTGGAGTAGTCTCTACAGCCTTGAATCACTTCTCTGCAACAGCACAAATGTCTAAGTCTTCCTAGGTGAGGACTGCTACCAGTGAGTGCAGTTTCATGTTAAGACTCCAGGCATGTAGCAGCACATCATTGAGGTTGTTTTTATATGGAATTTCATGGCAGGAAGCACGTCCTGGAGACACTTCTGAAAAAAAGCACTATGTAGGTGGTAAGAGCCTTGGACAGTAGCTGAAATTCCAGGAGTGACAAATGAAGGCCATCTCTGGCATAGCATCAAGGACTGTCGAACATGTCATCCTAAGCTAACAGATACTGTATCCCATTACCTGTTTTGGGGATACATGAGTGCATGTGTAATATGGTGGATCCTCGCACCTGACAGACAGATGATCGTGACCTTCTCCTAATCCAGCCTGGTGAGAGAGACATCTGTGTGTCTCACAATGAATCACCTGTGAATAACATTATTTGTTTTGTGCTTTGCCTTAAGGGCATGACAGGTGAGACACTGGTGCAAGAGCTATTATGTGCGTTGTGTTCTGCAATGGGAGTATTATGTGTAGCATGTTTGTGTTTGCATTTAGGAGGTCTCTGGTGTTATTTTATGTTTCTGGAGAGGACCTCCGCATATGTAGGTATGTGTGATGTGGGTTTGAGTGGGGTGGGAGGTGAGGTGTACATGCTGACAACCTGCTCATTGTCATATGTACTGACTGGTGTGCGAGAGAGTATGTATTCAAGGCTGCTAATATATTTGCATCTCCGACATGTTGAGTTGTGTTACTCTTGGTCAAATGACATGAGTGCATGCATAATGTGGTGAATCCTAGCCCCTGATAAGCAACTGACCATGCCTTTCTCCTACTCAGCTTGGTGAGAGGGATATCAGTGTGTCTCACAATGGAGTTTCCATTGACTAGCATGTTGAATTGTGTCTTGGCTTGCCTTATGTGCTTATAGGCTGAGCCTACATGAGATATAGCTCTATGTGTTGATATGGGTGTTGTTTTTAGAGTGCATTTGGGGCTGCTGAGGGTAGGTGTTATCTGTACTTCCTCTACGAGGTCTTTGTGATTTATGACAGTTACATTTCAGTGCCTCTGCATATGTCTGCTTTGAAATGTCTGTGATGGGTGCAGTGTGTGTACTACTGACTATCTTATTGACATTAGGAGTACTTTCATGTGAAAGCTTTTCTTCCAGTGACATTGTGTAAAACATCTC
>NC_056729.1:167803680-167866180 GCF_019279795.1 Protopterus annectens
CATGTCTACATCTGTCTACAGGGACATCAGAAGGGTGTTCCTCCTCTGAGTCCTCCTGTGACTGTGGCCGTGGTGACCTAGGCACTGGCGGGGGACTGTGTGTCACTTCCCTTTGCTGATCCTGCTGGAGCTGTTTCCACAGGATCAGATTGTGTGGCATAGCACATACTGTGAATATCTTTGCACATGTGCATAGAGTATACTGCAGGGCTCCACCAGATATACTGAGGTACCAGAACCATTACTTCAGAAGCCCAAACACATGATCTATGATGTTCCTAGTTTGTGCATGTGCCTCATTATGGCATTCTTCTGTGTGTGTGCATTTCTGGTGGGTGTCATCATCCATGTTTCCAGGGCATAGCCAGTATCCCCCAGTAAATGACCCTGTGGGATGTCTTCCCTAGCAAGTATCTGGCACAGCTGTGATGTGTGCCAAATATGGCATCCATAATAACCACCAGGGTTGCCAGCACACACATTCATGATAATCCCCTGGCCATTACACAAGACTTGGCAGTTGATGGAGTGAGACTCCTTATGGTTAACATAGATTCTACCCTGCTCACCAGGTGGTGCCCTGATGTGTACATAAAAAAAATCTATGGCACCCAGTACTTCAGGCTAGTGTGCTACATGGAAGAACTGTTGCATATTGCCGGCTCTCACCTCAGGAAAAAAGCAAAAGTTATGTCCTTGTTGGCATGTGGGAGTATAGCACCCAGGAATTGGTGGAATATCCTGGATGCAGATGCCTGTGACAGCACCATCATATCCCAAGTTGGTCTGTGAAACGTACTTGTAGCTAGCATCCTAAGGGATACACATACCTTTTGTTTCCACTGGGATGGGTTCCTGTCTGTTAGCTCTGGCTCTGAGATGAGTGTGGCAGAGCTCAGTGAGCTCTTGTAGTATGTCCCTGTCCACCCTGTCACACTCTACAATCTCCAGCTCATGTAGCTCCTGGAAGGTTACCCTGGGACTGAACACTCTTCTCCTTCTCAGTCTAGGTCTACTGTCAGCAGCACCAGCAGCATTAACTTCAGCATCTCGCACATGTAGATGTAGAATAGCTGCAGCAGCTCCTAGCATTATCTCAGTTAAAAATTCCAAGTCTCTACTCCAGTGATTCAGATTATTGAGGGCAAATCAGAATGTAGGGTACATGCCTACTTTATACATTTCTGGTGTTGGTCCACCATGTGGGATTGGCTAATTATGATGCAGTTCACCTGCTTAGGATATAAGTGACATGCTTTAAAGGCCCACCTTCTGTGCGCAATGCAGCGCTGTACTCAGCGTCATGCAGCATAGCTATACAAAACTCTATATTATTACTTGAATATATCTGGTTTCCATTTATAGCTGGCTACATCATGACTGGGATGTGGGTAGTCTGTTCATGTGAACAAGTTAAGCTACACCCAAACCATTTGCAGCAAGTGACATGCTGTGCAGACATGTGCACTAATCACAAAATATCCTAAAAGTGAAATGACACCCCCCCAATGTCATCCACATCCAGTGGGAGTGTAAACAATGTGTAGGAGCCTACACAAAGTGGATATGCATATATGATTGCTCCCTTTTGTAATTCAACACATCCATGGCATTTACCCCTCATTTGCATAACATTCATGCTAGCAGCCTTGAAACTCAAGAGTTCATAGCTGTGTAAGCTGGGTAACAACACGGAAGCACAATTGTACAGACCCAATGCAAGGTCTTACAGTACATTTTTCTACAGGATATTATAAGTGTTCTAGTAGTAATTTCTTTTTCAAATAAGAATTTGTATTATTTTCTGATGTTATAATAATGACACAGGGCATATGAATATGAATCAGTAGCAGTATTAACATTTGACCAAATGCAAGTGATTGCAGAAATGACAGTATGCTGACTTAAAGGATGCAACCATTACGATATTCATTGCTTGAAAGTACTTATTAATCTTATCTTTCTAACTTATGCAAAACCCAGACCTTATCTGTACCCTTTGTTGCGCTGAACAGTAATACTACAAAAAGATATAAATCCCTACTCACATACCATAACTAAATACACTAGTCACACTTTGATGTCACCTTGGTCTACAATTTATTCCACTCAGAATTTATTTATATGTTTAAGTTTATAGGTCTTGAAATGATGATTGGTATTTTATTTTTATGTTAAGCATGCTTGTCCAATGTGGTGCATAGCACAAAAATGTGGAAATGTAGAAAATTAAAAAATATTAATTTCACATAATCCCTGCTGTTTTCAGACATCCACAGTCTATGATTTCAACATTTATACATGTGATATTACCTATAGAGGGGAATTATGTCCATATTTGTGGGCCCTTACATCCCCTTCTTTCCATGTCGACTCCTGTACATGGAAAATTTCTGTGTATACTACTAACACAGACACGGAGTCTACACAGATGTATTACGGCTTGTTAAATTACTCCAACAAGTTAATTTGCATAAAATTCAGCTACTTAACCCAAAATTTCATTGCACGATAGTTTCCCTATTTGCACATGTGTGCACATGATTACATGCTGTTGCACAGAGTTTATTGAATCTAAAATTGTTCACACCCATGTGCACATCACGGAAAGATGCCCACATAGGAAAACATTTCATGTAACCTTTGCTGAACTCCCTGTTGCATGCACTTGTCAAACTTACAGCTCTTTACTGAATGCACTTGTGGCTGAAAAGGATCAGACTGAATAGCCTATCTACCTAGCTAGCAAACTGAAATTAATGACCAGATAAATAGATACATAAATAAATCCAACTTAGTGGTTTGATAGATTTATGTCAGTTTAACATGGCTCTTCATTCACTTAAGACTGCTACCTCAGTCCCAGTATTGTGTTCTGATATTTCTCCTGTGGGCCCAATGTACTATTATAATCAGTGTTCTTTTAAACTTTGCTGTCCTCATTTGCTACAGCTTTAGACTGCTAGTTGTGGATATGGATGTACATAAACAAAAGTATTTACTGATATTATGTACATTTAGAGGCCTCTACCTTTTCCTGTGTCCATGTTCTATTTACTATCATACCATGTATAACTTAACAAATATATCAGCATGTTAATCATATAAATGAGTAATGCATGAAATTAAAACAGCAGTCAAATAAATTATAAGTATAATTAACTCAGTAATAATAATAAAATGTTAAATACAAAACTTGTATCTATATCTAAAGGTGTATCAAATCCTACAAGCAAATTTGATAATTGTAGTCAGACCATGGGTTTATACTGTAGGTTTATAGGAGGTTACTAGGCTAGTGGACTGTGATGCCCGTGACCTGGCCCAGCAATCAAGGAGCCTCAATCCTCAACACTAACACCAGTGAGGGGTGTCCATATAGGGAAAGGATAATAAATACACACAGAGTAAAGTACAGTTTCCATTAAGAGCTCACAGAGATCACAGTCAGTCTGGGGCTGGTTTCTCCCTTTCTATCCAGGTCCGCAATAAGACTCCCCAATGGCTCAGCTATAGGGTCCAGATCTCAGCCTAGTGGGCAAGCTAAAACCTCCAGCACCCTCTCACCCTCTCTCCCAACCAGTGCTTCATGTCCCTGCCCAAGTAGCCGACACACACACACACACACACACACACACACACACACACACACACACACACACACACACACACACACACTTTGAGATAAGAGTTTATACAACCACACAGTCACTCCTGGGGAAGGCTGGCACAGGTTCTCCAACTGTGCCCCTTTTCTGCCCAATCTAAAAGGTAGTACCAGTTGCTGCCACCCACTAATATGTGCCAGCTACTCAAAGGCCCTTAAAAGGGTGTCCTATTATTACTGTGCAATATAATTATCCAAATGGTAAGTGTGACCTAGCAGTCAAGACTTATTTGGAATGACTTGGTACAGCATCACTATATACATGCAATGTACTCTTAGAGCTTAAATTATCTCTACACAAAACAGCCACAGTTGAAACATTTAAAAATATTTAATAATAAATAAAAAAAACACAAGACAATACTTCTTACTACGCAGTGCCAGTCAAGAGTTTAGAGATCACAGAGAAATACTTAAAATAATACTGTAGAAAAGTTGTAACATCAACACAGAAAAACACTTAGTCTATTCTTCATAATTCCTAGCTATTTCTAAGAGAAAACACAGTTCTAAAATAACTTATATCTAGAGCAAAGCAGTGCTGGTGATGTTGGATGTTCTCAAGACAAAATGCTCTGAGATCTCTGATTCTCTCTCTCTTTAAATTGATAACACAGAGCTACTTCACATGACATAATTTTTCACACTTTTCTGGTGTTCCCAGGCTAACAGAAACTACATTTACATTCTTTACACCTGGTCAGAAACCAGAGCAATAAAGGACATTTATACATGCAAATTCTAGCTATTAACTCTGGTCTTAAAACAATAGGCAGGAAGCCTCCCTCTAGACATATCGGCTCCGAATTTTGACATCAAAGACAGTCATAAAATGCTTCACTTAGCTTTCTTACAGCAGAGTGCACTGTTGTTACATTTGTGCAGTTCAATATCCAAAGCAGTCTTTTCACATTTAAGAAAACAAGTCTGTGGCTTACATACATTAATATTTACAAATGACAGAATTATCTACAAAATTCTATCTGGCTAGGCTGGCAGCCTTCACCTGTCTTCACCCCCCCCCCCCAGAGAACTCAAGGTACTTTTTCAAGTGACCCTTGAGAAATGTTGCTTGAGAGGGTTATGTCTATCTGAGTATACCTTACCCCATTCCCTATCTTGAGAACCCATCTGCAATGGCCTTGATAAGCTTACTGTGGTGCTGCACTGACATATCATATGCTTGCAACCCTAGAATCCATCTTAGCAACTTAGCATTTTACTGGCTGGCTCTGTTCTTCCTTGTCATGTCTGTGAGGGGAGCAGCTATGGTACTATAATTGGGGATGAACGTTCTGTAGTACCCTGCTGTCTCTAAGAATGTCCTCACCTGCTTTTTGGTAACAGATGCAGGTCATACTTGAATGGCTTCTACTTTGGCAGATTCTGGCCTGATCTTACCACTCCCCACTCTATGTCTCAGGTAAGAGATCTCTGCCATACCCACCTGACATTTGCTGGGCTTAATGGTCAACCCTGCCCTCTGTAGTCTGCCTAGCACCTCCCTTACATGCTGAAGGTGTTCTTGCCAGGAATGACTGTAGATGGCAATATCAAATAGTTAAGCAAGGGCAATCCCTCCTGCTCCTGCTAGGATATGCTCTACCAGCCTCTGGAAAGTCAATGGGGCATTTTTCATCCCAAAGGGCATCTTTGTGAACTCATACAAGTCAAAAGGAGTCACAAAGGCTGACTTCTCTTTGGCACCGGGAGTCAAGGGCACCTGCCAGTAACCCTTGGTAAGGTCAATGGTTGTAAGATACTTAGTCCCACCCAGCTGGTCTAGGGCCTCATCTGTCCTATGCATAGGGTAAGCATCTGACTCTGTGTGACTATTTAATTTCCTGTAATCCACACAAAACCTGGTGCTACCATCCTGCTTTGGCACCAGCACCACTGGGGAAACCCAGGGACTGCTGGACTCTTTAATCATCCCCAGTTCCAGCATCTCCTGTAACTTCTCCCTCAGATTCTGTTTGACACTCTCAGCCACCCTATAAGGAGCCTGTCTAATAGGCCTTTGGGGTTCTGTATCCACCTGGTGCTGCATCAGGTGGGTGCACCCTGGTTTCCCAGTGAACATGTCCTCAAACTCCTGTAGCACTGCTCGAATTTCTCGAACCTGGGTAGGAGATAGCTGCTGAAACATTGCTATCCATTCCAATGAGGTGTCAGTCCGAGCCTCACTGAAGACAGATCAGTCAACAAATCTCCCTCAGACTCCTCCTGCAATACACAGCAAATGCTCAGCACAAGGACCTCCCTATCATGGTAAGATTTAATCATGTTAACATGGTACAATTTGTGTCCTTGCCTCCTGCCTAGCAGTTCCACTATGTAGTTAACATCACTTACCCTTCTTACCACCTTGTAGGGTCCCTCCCAAGCTGCTTGCAGCTTATTGTGTCTGACAGGAATGAGAACCATTACCTGCTGCCCTTCATCATACTCTCCAGCTTGCACATTCCTGTCATACCAGACCTTTTTCTGTTGTTGGGCTTCTGCCAGGTTCTCCTGGGCCAAGCAGATGAGTTCCCCAAGCCTTGTCCTGAGGTTTAGGACATATGCCATCACAGACTCCTTGTGAGATTCACACTCACCTTCCCAGTCATCTTGAATTAAATCTAGAGGTCCCCTCACCCTATGCCCATACAGCAACTCAAAGGGTGAAAAACCTGTGGATTCCTGGGGAACCTCTCTGTAAGCAAACAACAGATGGGGCAAATATCTGTCCCACTCCCTCTTAAACTGATCTGCAAATGCCTGTATCATGGACTTGATTGCAGAGTTTAACCTCTCAACAAGACCATTAGTCTGGGGATGATGGGGGGGGGGGTCTTGAGGTGCTTTACTCCACAGTACTTCCACAGACAAGCCAGCAGGTCTGATATGCAATTGGCACCTCTGTCAGTCAGTATTTCTTTTGGGAAACCTACCCTGCTGAAAATCTCTAACAAAGCATGTACCACCTTTTCTGCCTCAATGGAGGACAGAGCCACTGCCTCAGGGTATTGTGTAGCATAATCCACTACCACTAGGATATACTTTTTCCCTGTGGAACTTGGGGTTCTCAGAGGCCCCACAATATCCATAACTACCTTCTGAAATGGCTCCTCAATCACAGGCAAAGGCATCAAAGGAGCTCTCACCTTGTCTCTTGCCTTGCCTACCTTTTGGCACTGATCACAGGTTCTGCAGTACCCTGTTACTTCTCTGGAAATTCCAGGCCAATAGAAGTTCTGCATAATACTTCTCTTTGTATGCGTTATGCCCATATGACCCGCAAAAGGAATATCATGGGCTATGGCTAGAAGTGCCAGATGGTAGGCTCTAGGCACTACCAACTGCTGTACTCTCTCACCTTCTAGCCCTCCCTCAGGGGTCCACTCTCTATACAGTAACCTTTTGTCCCAGTATACAGATTCCCCTTCCCTTGAGAATTAGGTTCCTCATTAGCTACCTGCTCAGACCTTCCAGTGTAGGGTCTGAGAGCTGAGCCTGTCTCAACTCTCTCTTTGTAACCCTTCCCAGCTCCCCTTTCACAGGAAGTCTGGCATCCTCTGACAGTGGTGTCTCACTGTCAGCCTGGGTACTACTTCTCACCTCTACCTATGTAGTCACTCTGTCCAAGTAAGCATCAGTACCCACAAGCAGCTGTGGCTCATCTTCAGTCTCACTGCTACAGCATAGCTTTCTTCCTGAAATAACCACCTCACTTAGTCCTGGCTGCAAGTATGCAGTCTGTCTGGGTCTCCCCCAGGCTACCAGACCCACATGCTTGTCTCCTAGCCTGACTGCGTGTAACTGCATAAACACATTGTACTACCTCATCCATATCCTTCCCCTATCAGGACATCTGCAGGATGGTAATTTGGTATGCTTGTTGTCTCAAGACAACCTACTATTGGCATTTTGTCTTTCCCACTTACTAGCTCTCTCACCTTTTGCTCCCTACCTTGCCTCTGTGGACATCTGTATGCCACATGGCCCCACTGGTTGCATTCAAAACATTTAGCCCTAGGTCCCGGATGTGTACTTGGACTACTGGCTTCACCTGCTACTAGCAGATTCTGTTGTGGCAGTCTGTGCTGGCCACCAATGGTTCTTTAGACCCATGAGAAGTACTGGGGGTCACTTTCCTGTGCAGAGATGCCCTGTTTGCTAGGTGTAGGTCTCCCTTCTTCCCCAACTCATCTGATGTAGCACATTGTCTATCAGCTAACCAGATCCTCATGCCCTCAGGCAAAGTGCTAAGGGCTTGTTCCCTCACCAAAAGGTCTGCCAGCCCTTCAAAAGTGGTGACCTGGTATCCATTCACCCACCTATGAAAATAAGTGCTCAGTTCAGCAACATATTCACACAGACTTTCATCTGCCTTGCGTCTATGCTCACAAAACTTTTTCCTATAAGTTTCAGGTGGTAGCTTAAAAGATTCTAACAAGCAATGCATAACAACAGTGTAATTAAAACAGTGAAAACGTCAGACATTTTAGACAGCACAGTTACAGCTTTACCATGGAGTAAGGGGGTCAGGAACTATACCCAGAGCCTTTGGTCAACATCATACTGTTTGCATACCCTCTCAAACATATGAATGAAACTATCAAAATTATCCCCATCATTAAACTGCGGAAATAATTTACTGACCTTTTGTGCTTCTGGGGTCCAGTTACTCCCTTTCCTATTACCTTCATGACTCTGGCAAAGAGTCAGTATCTCCTTCTCATGCTGCCTCTGCCTTTCCTTTTCCTCAGCTTCCAGGCATAGCAGTTTCTTATTCCCCTCAGCCTGCAGACATCTCAGTCTCTCAGCTGCTTCTATTTCCAAATGCCTGGCCTCCAACTCAAGTCTTTTTAGCTCCAAATGGATTTTTAACTCCTCTGCAGAAAGGTTGAACTGTCCATTATTTGAGGGTGGTACATCTCCACTGCCAGTCTGATCGTCCTCCTGGTTGCTGTTTTCTTATGCAGCTGTGACCAAAGTTGCAATCATGTCTGCCTTAGTCAGGTTTCCATGCCACAGTCCCCTATTCTGGCACATCTCAGCCAGGTGGCTCCTTGTCAGCTTTCTGTATTTCCTCTGCTGACATGCGGCCTGCTCTCTCTGACTAAATTAGCTAACAAAAGAAATAAAACAATTGTGATCTGAACTCCTGAGTATTCAGTGCACGGCTGATCTAGAGTACAAAACACCTTCAGTGATCACTGTACAGAAGCTACAGGAATTCACTCTACCCACACCACTACAAGCCAATTAGTATTTGCCAACAAATTAATATGTGGTGTGGATATCCCACCACTGCCAAACAATTAATATGTGACACCTGTGCCCTGGCCCAGCAATCAAGGAACCTCAATCCTCACCACTAACACCAGTGAGAGGCATCCATATAAGGAAAGGGATAATAAATACACACACAGTAGAGTACAATTTCCCTTAAGAGCACACAGAGATCACAGTCAGTCCGGGGCTGTTTTTCCCTTTCTTTCCAGGTCCCCAATAAGTCTCCCCAATGGCACAGCTATAGGGTCCAGATCTCAATGGACAAGCTAAAACCTTCAGCACCCTCTCTGTCCAACTAGTGCTTCATGTTAATGCCCAACTAGCTGACATACACACACTTTGAGATAAGAGTTTATACAACCACATAGACACTCCTGGGGAAGGCTGGCACAGGTTTTCCAGCTGTGCTCCTTTTCTGCCCAGTCTAAAAGGTAGCACCAGCTGCCATTATCCACTAATATTTATCAGATACTCAAAGGCCCTTAAAAGAGTGTCCAATTATTACTGTGCAATATTATTATCCAAATGGTATGTGCGACCTAACAGTCAATACTTATTTGGAGTGACTTGGTACAGCATCACTATATACATGCAATGTACTCTTCAAGCTTAAATTATTTCTATACAAAACAGCCACAGTTGAAAGGTTTAAAAATATTTAATAATAAATAATAAAAACACAAGATAATACTTCTTACTACATAGTGGTAGTCAAGAGTTCAGCGATCACAGAGAAATACTTAAAATAATACCGTAGATAAGTTCTAACATCAATACAGAAAATCACTTAGTCTAATCTTCCTAATTCCTAGCTATTTCTAAGAGAAAACACAGTTCTAAATAGCTTACATCTAGAGAAATACTGTGCTGGTGATGTTGGATGTGCCTAAGACAAAATGCTCTGAGCTCTCAGATTCTCTCTTTTTAAATTGATAACACAGAGCTGCTTCATATGATATCATTCTTCACACTTCTCTGGTGTTCCCAGGCTAACAGAAACTACATTTACATTCTTTACACCTGGTCAGAAACCAGAGCAATAAAGGGCATTTATACATGCAAATTCTAGCCATTAACTCTGGTCTTAAAACAATAGATAGGGTGTCTCCCTCTACACATATTGGCTTTGAATTTTGACATCAAAGACAATCATAAAATGCTTGACTTAGCTTTCTTACAGCAGAGTGCACTGTTGTTACATTTTTGCAGTTCAACATCCAATGCAGTCTTTTCACATTTAAGAGAACAAACCTGTGACTTACATTAATATTTACAAATGGCAGAATTATCTACAAAATTCTATCTGGCTAGGCTGGCAGCCTTTACCTATCTTCACACAGCTCAAGAGCCTTTACAAGCCTAGCCATGTTAATCCTAAGTATCCCAGTACTTTTTTGGATAGTTTGCAGAACAAATTTATGAACAGAGAGGGTCTGTGATCAACATAGGTTACCTCTGTCCATGAGGGACAAGGGTGCCTCCCCAGGGGTGAATTTGTGGTCTCCCATCCAATTATCTAGGTTGAGTTTGAATGGGTTCAGTAAGGAGCTCTGTTTTACATGAATATAGAGTCTATTCCAGAGAAGTCAGCAGTCTCTGAGAGACATACCTGTCTTTCCAGCATGATCTGTTAATGTCACAAGCTAGGTCAGGATCTCTAGAGCAAGTGACTCTTGAGCCATTTGACTTGAGGATGTGCAGCATTTCCATTAGTGCACAGTTGGAGATTGCTCTCTAGATCAGGCACAAGTCACCTCTCAGCATCCTATAAGATAAAGAGAAAAGTGCAAGAGTTTTCAGCCTGTCCACATAGGTCATGGTTTAGAGTCCCTGTATTTTCTTAGTAAGAAACCTTTGAGGTCTCTCTAGCTGCTGTAGATGACTGGTGAGATATATGTAAAAGGGTGCATTATACTCTATTACTGGTCTGATGAGGGACAAGTAGAGTGACCATTAGGACTATTAACAGAGGGGACAGGTTGTCTTTCTGTGATGTTATCCACTTGAGATCAACTATCAGCCTGGGAAACTGGTCAGCTGCCCAATGGAATAGACTTGAACAGGCAAAGGTCTTATTTCAGTGAGAGGTTGTGGGTTGTCACTGAATAATGCTGTTTTCTTCTGGTGTATGTAGAGCAGCATTAGTGTCTAGCAAGCATGCGGGTGTGCAGTGAGGAGGATGGACATCAGTGTATCATGGGCAGGATCACCCAGAGGCACATGCTTACATCATTACACACCTCTGACCCCAGGGATATAATATGATTTATAAAACTATTGCTGTAGTTAGGAGCAGGGAAGACACCTAACTCACATCTCCTGAATCTAAAGATGAGTAAATGATCTGACAGCTGAAGTACCAGGATGGTAGCTCTTGACTGAGGAGTAAGCTGGTCTGTCTATAGAGTGGATGGAGTTAAGGAAAGTAATTGGCTTCAGGCAGATGGTCATCCTGACCAAGGGGAGGGGCAAAAACTTAAAAAAAAATAAAACAAAAATATAAATTTGGTAAAAAATGTATAGACTAATGTATTTGTAGAGCATGGAGTGCTAATAATACACTCTGAATTGGGCAAAAGACAATTTTGTTAAGCACCATTCAGCATAAGTTCAACTTTTGTTACTACAGCATAATGACATCCCCCACAAAACAGCAGCACAAAGCTAAAACAACTTTTAAAAGCTGCAAAAACAAAGCTGTGTGCACTATAAGGAATTATGAGTGGATCACTCTGACCATAACTAGATTGTAATGTATTCTTGAAATGAATGTCAACATTTCCCATCTTGCACTTTATTTGGCTCTACTCTTGTGGTGAATTTCTTCACATCTGTTTCTCAAACATACAACAATTTGGTTATGATCAGAGACCCAAGCATATTCCTCTATATTCTGGTATAGCCCAAACCATTCTTCAGGAATAAAAATAAACAGTACTTGATATTTCCTTTTTTTTATTTTATTTCAAAACAATTAATAAATCAATTATAAAACAAATAACTATTTACATAGGTCCAGAGCTGATCAATACATCCAAGTTATACATCATCAACAATTAATACTTTTCAAGCAAGTCTTTAAATTTAAGCCAAGATATATATGAATATATATGAAAGTTCTCATCTTTATAGTATGCAATTTACTGCAGCAAAAAAAAAAAAAAAATTAGCCATACTAATAAATTCAAAACTAAAGGGGTATCTTTATTTTTCCATTTTTTATTAATTACTTATCTGAGTATAACAAGAACAGACCTAAAAAGAAGTACTTAGATTTATGGAATTATCTCAGGAATTGGAACATTAAATAAAACTAAAGATTTAGAAATATTACATCTATCTGACCTTAGAGCTTGAATAAAGTTATTAATTTCTTTTCAAAAAGGGGAGATGACTTCACATTCATATACCATATGCATCCACTCAGCTATTCTATCAGAATCACATCTCAAGCATTTATTTCTATTTAATTTATACACAATTGTAATTTTGTTAGTAGTCACAAAAGCTCTATCTAAAAATTTCCAAGTGAAATATTTGCAATGTAATGAAAATGTAGTATTATCTGTAGAATTTAGTACTAATTTCTGGTATTCTTCAGAGAAGTCTTCATTATTAGTTTTTGATGAGTAGTTCCAATAGGAATTGTCTAAATATGTAAAATATAACTGAAGAATTTTATAAATGTGTGACAAATATGATTTATTTTTCATTGCATTGTTGTTGATATTTATTAAGAATACCAGTAATTTGTGGAATGATTTCTTATCTAGGTTAAATTGCTTTGTTCACAAAGTCTCTAAATATTTGTAAAACTAACCAATTCTCAGAATCTTGATTGTATTTGGACCTTAAATTTCCAACAGTATATAACAGTACCATTTAAGAATTGATGCTAATATATTACATATTTTGTTGATTCCATACTAGCATTTTTTTGAAGTTATGAGTTTCTAAGCAGTCATTTGTATGTGCAATTGGAAACACAGAAAATATTAACCCCAGGATTCAATAAAGTCTATGTAGGCTTTGTGTAGAGCATACATGGGATGTATCTATGTACACGGCCACAGTTCTCCCTTGGCAGCGAACCATACATATTAATTATGGTGTGTGCCTAAGGGAGGTCACAGCAATTATTGAATCTGTGCAAGACTGGTGGCACAGCCACATACCTTTGAGCCTGTTAACCTTGACCGAAAGGTCTATAAGACATTTTATTTCATTAAATTAGATTTTTTTTTTACATTTATGTGCTTGTTTGCACAGTGAGGCACATTATTTAGCTATGCTTTCCTTTATGCAACTATATAGCAAACATCTGCTAGACATCTAAAAATAGAAACTGGATGCATTCAGTGTTCATTTTTTTTATTTTTATGTGCTTGTTTGCTTGATGTGCTGCATTATTTAGCTGTGCTTATCACTGTGCACACAAGCATTAGATATCTGATAGACATCTAAAAATACAAACCAGATGCATTCAATTTTAATTTTAGTTTATGTTTATGTGCTTCTTTGCATGATGCAGCTCGTTATTTAGCAATGTGTAGCTGTGTGCACTCATGCATTACACATGCACCAGAGATCTAAATAGAAACCGGATGCATTCAATTGTTCACCCGTGCAGAGAAGCTGTGCTATGACTACAGGCACCTTTGCAGTATATCTGAAGATATATGAATTTCCTTCACTATCCCAGTGGCCAGATAGATTGAGTCACGACCTACTGTATAGTAGGTCCTGGGTAGTAATATCTTTTACATATACTGCTGTGAAACTGTGTCGGGTGTCTGAAACATTGGTTGCCTTTAAATTAAATAATTTTACATTTAGAAAATGTGCATGATGCTAAGCATCGTTTAAACATGGTCAATGATATTTTGCTGTTTGCACATTGCTAAGCTTCGCTTAAACATAGATTGTATGAATTTGTGCATGTTAAGCAGTGTGAAGCATTTTTGAAAATTACATTATGACATACAAGGGCAGGAATGCAGTCTATTTAAAGGCCAATAAGTGTAAATTTCACATTATTCCTCAGAGCCTGACCTTGACTGTGGTTATGGCTGGTGGTGTTGTGAAAGTATGCGATTTAGGGCACAAAGGTGGTGTGTGCAGGAGTACAGGACTTTCATTGGACTTCTGGTAAAACACTATGGATCCCGACTGTTGCAGGCTAACTACCAGAGCTCAGAGTGTAAGTCTGAGGCCTGGCATAGATTAGCCAGGGACCTAACCAGTGTTACTGGTATCCCCCGCATTGGTGAGTAGTATCATCACCACACTGACAAACTGTATCATAGTAAGAGGGGAACCTTGGATACCTGGATCCAAGAGGCAAGGGATGGGCACACCCAGCATATATGCAAGTATGTTTTCTAGCAATTTATAAATATACAAACTGTATCTGTGCAAACCTGGAATGCATAATGGTTTCCTTCTTGTACCACAGCTGCAGAAGAGAGGGCTTGCAATGTCCAGTCCCATGCTAGCCATTTGGCCAGGATGAGGCATGTGCATTGTATGTAAGAAAATCAATAAAGTAATAGCTTACTCCATAACTTAATAATAAAATAAAGTAAATACAGATATTGCAGTCTTAACAGTCGTGTATTAAATACCTGAAACATTATACCCTTTTGGTAATGTGTCAGTGCATATCTGAACTGGTAAAGCAAGTTAAAGCAAGTAAGCATGCAGTATTGTGTAGCATAGCTTCCAACCATTACTTAATGTTGTGGTATACCTAGATTAAGAGTCAGTGTTGTGGTCTGATCATTGTCTCAAATATGCTGTAGATTGCACTCAATAAATGAGTAGAGTAAATGTGTTAGTTAAGAGAAGTCCTATACAGCTATGCATGTATGTAAATGCAAAAGATTTGAAATGACATTAGTAAATAAAATATGAAAGGAGGTGTTACTCTGATATTTTTTTCAAATAAAATGCACTATTCCTGTAGTCACTGCTTGTGGATTCTAATCTAACACCAGCCAACTGTCAAACATGCAGTAAGCAATACTGTTTTATTATGTCAGAAATAAATGGTGTGCAGTACCCAGATTAGGAGTCAAATGTGTTATGCTTATTTTGTCTGATATATGCTGTAGGTTGCAGTCAATAAATGAATAGTGTAAACGTGTAGGTTAACAGAACTTCTACATAGCTATGCATGTGTATAAATGCAAGATTTGAAACATCATTAATCAATAAAGTGTAAAGGGAGGTGTTGCTCTGATAATTTTTTTTTAAATAAAATGTTCAGCATTCATGTAGTCACTGCTTGTGACACCAGCCATCTGACAAATGTCCAGCTGTCAGGTGTAAGCAGTGTACATGAATATACCTCTCAATTGTCATGATTTTTATAGAATGTATAGAATACTGCCCCATATATCTGGTCTTCTGATTTGCAGATATATGACATCACTTGAAATGCAATTTAATGGCAAATCTGTTATCAGAACACCTTGTTACTATTGTATGAGGACACTATGTAAGAATGTTCCCTGTCATTGTACCTTTGTACCACCATTATGTATGGCTTGGCAGATTATGTGCCATGCTAAGAGGTTGAAAGTTATGTATGTGGAACATTATGCATACAATATAAGCACTCAGTGGTCACACAAGTGAAATGTAACATACCTAGAGATATGTAGTTGCAGTCTGTTTAGTTATATTATCTTTGTGGTTACTAATGTTCTTTTTTCTCTCACCCCACCCCTTCTCTTCTTTTATTTCATCAAAATATATATTATTTGATATTATCATATTATTTATTATCTCTTATGTTGCCCTTATGTATAATTTAATATTGTTTTTCTGTTAATAAATTTTCATTTAGAATTATTTATTTTTGTGTTCCTCATTATATTATTTTCAATTTGTTTCCATTACTCATTATTGTTTTTTTCTTATGTTATTAATTACATTTGTTTGGATTATTTTTATTTGTCCTTTATGTTTATATTTCATTTAACACAGAGTGACAAGGTAGGCTGGTTGCTGATGATCCACTTACCTTGGCTCCCCTGGCCAAGGCACTGGGGCCCAGCATGTCTGGGCCGCAGCCTGGTGGCACCCTGGTTGTTGCCCCTGCAGTACCTGGCCCATCGGGTAGTTCCACCCCAAAGGCTGGGGTTGTGTCCCCCTCTGAGACTGCAGGTGGCGGGGGTGTGTTCGTCACCCAAGACCAACTACCAGGCATTGTGAGTAGGCTTGTGCACCAAACTGTTGGTGCAAACCTACATCAAATGGAGAGCAGGCTGTCCATCCTGGTGGGGGAGCCTGTCCCCAAGTGCCGGTGTTGACCACTGCCTCCACAGGAGCAGTGAAGGTGCAGTGCTGATGGTCCCATGGGTGAGGACTTGAGTCACACTGCTACCATGTCTGACATCCATGGGACGGACTGGGATTCCACAACACCCTCCCTAACCAAGGTGTTCACCCACCTCTTGTGTTCCACATTAACCCTGCCTGCTGTCTTGTTTGCCTGCAAAAGCTTACTCACCTTCCCAACTTACCTTCCCCACACATACCTACGTCCCTCCCCCAACATTCCACTCACTCCTTAAAAAAAAAAAAGAAGAAAGTGCACCTGTTTCAAAAAAATATACATATAATCCCATACATAGCTCTCCATTTCACACACATGTCCACTGGACACACTTAATTTGGTCCAATTGCCTTGACAATGTACTTATGTTGTTGTCACCCCTCTCTCCAGGTGGGACAGTCCAAATTTTGCTTAAAAACTTTTAAAGTGCACAGTTGTTGCTGTTGAAGAAATGCATAGCTATGGTTCTTTCCTGCACCCCTCCTGTACACACCAACTTGCCCTTTACTATGCATTTCCTCCTGCTTGCACCCCATTTCACCACTGTTCTATCTCCACAATTTTTCTTTTCTTTAAATTTTTTTTGCATGATGCTGCATTATGCGCAGCATTGCTAAGCTATGCTAGATGGTGGTATATTACAACATGTATTCAAAAGCATATTAATCACATTCAAAAAATACATCTGCACCCTATTTCAAACCCAATACCATTTCACTTGAAGAACAGCACATCAACCCACCAAGCCACACAGCTATTTAACTAACACAGCTGTTTAAAGCAAAACATAGTAATTGTCATTTGCTCACAATTAAGCGCGTTTACATGATGATGATGCACATCGAGCCAATTGGCTAAAAGATTAATGAAAAAACAGGAGTTTAACTGGGACTCTGGTAGAGAAATGCAGCACTTTAAAGCCATACACATAATAATAGATGTAAATGAGGTATGTACAGTGGGCAAGTGTAAAATTATATCTACATGTAAAAATGCATCTGCTACTATATTGACTCTGTAATTCAATCTGTTAAATGATTTAAAAACATTAATTTTTGGTCCAAATGGTCCTGGGTTCAAATACAGCTGCATCTAGCATTTTTAATACATGTATGTGTACAGCTACATTATAAATTGTTATATGTATGACTGCTTCATCACCTATTTATCCACCCAAAGCAGTACAGATGGAATGTCTGTTTCTAAATAATGAAAGTCAAAGGCCTACAGATAGGACCACATTTTAACTATTCCTATTACAACACTAGAAATTGCATAGAATGTCAGGTCATGCATTAGTAGGAATTCACAGAGGATTTTGTGGTATGTATTCAAATGTGGCCCAGTAATATCAGACTGCAGCCCACAATGATCTGCTAGTGATATTACAGACAACCACAGCTGCACAAGTAACAAATGCATATGGAGGTCATGCTAGAAGCAAGGGGTGCCAGCAGGCACGTTCCAAATGACTACCATGATATAACACATGACTTGGCAGTTGTGAAACTGGTTGACATAATGGTTAATGTACCCCCTACCTTCTTCTAAGACACACCAAGCATGTTGCCTTTTGCTCTGTTAATGATACCTTTGGCTAACATACTTGCCTTAAACACATACCTTAATTTTCAGTGAGATGGGTTTCCTCAATCTGGCTCTGGCTGTACGCCAAGGCTGCCACAGGTCCCGCAGTTACTCTTAAGTGTTGCTGTCCTGCACAGTCTGCAGCCTCTCTGACTATGCCTATTGCCTGCAGCAGCAGCAACTTCAGCCTGTAGCACACACATCAGTAAGTAAAAAGTAGCTGCTACAAACATTCTCTCTGTGCTGATATACCATCTGTACCCCAGTAATTTCCACTTCAACATATGAGACAGAGGGTGGAATCTACATTGAGGCCTTACATCTTGTTGAGTAGTTGCATGGGATTTGCTGACTATACTGCAAATCAGCTGTGTAGCTGCATGTAGCATTTTTGAACCACTGATTGGTTCAGAGGCAATCACCTACTAATGAGAACCATCTTAAAAAGGTAAAGTTCTAGCTAGTGCAACCAGTGTGTATGAGAGTTAGTTTGTATGGTTAACTCATTCACATAGTACTACTATAGCTGTAACTTTCAACAGAGGAGTATTGTACTCCATCAGGTATGTAACTATTTTGTTTTTAATATGATGCATATGTTTGAATATACTTAGTGGGAATGGGGATTACATCAGTTTGCCTTTCTTAGAACTGTACTGATCACATGCCATTGGTCAACATCTGTGTTACCCCTACAGAGGATGTAGAGCATAGCAAGGGTATAATGCTGTGTGTTAACTAGGTATACAGGTCTCCCAGATACTTCTTTTGTTAGCAGTTGTAATCGTACACTGCTATTTGGTTGACACTGTTGTTTATACATAAGTTATTAGGGGGGGGGGTTCCTGCTATGGGGCACATTATAAGGGGCTCCTGTGTTGGGTGTGTGATCATATGTGAGTATCTGTCATAGTACAAACAGGAAAAGGTCACTATTGCTACTATCCTAGTTGCATCCACACCCTTTGTATGTTTGCCACACTGTTGAATATGAGATGTGTAATCAAGCAGGGAATACTGATAGCTTTCCTTTATTGCTGTATCTCTACATACTGTACTCCAACATATGTGATCCTGACATGTGTTCTTATTTATTTGTATTTCAGGAGATATCATACATGCAAGATGCTGTGCACCATTTGCAAGGCAGAAAATTACCTCATCATTGAGACTTTACATCAACACTATCAAGTCCTGCTGTCCAGAGAGATGGCAAATAGGCAAGAGCATACAGTCTTGTGGGATGCACTGGTACATAACACTGGGTCACCAGAAGTGAACATATGAGCAGGTGCAACACCATGCCATGGATATGATTCACTCAGCACACAGATATGCAGCAGACATGGCCAGGGATCGTCAGGTCACTGGCAGTTGGTCTGCAGCAGAACAACCTCTCTCAGCCACAGAAGAATTCTTGGCAAACCTTGCAACACAGGACAGCTCCCAGGCATCCACCACCCAATATGTTGTGGATGTGGGTGCTACCATTTCCACTCAAGAGGAGTGTCCAGGTATGCTTAGTTAGAACAGCACTGGAATACTGTAGCATTCAGTGTGTCAGGGTGTAAATAGTTTTACATGGGTGTCAGGTGTTTTATGGGGGCGGTGTTAGCTGTGGTTTTAAGCTCATGTAGAGATTGTGACCCACATACCTGTTAACATAGCAGCTACTGTAAATGTGAGATATTTGGACATATTACCCCTGTTATACGGTAACATGCAGTGCTGTTGACATTACCTCTCCCTGAAAATTTTCAGGACCATCAGGAATAGGAACGGAAGAGGTCATGTTCCTGCTGAGGGTAAGCACAAAACTGTTTTGTCAGAGATGTAGATTTAGATAAATGTATTCACTAAAGTGCCAACCCATGCCTGCTAGCTGGATTGATGTATTGCCTGCATGATTGCCAACTGTACAGATATTTTCTGAATGTACACAGTTTAGATTCATAACTATGCCTTATAGGTGTGACCACAGTGATTGATTTGACAGTATTCTCAGAACATTACAGATTGCCATACTGTCAACTGTGCAGAGTTTTGCAGAAAGTCAACAGTGCACATACTTTATGTTTTGCTCAGGACATTTTACTTACGCCCTGTATTGCTTTAATGAAGAACCTCTGTGGATGTTCCACTTGTCAGATATAGCCATTAGGCACATACCAAACTTTGCATTGCACTCAATGGCAGGTCTGATTAATGCTTAATACAGTGTAACAATGACTTCCTTGCATTTGTGTGCCATTCCTTTGTTTAAAAGTTGCACAACATAGAATGATTTCACCAATACTATAGATACATGACAGTCAAAGGCTGCATTAATATCTATGTGTGTCCTTAGGTCCATGATTACTGGGTCAACTGGTGCGCTGTCAATACAATAGTTACCAGGGTGGATGACTTCCCAAAGGATAGTAATGTGTATCTCCTGGCAGTTGATGTTAGTCCATGGCTCTGACAACAACTGCATGTCTGTGTCAGCCTCTCCTGGAGAACATTTGTGTCAGTGTAGGATTCACTGATAGCTCCTAATTTGCAATCACCTGCAAACTTATTCAGACAGAGATCACTGACAGTGACCTTGCCTTCACAGCAGTAAATGCCTAAAGGGAGCGGTATGAGGAATGATTTATGATGGAGTCCACTTGTGAATAGCCTCTTTGTAGAGGTGGACTCCCCAATGCTAACTTTCTGGTTCCTGTCTGTGTATCATTTGGCTATGCACTGGCTAACATAATAATTTGTACCTAACCTCTTGAGATTGTCAACAATGCCTGATGGGGGTATAGTGTCAAATGCCTTGCAAGTCATGGTAGCCAGTGTGAACTATTTTTCCCTCATCCATTGCTTTAGTTACCTTCTCAAATAGGTCCACCAGGTTGGGTAGGCATGATCTGCCCTTGATGAAACCGAACTGGGTTTGGTCTAGTGTCTGTAGGTGTACTACATCTCTGTTGATCATTTACATGATAATTCTTTTCATGGCTTTACTTATCAGACTAGTGAGACTTTTGGTTCTGTAGCCTCTAGGGTCTGTAGATGTCCCACCTTTGTGCAGAGGGATGACTGCTGCTGTTCACTATTCATGAGGCATGAAGCCTGTTTGGTGGCTACAGTGAAATAGTAGTTCCAGAGGCCCTGATAGGTCATGTTTCATGCTATTTAGAAGACATGCTGGGATATTTTCTGGGCCATTGATGCAGTGTACTTGGTCTTAGCGGCAGCACTAAATACCTGTTCCATAGTGATAAAAGGAGTAAGTGTATTTAATAGTATTCCCTGAGGGAAAGAGGGGTACAGTTTGGGTACAATTTATCAGCCAGGAGGCTTGCTATATCTCCTGCCTCATTATAGGTGGTTCCATTTACAATGAAATGTGCACACAATTGTATCCTGTGTTTCAGACTGCGGACATACCTAAAGTATGCTTTGTGGTTGTCCTAGGCCTGGGAGCCCAAACTTACCTCAATTCTGGCTTTGGAAGACTTCATTTTTCCTCTGTTTGCTTTGAAAGTGCTTTTACTTTGCTGTGTGCTGCACTCCCAATGCTTTGGCATGAGTTTCTTCCTTCTGCTTTACAGCCTATTGATTCTGTGATTCCACCAGGGAGGCTTCATTTTTGGTTAGATCTGTACTTCTCCCTGGTGGATATGGCTGCCTCTATGCAACCATTAACATGCCCATACACGGTTTCTGTTATCACTTCTGCATAGGCAACAGGGTTCTCAGTGTTTAAGGGGGCATGAGATTTACCCAATTTATCTCATAATAGCTGGAGGTCAGCCTCAGATAATTTCCTAATATTCCATGTTTAGCAAGCGCTCCATGTTTTATTTTTACTTCAAATGAGACCATTTCCTTTCAAACCTTACAAGGGAGGACATTACAGTAGGGGATGTGCATTACTCTCCCATATGGTTGAGGACCAGATCTAGTATGGTTGCACTCCTGGTTGGTGTATTGGCTATCTGGTCCAGGGAGTTTGTGTATACAAAATCCAGGAATCTCTGTGCCTGTATGTTTGGCGTCATATAGTATACCGAGTTAATAGTGGAATAACAAAAGCCACCCATGAATATGGTATTGGGTTGTATGGTTAGTGTTTCTAGTAAGTGTGAAGACATGGTATGAGTTTCCTGGATCATAGAGGGGGGTGTAGAGCTTGCATGGAAGTAGTACTGGATTTTGCCTACTGTAATGTGCACCTGGAGTAGCTCAAGTGCACTGTCCTGTGACCAGCCTTGCAATATCTTAAGTTTAGATGTACATAGAGACACCGCCACCTTTTACTCCCTGCCTGTGTAGTAGCTGGCATAAATGTGTGGAAGACATAATAGCATTGGCCTGATGGTGTGCTCTCCATGGCTGTCAGTCATGTGTCAGTGACCACTCAGACAACTTCCAAGCTCTCAAATAAGTATCTCTAAGTATAAACTAGTGAGGTATGTTGCAGGTCATGTACTCTCACATGGACTGTGACTGAGTCATACCCTAGGATTATAGGAAGTTACTAAGCTAATAGCCCAAGGACCCTTACAAGCCTAGCCAAGTTATTCCCCATATTTCTACAATCAGTGCCAATTGCCCCTGTGCAACAGGGACACAGGTAGGACCCACTGGGTGAATTTATAGTTACACTTCCTCTTACCCACATTACATTTAAAGAGGGATAATGTGTTGCTCTGTTTGACATGATGTTGTGGTCTGTTCCAAAGGTGTGGTAACCTCTGGGAGACAAGTACAACCCTCAGGCATGTTTGATTATTGTCACATACCAGGTTAAGGTCTTTCTGGTGTGTAACCTGTATACCGTTTGATTTGCAGATATGCAACATTTGTAATAAATCATGGTCACAGATTGCTTTATATGCAAGGCATATATTGTCTGTCAATAGTCTATATGAAAGATAATAACTTGACAGTGATTTCAGATTATCCACTTAGGACAAATTATGAAGACCTTCAGTTATCCTTGTGAGGAAACTTTGAGGTCTCTCCAATTGCTGCAGGTGCTTGGAAAGATGAATACCAAAAGGGACGTTATATTCCATTATTGGCCTGATGATGGTAGAGTGCAGAGAGGTTATGACTTATGTTAATTTCTGTATGCAGTGACCTTACTTATGAGATGAGCAATGTAGAATGGCCTTCTTACCACAGTGAAGAGATGGTGATCAAAAGTAAGGTGAGATCCTAGGTTTACCCCGGGTATCACTTCTGTGTCACTGTTAGACAGAGGCACAGTACACTAACCTAGAAAAAGGGCATAGCAAAATTAATTTAAAATGGGTGGCGAAAGCCAAACACACTCTGGCTAGGCTTATAAATGCCCTAGGGCAGATAGCCTAGTATGAACCTATGAACCTATATGTGTGCCCAGGTCTCTCACCAGTGAGTGCATACCTAGGGTTGTTTTACTGATATGTTAGTTAGCAGTAAAATTGCAGTTACTGAGAGGGATGATAATATTTTTTTTTGCATTGAGGTTAAGGCCATGAGTTTGGCATCAATCATTTGTGTGTTTAAGACCCTCTTGTAGGATGTTGACATCATTTTGCGATTCCATGTCCACTCCCAGTTTGCAGTCATTAGCAAACTTTGTCAGCCACAAACCTTTAGTTTTATCTTGTACTTTGGTGAACTAGATTCCAGACAGTAGAGGAGCTAGGACAGATCCCTATGGAACACCATCGGTTACAGTTCTGCTTTTGGAGGTGGATTCCCCTATTTTGATTATATTGGTTCTTCTATCAGTGAGCCATTTAGTGACCCATCTAAAGATATAAGGGTTGATACCCAGCTGAGTGAGTTTACCAATGATGCCTGAGTGGTGGATACTGTCACACACCTTGGCTGTATGCGCAGAGTACCCATTGTCCACGGTCTTAGTGACTATCTCAAAGAAGTACATAATGTTTCACAGGCATGCGGGAAAAGCTCACCCAGACTCTGCCACAGCTTGCAGTAAGGGAAAGGCTAGTTTGCTTTTGATTGCCTGTACTTTGTACTACTTTATTGCCTTTTTTCTGTTTTTTATACTGTGATTTGTTTTCTTTACACTGTGATTTTTTTTGTATTCTGCTTTTAGTTGCATATTAAAACTTGAAAAGAGACCACAGATGTATCTCTTATGAGTCAGACAGAAATTACAACAGGTCAGTTAAGGTTAATCATCTGTGAACTGAGGGGGTGAAGCTAAGAACTAAACCTTCTATTTAAGTGGTGAAATAAAGCAGTTCACAGCTTTGCTGGAAAAACTCACACAGAATCTGCCACAGCTTGCTGTGAAGGAAAGGTTAGTTTGCTTTTGAGTTCTTGTGCTTTGTATTGCTTTATTGTCTTTTTCTATTTTTTATAATGCGATTTGTTTCCTTTACACTGTTTTTCTTGTATTCTGCTTTTAATTGCATATTAAAACTTGAAAAAAAGACCACAGATGTGTCTCTTGTGAGTCAGACAGGATTATCTCCCACCCTCTCACCTTGTTACTGTTGTGTTCTTAAACATCACTGTCTTTCTAGTTGCTTGCCCCTTATGTTAATTTGACCATATAGCTCCTTCCCTCTCCTTCACGAGCTGGTGTGAGTAAGCACAAAACTATCATTTTGTGAAATCACTCCCCTTCAACTATTTAAATTTATTGGCCATCCCACTGTATTCCATAACACCAGAATACAAAAGTGCCCACCCCCTTTCAGTATATCTTGCTCTTTTAAAAATAGTAGCTCTCCAATTTAAACAGCTAAAACATAAGTTACCCACTATCATATCTAACTGCTTAGTGCACACTGCAGTGTTTAGGATAAAACATGTTTTCATCTTACCTTTAAACATCTATTGCAAGACCATCAGTTATTGGAGATCCTACATTCTGCATCTCAGTTGTCATCTTGGAATAAGTGTTTCTGTTTTCTCCTGGTGAGAAAAGGAGTGCAGTGACATTATTTCTTAGAGACTGCTGATCACCAGAAAGCCTAATAACTGATGTATAGGTGACAGCTTGGAATCTGTGCTTATATTCTGGTCCTGGTGAGACAAAGAGCAGAGTGCATTGATTGCTAACTGTTTTTGGTTGGAGAGTGAGTGTCTGTGCTTAACGTTCCTGATTGATGTGGTTGCTGTTCAAGGCATCTACCAGGAAAAGGCTACAAGCCTTGCATCATCTGTGACAAGACTGTGGATCACTATACAGGCTGTGGCCTGCTTCCCATATTGGGACTGGTGCTAACATTTTTCTTCTGGTGAGAGAAGAAGCAAAGGAACATTGTATCCCAACAGAGTGAAGCTGTGGTGAGACCAGCATTAGTAGTAGCCGAGCAGTAGCCATTCATGTGACTTCCCTTTTTTCATCATTCTTGACAAGCTAATTCTTTGTTTTTTAAGTACTGCTTGATTTGTTTCTAACCTCAGAATAGCTAAATACTTCATCTTTAAATGTTAAGGGTCTATGTATTAGTTTCCCCCTCAAGTGTTTGGCAGTGTTCTGTATAGACTCAGACATCTTCAGTGACATTTTTCCTATAAAAGCACAACTGAAATTTCTCCAATGCCTAGTTGCACACAGGACAACTAGTTTGCAGTGGCAAGCACTGTCTCCATAGTTGCAAACAAGATATTCTTGACAGTGATTGATATTCCCCCGAATTTACTAATCTGCCATGCATGGAAGCGGCCATTTAGGAGCAGGACGGTAGTGCACCATGCATATTAATGAAGGCATGCTGCCTGAGCTCCTAATCTTACATGGTTCGTGTAAGAGTGCAGGGAGTGTGTCTGAGAGCAGAGCTCTCAGAATATATAAGCCCCCACAATGAAAAACAGCAGAAAGGCCAAAGGAATGAGCAAGACTGCTCATAGGTGTCTGCATGTCCCCAGCAACATCCCCCCATGTGTACAACAGCAATAGTAAATACAAATGAAATAAACAAACCATTTTTTTTTTATTATGAATCCGATTAAAGCTAACCGTAGGTGCGTGGGTGTGCCCATTGTTTAGCTATGGTTAATGCAGCTTAAATGGCTGAAGAGGATAACAAGGAAGATATATGCAAGTGAATCAGTATAGCAATAGTGTAGTGGACACCGCATTCACCTTATAAGCAGGCATTCTGGGTTTGAGTCCCACTGCAGCACATTCCATTTTCCATGGCAAATCACTTTATGACCAATATTTTAATTGCATAACCTACTAAATAACATATATTTGTGAACTGGAGTACTGAATTAAATGCAGATGTGAGGTGTCAGTGTCATAATGTTGCAAAGTCCACGGATAAGCACATGTTCCCCGTACAGTATATGTACACAGGAATCATGGATACAAATGGAAGGTAAAATGTGTAATGAATGACAACAACATACAACTTCCAAGTCCCCCACCTTCCCAAGAACCATTAGATATTACTGTCTAAATCAGTGTAATTGTAAGCAGGAGTAAGCACTAGTAAGCAAGTGTAAGCACCAATAAGCTGTAGTAAGTGTATTTAAGCACTAGTAAGTGAGTTTAAGCCCATTTGCGTGGGAGTAAGCAATGCGCACACAGGGTAAGCAATTTTGAAGCTAACTCTCTGTAAGCTTATTTAACTGGAAGTTAGCATTGCTTACCCTCTTGCAAACCCATGCAAACCCGCTTACAACTGCTCAAAAATGCCTTAATCACTCTGTATCCAATGGCCCTTGTTCTACCCGGCAACAAAATAAACAGCCTTGCAGGTCCTGAATCCAGAACCCTATACACTATAGTCACAGTAGTTAACCACCAAGCCATCACAGCAGTACGGAAGAATGAGGTATCACCAAACAAGTCCTCACTATAGTAAAATCAAGATAAACCTGTGAAAGGAATCAGTATACAGTCATATGTTCTATAACCCACTACATAACACAAATATGTGAACTGGAGTACAGCAGTAATCCCAGATATGAGGTGTAATTGTAATAGAGTTTTGAAGTCCCCAATAAAAGACAAGGGCTCCATACAGTGTACGTACACATGAATCATGGATACCAAGCATATATATAAGATGTAATGAATAAGAAATCAATGCCAAAAAGAAAATATAATGCAAAGTCTAATGTAAGCAACGCTATGCATTGCACAGGCCAGCATAGGAGGTGTAAGCACTGTGTAGGTCAGCTAATTCAATGTGCACAGTGGTACACCCCTTTAAACAATGTCAGCTTTAGGTATGCAGGTTTGCCGATATCCTAACCTTTTCAAAACTGGCCAATCATGGAAAAGTGCAAGAAATCAGCCCTACTTAAACCCAACAGGTGGGGATACATCTCATAACTGGTTGTAGCTTCTCCTTGCAGGCACAATGGCAGAAAGGGGAGAAGGTGTGCACTTCTGGGCACAGCGCTGGTGCATCCAGGAGTCCAGATTCATGGCAGGACTTCTTGTCAAAGACCATGAGCAGAGACTGCTACAGGGCCAGTACCAGGGTTCCCAATATAATGAGGAAGCCTGGGACCATCTCGCCCGTGGCTTCACCAGAGCCACTGGCATACCCCAAACTGGTGAGCAGGTCAGGCATCACTATGCCGACCTGAAGCAGCGTAAGGAGGACCTCTTGGAGTAGTGAGTCCAAGAGGCTAGAACTGCAGGGGCTGTCCCAGCTGTGTGTAAGTATCACTCCACTATGTGTGTAATAATTGCCAGCTCATGTATATCATGGATAGGTATGACTAAATTTCCTTTTATGTCCTCCACAGCTGCATGTGAGAGGGCCACAAACCAGGAGACCCACGGAAGTTGCTTGGAGAGGTTGCGAAGCAAGGTAGGTCGGTAATACTCTTGCATGTACTTTCATAGGAAATAAATCTAAAAGTATTAGTAAATTAATTGCCTGTATAAAACCTGTATTGTTTAAGGCAAATACTGCATACACTGGAGAATATGGCAGGAAGAGTCTCATATAGTTTGTATGTAAATAAAAGTGTAATAGCCTGACAATAAAGGTCTAACTGTTGGATTGCATGTGTATACTCTGTAATCATATGGTAATGTAGATTTGCAATCATGTAATAGTACTGTTGTATTAAGCACTGTTACCCACACCATGCACCATAAATAGAATGTGTAGGAATGCCTGTATATGACTGGTGTAATACACAGAGGCCATTTAGTGAACTAATAGACACATAGACAGAAAACAGTGAAAATGCAGACAACAAAATCCAAATCGCACATGCAACTGAGACGTGAACTGCTGTATTTTTAGCACACACAGCCATGGTTCGAATCCTGGCAGTGGTAGTAGTCTGCATACAGAATCATACCCCACAACTGTACAGAATGTCCAGTAAAGTGGCCCATATCTGCTGCCTATCAACTTGTCCCCCTGGGAAATCAGTGGGATGATCCCAGATGTATAGGCAGCAAACAGGAAATACAACTGATTAACACACATCTATGAGAACAAAGCTGGCACACTAGCAAATCCTCAAAACCTTATGAGAGTAAGAAGCCAAGTATGTCCCATTTATACCCCAATGGTGTCAAGCTGTGGCCAGAGTTTGTACAGTAACAGAGTGAGATGTATGTGCACAATAGTAGTGTGGAATCTGGTACTGTGTGTGGCAACATTCGGGTAGTGCTAACAAACATTTCTCCCACAGGTCTGTCAGATGCCAACACCATGCCCAGAAATACAAGAATGGTACCCTGTACTGGTACTGTTTACTTTGGTATTGTATGGCATTGTGACTGATGTAGTTGCTCTGAATAATAAGGTATTACTCATCAGTGTCACCCACATTGTCCTACAAATTATAACTGTCTAGGAAATCTTGTATGAGTGTTGTAATACAAGATCAGAATGCAAAACCACAGGAGAAGTATAAGACAGAAAACAGATAAGAGATATACAGTAATATCTATATAGCACACACAACTCTGATGGACAGTTTTTGAGTTGTAGCAGACACAGTCATGGTCTAAATCCTGGGAGTGGAAGTAGGCTGCATACAAAACCATACCCCACAACTGTACAGATAAGACCAGAATGTCCAGTATATGGGCCCATATCTTCTGCCTGTCACCCTGTCCCCCTAGGAAGTCTGTGGGATGATCCCAGATGTTTAGGCAGCAAACAGCGAATACAACTGATTGTCACACATCTATGAGAGCAAACCTATCACTCTAGCAACTCCCAAAACTGTTATGAGAGTAATAAGCCAAGTATGTCCTATCTACACCCCCATGTTGTCAAGCTGTGACCAGAGTGTGTACAGTAACAGAGTGAGATGTATGTGCATAATACTAATGTGTAATCTGGTACTTTGTGTGGCAACATTCAGGTAGTGCTAACAAGCATTCCTCCCACAGGTACATCGGATACAAACACTGAGCCGAGAAATAAAAACCTTGATACACTGTACTGGTACTGTTTACTCTAGTATTGTATGGAATTGTAAGTGTTGCAGTTCCTCTGAAGAATAGCGTATCACTGATCACTGTCACCTACACTGTGCCACATAATATAACTGTGTAGGAAAGCCTGTATAAGAGTGTGGTAAGTCACTAAAGGTTGAAGAGGGCAATAATCTAGATATGTCCCAGTTCACCTGCATGTGGACAAGACATGGCCAGAGTCTGTGTAGAAAGAGATGGACATCTATGTGCATAACATCAACCCGGAATCTGGGAGTATGTGTAGAAACAGTTAGTGTTAACAAACATTTCCTCCACAGGCATACCGGTAAGAGGTGTATGCTGCAGGCAAAAGCAGTTCATGTATAAAGATGACGACAGCCATAGCACTCTCCAAACTAAGGCTATAGGGTAGTGTAGTAATACATGTAAGGCACAAATAACAGCACTGACTAGAAAAGTAATGTGGACTAAAGGAATATACTAGTTGTTAATTGACATCTTTCTCTCCTCCCCACCATATCTCCAACAATAATTGACATATCAACCTCAACTGGTATGTAATGACTTCACTGTTCTGATTATGTCCTATTGGTTGATAATTATTTAAATCTGTTTCCATGCATGCGCTATATTGAAATATTCCAACATTGGTGGCATGGTGCCATCAATGTACCTGCATGCTGTTGTTATTACCACTGTGGTCCCATATATGCATGTGTTCCATTTGCTATGCAACTGTTCCCTATCTGGTGTCTGGGTTAATGGGAATATCTATGCATGCTGTTATACCTAACCCTGAAATGTGTTGACTATTACTAATCCACATATGATGATAACATTTAAACACTATAGCATGTTTGGGAAGGCCGGTTCTAATGGACCCACTTGTCCCACCTCAGCTGGCTGTGGCACCGGGCACCAGCATGTCTGGGGCCCAACCCTGGACCTCCTCATCAGTTGGTCATGTACCACCTTTGGGTGGAATCACCTCAGGGGATGGAGCTCTTCCTCTCCCTGGGAGCGGGCACAGACAGGAACCTGTCACCTGTCACCAAGTCCGAGTCATGGTGAGTAGCAAGCTCTGCAGGGAGGTCGGAGATCTGCTATGCCAGCTTGAGGGCCATGTGTCACAACTGGCGGGTCAGCCTGGCTCTGCGACTCAGCCCCCAGCACAGCCAGCTTCTGGGCTGTGAAGGTGCAGTGGTGACTGCCCATGGGTGGGGACCTCAATCCCACTGTTTCCACAAGGGGACTCGTGGGCTTCCGATTTCCCAACACCCCTCCCCATCAAGGTGTCTAACCCCCACATGTGTCATATACTGCACCTGTATGCGTCATGTTTGTCTTGTCCTTTAACCTACCCAACCTACCTCCCCAAATATACCTACTATCCCTCCCCAACATCCCACTCTCACCTGAAAACAAAGGGCAATCTGTTCCCCAAAAAAATCTTACCCCATACATAGCTGTCATTTCACATGTGTCCACTGGACATATGTAATCTGGTCTGATTGGCATCACAACATATTATTGTTGTCCTCACCCCTCTCTCAGGGGTTTGAGTGTCCAAATTTATGTCCAAATTCAGTGTATATGCACAGCTGTTGCTGTAGAAGAAATGGGCAGCTATGGACCTTCCCTACACCCATCCTGCACATCCCTAGCTATTTTCCCTACTGTCTTCCCCTCTTTGTGCCCCTTTTTCACCACTTTCCTATCAACCCTTTTTTCTTTTCATTTAAAGAAATTAGCACAGGAGTAAGTGGGAATAAGCACTTTTAAGCAGCAGTAAGCGGGTTTAAGCCTGTTTGCATGGGGGTAAGCAATGCCTACACAGGATAAGCAATTGAAAAGCTAACTGAGTATAAGAAACTGTAACTGGAAGTTAGCAGTGCTTACCTCTCTGTAAACCCGCTTGCAACTGCTTAAAAGTGCCTTAATCACTCTGTATCGAACAGCCCTTTTTCTGCCCAGCAACAAAATAATCAGCCTCTGCAAGGCTCGAACCCAGGACCCTGCACATCATAGTGATTTACTAGTAAGCCATGTCAGATATACATAACCCTGATGTTTTCACAAACATACCATCCAGCCCAGTCATCCAACAGTACAGGGAATGTATTTCAACATGTAGATGTGTGCGTGTGTGTGTGTATATGTGTATAGATATATATATGTATATATATATATATATATATATATATATATATATATATATATGTATATTAATATCTAAATAGATATAACATATCTATATATGTAGATATATATATACATATCTATATCTATCTATCTATATATATATATATATATATATATATATATATATATATAAAACATATATACATACATATGCATACATCTATAACTATATATGTCTACATCTATATGTCTGTATATATACAGCAATTTATATATATATATATATATATATATATATATATATATATATATATATATATATATATATATAGGTATTTACAGACATACATCTGTAGATAAAAATGAGAACATAACAAAAACATATATGTCCACATGCACCGTTAATGGGGTTGAGAGGCCCCAAACAACATATGTCTTGTACGAATAAGTACCCCCCCCCAGCAAAACACGTTTGCCCTGCAATACACTACCAACTGTTGCAGATCCCATAACCAGGACCTGACACAACATAGGTACAAGATGTTAACAGTACTCCATCGCACCTGTATGTCAGGCTGGTATCCATAACATATCATGCAGTACAGTCTGGCTCCCATAGGGAATGTACAATGTGGAAGCAATCAACATCCCTAGGATACATATACACAGACACACACACACACACACACACACACACACACACACACACACACACATATATATATATATATATATATATATATATATATATATATAGATAGATAGATAGATATGTAACTACACATACACACACAGAGATATGTATAGGAAGATAAATATGTAGAAGGTGCACACAATATGGAACAGCCACTATGCCTACAGTTACCACCTTACCAACAGGACACTGTATGAGCCACACATACAAATGACAATCATTGCCTGCAACATATACCCACAGAGAGGTCAAAGAATATAACACCACACACAGGTTTGCATACATGGGAAAGCTTTATTTGTGTACTATTACAGTTGTATATGCCATGTCATATAGCTGTTTAGACACTGACATCCATATAAATAGATTAATGCAACTGTGAAACAGTTATACTAATACAGTAGTCTGGAAAGGTTTACATATGTTGCTGTCGGGGCTGAGGCCTTTAAGTAGTACAATAGTAAAGACAGACTGGGCAACAGGATATCAAACAATCAACAGTAAGTAATGCAGATGTATAGTTCAGCATCCTCTATCTACACTCTGTACACAATCCCTAGGGGGTAAAGACCTCAGTTGACACAATGGGATGTATCTGTTACATAACAAGGCATAACTGACACTATCACAATCACACTGACAAACAGAACAGTCTGTATGGCAAGAGGCAGTAGGCCTGCATTTACCCAAGGTGGATTGTATGGTAATGTACATCCAGATACCTTATGTCAGCTTACCCCTGATACCCCCACATGTTGCAACAGCCTAGGTTAGTTATGATGCATCTCCCCTTAGACTCAATAATACAGGGCCATATACCACTATTACATACACTGGCCTCTAGAGTGCATAAGGGCAAACATGTATTGTGTAGGTGAAGCCCACACATATATGGCCCCAACCCCACAGTATGTGTGAGGGACACAACAGCAGTGGACTGATGGCAGGAATGGCAGCATGACATACTCACAGCCCACTACAGAACAACCCCTGACAGCATGTCATATGTGCAAAGCCTGGTATGTAGGTCGAGGACAGAGGCTGGAACATAGGCTCATATGTGTAAAACGGTTGTCATACACTAAGCAATTCATTGGTGTTACAGAATAGTCTGCAAAATACCCTTAGTCAGAAATATGAAGTTAGAAACAGAAATAGATGTCACCATGTACTGATAGCACTCAACACACACACTGCCAGTGATATATCTGACACAAGACCTGTGTGGTGGGCAGACAAAACATAATAGGCACACCTCTGGCCATCAAGAGGATAGGCCCACAGCTGAGTGCTATGCAGACAGACTGCATTCCATGTTAAACTAGTATGTACACACAGACCCTGTAACACCAGTGCAATACAATACATAAAACAACTCTACTCACACCCTGTCTGTAGTTCTGGAATCTCCTACAAATATGTAGCCTGAGTGTGCAGTTTCTCCTGTAAGAGGTATTGCTACCTGTTGTCTGTAACACTGATGCCCACACACAGGAAGGATGTCCATCATACAGGAAATGTAAAGGGACCACTCCCACATGATGTAGGGTTTTATAGTAGTTGGTTGCCATGGCAGTGGTAATTGGAAGAACTACACAGCATGCTGCATGCAGGTAGCAAGTGGAGGACACTGGTGCAGAGGCCATCAAATGATCATGTGCATCATCTACAAATTCCATGCTGCAATCTATGCAAAGCAGCTCATTCCATTTACTGGAGAGAGACTGAGAGAGAGAGAGAGAGAGAGAGAGAGAGAGAGAGTGTATGCATATAAGGCACAGAAAAAAAATCCATAAGAGTCTGCATTCCCAGAACAGGTATGCAAAGTATATATGTATGTAATTGACCATAGTACTTGGTCCATAATAATGAGATAGATGATGTGAAATGCTTTATATGTGCCTTCAGCTGTTGCAATGATGCTCAGCTGAACAACTGCTAAGGATAATAGAGTCCATCCCTGTGGGTAGTGGGCTATACCCCTCAACTGTACAGAGCAGCACTGACTGATAAGATGTAAGCCATCATAGTGTGTGTTGTGTAATGTGAAGTATGTATATCACGTGGCCAATAGCTGGTGGTGGAAGTAATGCCATTATGATGGACACGTGGGAACCACAGCCCACCCCTTGCAGGATACTCAGGTTAATCTGTATTGTAGCATGCAGGAATGCCATAGGTGTGTAATAGGATTACTTGCAATCTGGCCCTACATATACCCCCTAATGTCAGGCTGTGTCTATATGTGGCACCTGTCTGTGTTGTAGCAAGGCAGAACAGTACAGCTGTGCAGGAAGGTGTTGTGAGATTGTGGACCTGATGTCTGAATGTACTGTACATATAGGTATGCATATGTGTACATATATAATATATATATATATATATATATATATATATATATATATATATATATCTACATGTATGTCCACAAATATACAGATACCCATGTGTAGACATATATATGAGCACATATATACACATATATACATCACATATATCTACACATATATAGATATATAACTATATGCACATGTCTACATATATACAAACACACACACACAAACATATATGTATATAAATACATGTCCCTATATTACTACCACAGTGCTGCATGCTATGTGTGAGGAAACAGCACACATAGCATTACACACAGATATCTACATCTGTCAGTGTGTGCAACATGGATGGGTATGTCACATGTGAACCCCCTGTTGGGACCACATTGCCCTTGTCTGTGAAGTATGGAATGGGAATATGGAGGAGTATGGCAGGTATAGTTGTTGAAGTGGTCAAGATTGGTAGATATAGAGGACAGTCTACAGGCATTGTATATGACACATGTGATGGGTAAACACCCTGGATGGTGTGTGGTCTGTGATGTGGACACCCCATGGGCCCCCATATAGACACAATGGGAACAAACCTCCCACCCACTGTTACTCACAACAGCAGTCCATGTCCTGAAGGTGCCTGGCCTGGAGGCTGAACAGGAGGAGCATGTCAGCCCTGTGAATGTGTACTGGGTGCCTCAGAGTGATGTAGCACATCCCACATGTGTCTGTGGAGCCCGTTATGGAACAAACCCTGGACCTGCCCTCAGGGGACAGGAACATATCTGGGTGTGCCCCCAGGTGACACAAGGGACACAACATCCCCTGGGTTGGTTCCACCTGACAGTATTGCTGGACCAGTACATGAGGAGGCCCCAGGGTGGGACACACATGTGATGTGGCCGGGTAACATGGGCAGATGGGTTTGGAGAGGTGGTTCTGCTAGGCAATAGTACATATACATGCTATTGTGTCACTGTTATAGAACATATGTTGGCAGTAATAGTCTACACAATCCCAGAACATGTTTAACAGCATGCATAGATATCCCCAATAACACAGAATATCAGATGTGCAGCAATCACAAAGCAGCCATACCACAGGCATATATGGAACCACAGTAGCTGTGACAATGGCACACATGTGAATAGCCTGTAACAGGCCAGCAATGATAGTGCCCACACAGGGAACATGGCTACAAGCATATAGCACAAAGTGTGGTACAATACAATATCTGTCCCCCTGGTAGGTAAGCTGTAGCAGTAACTAATGAGTTGCTTGTACAGTTTGTTGTCACTGATATTGTGGGGAGGTGACAGAGATGTGTATTAAGAACTGTGGTAACCTTGCTGTATGAGTTGCTCAGACCTGTTTCCATCTTTATGTCTTTTAGGCAAGATGTCACAAGCACAGCTACCATCTTATTCAGCTGCTGAAAATGAAGTAGTGATAACCTATTTAATCCAGCACTACCCTGTCCTGCTTGGCCAGGCCACTCATGATCAGCAGGAGTGGACTGCCTTGTGGAATGACCTAGTCCACAGGGTCAATGATGTCAGACTGTACAACCGCAGTTATGAGCAGATCCGGTATCATTGTTCTGACCTGCTTCACAATGTCCATCTGTGTGCTGTTGTAGTCCGGGGGGATCACCTCACCATAAGGGGTGGTCATGCCATCCATTCCCCCCTGACACATGTGGAGGAGCTCCTGGCCAGCCTCATGGCACCTGCCCATCCAGACATACACCAACTGCCAAACACCTTTATGGAGGTGGGTGCCACCCACACACTGGCCGAGGAGCATGCAGGTAAGGCTACAGAGCACATCCATAGACCACTGTTGCGTACACATCCACATCGGTACAGGTAGATCATGCATATCTGACATGTCATAGATATATATTTCTTGATGCATAGTAGTGATAAACAGATGTCCATATGTGGTAGTATTGTGGAAATGTACTGATGATTTATTGTAATACTGCACCCACCCTGTAGCACTGCCACAGTTGTGGCCACTGACTATGCATCTCTCACCCTCTTATGTAGGTCCCTCCAGGATTCCACCAAGGCAGCGGCCTGTAGCTGGTGAGTACGGTTTATGTAGATGCTTGCCAATACACTGGGCATGTAATGGCTATTGTATATGCCCTGCACACTTCTAACACACCTACACAGAATGCATGCTGTACATGTGCACTTATTGTTGCTGTAAAATGCACAGCATCATGGGATGACCATGACGGGGTATTGGAAGGGTATGTCAGATACCTGCATGATAACTAACATCCTGTCATTGCAGAATGTGTCCACAGGGAGTAACATAATGGTGGGAGACATGGCTTACAGTAGGGTCATGTTTGGAACAACACCCATATACAGTGCAACACCAGTGTATATACCTGTAGGACAATGGCAACTGCTGCAGAGATACACTATGGCATAAGGCATTACAGTGGTCCACATTATCAGCTGGGACTAGGCTGCAACATGTGTTGTTCAGTGTATGGGACACTGCAAAGTGACGCACATGTGTAGGGATTACTCGTCATGCATCTGCAAAAAGGCTGGAGGAGGGGGGAGGGGGGAAGGGGGCCAGTATGACTCACCAGTGCACTGCAGCAGGGATCCTAAGGATTCTAAGAATGGCTGTATCTGCACATAGTCAGGTTCAGGACATGTGGCAGCTGTAATCCTACCCCCACAGCAATAGTGACGGCAGTGTGTGAACACCAAGGGGTGTGCACATAAGTACTCCTTGCAATCATGCAGAATAGGGGGACATGTGTAGGGCAGACTGAACATACATTGGCAAATGCAGATAGCCCACGCTTATATACCCCTGCAAGGAGTAGTGACTGCTGTAGTACACACAAGAGGTGTGATAAACCGTCATGATAAGGGTGTGCACACATATGCCCACATGGTGTGTATGCATCATGGTCAGCATCCGCACACCTAACACATTCTGTAGACACTGCATGTGAAAATACAGACCATATATCACATATTGGGCTCATGTACTGCTAAGATATGTGGTGATGTGGTCCCATGGCAGTTCAAGGATGAGTGTGTCATATCAAAAAAAGTGAGTACACCCCCCATAGCCATGGTATGCTCTGATTGCTGTCAGTGTAAGAGTATTAGATTGGTCAGACATGGTCCACTGATGTTGTGAGCTGTGCATCAGGCATCAGACATTCACAAATGACATCTGTCCAAATATCGTACCAGGGATGTGTTACTGGGAAAAACAGGGGCTATGAGCATTAAAGCTGACATAACTGACACAGTAGTACACATTCAGCAATGGGCTGTACACCTGTGATGTGTGGTGCACAGTACATGGCAGGGTGCAGAACAGGTGCACAGAAATACCGTGTTCATGGGTGCAGTGGTATCCAGGGGAAACGGCTTCCCCTAGTGACACAGCACATGCATCACACACATGTATACTGTTGCCAGCATGGATTGACTATAGCTGCACTGCATGCTGTCAGGTACCATATGTTATGCATGTTGACAAATGGGTAATAGGAGAACTGTGTGTACTATCATTGTGCAACCTCACCTGTATGTGTGTGTGTGTGCATCCTGGTGGGTAGTTAGTTTGTCTGTAGGGTCACTCTGGTAAAGTGGAGGGAGGCTGATGTATGTAGGATGCTTGTGTGCATATGTGTGTGTTTGTGTGACTGGCCATGTATGTACATGTGTGATTGTGGGGTGTTCATACAGCATTACCTTCCTCTGGGATCATGCAGTACATGTACATGGACTGCCACATTACATACCAGAAATACTTGTCATGTGTGTAATCACAGGACAGCTGATAGTATAATATGGTCTGCAGCATGGAACAGGCATCAAGAGGGAAGGTAGACACCAGGTACACGCTTAATATCGCTTTCAGCAGAGAGGTCACCTACAACCCACATATGCAGCACTACAGATGCATTGGGGAAGTACTAGTCAACACCAGGGAGTGTATCCAAATATTACAGTTGTCACATGATAGGTTGAATGAGCAGCATATCTGGCATGTACTGAGCATTACATACACATGACACCAGTGCATGATATTATGGATAGAACATAGTAGCCCACACATATAGGGGCCATGCTCATGATGTCCAGACATACAGAGGGTGCATACTGAATGGTAGCAGTGAGGCCACGTAAAACCACTACATACAGGTCAGGCAGGTAATGTAGTTACAGGTCTTGTGTTGTGACCACTTGTGTAGGCATTTAGAGGACTGATATGTTAATGAGTGGTATCAATGTGTGTATGTTAACAAATGTGATGCAGGATGGGGTACCACATGGACATATATGTGGGACTGTCTATAAAGCCATGGACAGGCAGGTATTATGGATGTTTGTGTGTGTGTGTGTGTGTGTGTGTGTGTGTGTGTGTGTGTGTGTGTGTGTGTGTACTGTTAGACAATGGTGTACAGGTTTTAAAGTGCGTTTATTGTTTTATCCCACAGGTGGCGAGGTGGGTGAGAGTCCTTCCTGCATGCAATCTGTTGTGGTGTTTGGTGGCAGTGTACAGGAAGGTGTGGTAACAATGCCTACTGTGTTCAGTTACAGCAGGCATAGCCAGATGTCCAGCAGGGCACCACATAGGCGGATGTCCCAGGGTGCTCGTGGTAGGGCTGCTGGGCATCATGATCCTGGCAGAGGTAACATAGCTGGTACTAGCAGGTGCATGTTTCAGGCTGTCATGGTGGTACAGGCACCTATGGAACATTACACCAGACAGGGCCTGAGGCTGCAGAGGGCTGATCTCTCATTTGCAAGTGACAATGCCCATGGACTGGCTGGTGCCATCTGTGCATTAACTGAGTTCATGGATAGATGGTCTGGTGAGATGATGGCTCTCATTGACCGTGGTTTGTCCGTGCTTGAACGTGTGGTGGGAGTGCAGCGAAGGCCGCTTGGATGTAGGCCAGCAACGCCAACAGCTGGCAGTCAACATGGACATGCTAGGACACCAAGGGGCTCCCATAGTGGCAGTACTAGCCTCAGCAGTACAGGGGGTTGCTGTCCACGCCACAGCATAGCAGGCCACATGCATGTTGTCCTTGCCAGTCCCAGGAGGGGCCTGGCACCAGCAGACATTTGCCATCAGCAGGTGAGAGTAGCACATCAAGACCTGTATCTGGACATGCTCATGGAACCCCTGGCAGGCACAGTCCATGTGTCCATGGCCAGAAGCAGTGAACTGCACACCCTGCCAGGTATGGTCTGCAGCTGTCCATGAACACCTGTGTAGGGAAGCCACATGGCAGAACTGTGTGCATGCATACCCACACACTATAGAAACACACCTAGGGCAACCCATACCTACACACACCTCAGCACCACACTCAGCTCACTGCAGTACACCCCTCAATCACACACATGGTGTCAAATATATGGCCCACCCTTGGTCTCTGGCAAATCAATATCACACCCTGTGCATATGATGATACCTGTGCCACATCCCTGCCATCCATACCATCAACGCAGGGACAGGCTAATATGTTCTGATGTACACAGTGACTGTACTACATTGTACCACAGTACTGCAGTGTAACATGTCGTATGGAGTAAAATGTAATGTATATATGGCAGGTAGTGTAGCCATCCAGCAATGATGCATTATAGTTGTTAGTAACACTGGTTGGTTGTGGTCTCTATAATCTTATCCATTTGTGTTGTAGGTGTAATGTGTCAGCACAAGGATGGTCTGCAGTCATATTCCACAATGGGGTATGGCACTGTGGTGACACCATGGCTGTGACATAGCTGGGGTACAGTTGAACACATGTCACAGGTTACTAAAACAGTTATTGCCTATGCCCAATGGACTGGTGACCCGCTGAGGCATGTATATCCTGCAACTTGATGTAGACCCATCCACATACACGCACACTGTTACTTTGCAACACTGGGACTAGACCCCTACCTAGCTATGTAGTGATACGGAAGTGTGTGGCTTACATTACACACACCACACAGCATTTAGGGTGAGCTGTGTCTCAGGTTACATGTTACATGCAGAATATCCCCAGACATGTACAGTATGCTAATGGGGGATGTAATGGGTGTATATGGACAATACATAGTGTGACATACCTTCATATACACATTAACAGACACATACAAGGCAGACACACATCCAAGATACCAGGGCCTATCACTGCTAACTAACTTGACCGTCTCTCCAATGTGTTACAGGTAGACTGCACACAGCACATGCATAACTGGATTGGATTGTGATATCATTTACCTGTATGGTTGTTGGTGAGAGTGGTAACCATAACGTGGTACATGGGACATGTACCGGGTTTACCTTCATGTAATGACAGTGTACACAGCATCCACATCCCCCAGTGGATATTGTACTCCCTGAAACCCATGATGACACTCTGCCATACCCATCATCACACATTGGGCTGTGACTGCCATACAATAAATAGTATACCCCAACAGTGGTACTACAGGGATATGCATCTAATGCACATGCCGCACATGTAGTAGGGTGTTGCATTGTCATCCCTCACCTATAGGCAGCAACAACACTATCTGTACTAATGTGTGGCAATGGGTATTGTAATAGGAGTATGTGGCCTTGGAATGCTGTACCCTATAGATATATAGACATACACAACTACACACACATTCTAGAACACAATGGGTATTCCATGCCTATCAACCCATTTGTAAAACACTGCTGTGCTGGTACCCCTGTACGGTGGACATTGTGACATATACTAGAGCCACCATATAATTAATTTGCAAAACCCACTTTGAAATGAGTCTAGTTGTTACACACTCACAGCCACTTCCACACAGGATACGAATGACAAACACAGACACACACCTACCTTGTCTAGGATTAGAACTCCTGCCTAACTAGTTTACTACACTACAGCACTATGCAGTTATAGGAGACACCACGGAGATTACTGGAGTACTTTTTTGCCAAAGGTGTATTTCACAGTGAATGACATCAGCAGGATTGCCAAAGGAGTGCATTTGAATTGTAGTGAGTTTGACTAGCCTAAAAAGCATTGCTCCCTACACAGACATATCAACACACACACACAAACATCCACACTTGCCATGTGTGGGAACAGAACCCATACTAGAGTTCTATATTGCACTACAGCATTACGCTGTAATAGGATGTGCCATGGAGATTACTGGAGTACTCCTTTCCCAAAGTTGTATTTCACAGTGAATGACATCAGCAGGATTGCCAAAGTAGAACATTTGCATTGTAGTGAGTGTGATTAGCCTAAAAAGCATTGCTCCCTACACAGACATAAATACACACACACACAGACACACACACACACACACACACACACACACACACACACACAAACATCCACACCTGCCATGTGTGGGAATAGAACCCCTACCAGAGTTCTATATCATACTACAACATTACACTGTTATAGGACGTGCCATGGGGATTACTGGAGTACTCCTTCCCCAAAGTTGTATTTCACAGTGAATGACATCAGCAGGCTTGCCAATGTAGAACATTTGATTTGTAGTGAGTGTGAGTAGCCTAAAAAGCATTGCACTCTACACAGAGACACACACAAACACACACAGTTGCCATGTTTGAGATTAGAACTCCTACCTAACTAGTTTATCACTCTACAGCAGTACACAGTTATAGGATGAGCCATGGAGATTACTGAGCTACAGTTTTCCAAAAGGTATATTTCACAGTGAGTGACATCAGCAGCCTTGCCAAAGTAGGGCATTTGAATTGTAATGAGTGTGACTAGCCTAAAAAAGCGTTGCTCTCTACACAGACAGGGACACACATAGTTGCCATGTCTGAGATTAAAACTGCTACCTAACTAGTTTATCACACTACAGCAGTACGCAGTTATAGGACTTGCCATGGAGAATACTGGGTTATAACTTTCCAAAAGATGTATTTCACAGTGAATGACATCAACAGCCTTACCAAAGTAGGGCATTTGAATTGTAGTGGGTGTGAATAGCCTAAAAAGCATTGCTTTCTATGCAAAGACACACACACATACACACACACATACACACACACACACACACACACACACACACACACACACACACGCACACACACACACACACACACACTTGCCATGTCCTGGATTAGAACTCCTACCTAACGAGTTTATCACACTACAGCAGTACACAGCTGTAGGACTCACCATGGAGATTACTAGGCTACAACTTTCCAAAAGGTGTATTTCACAGTGAATGACATCAGCATCCTTTCCAAAGTAGGGCATTTGAATTGTAGTGGGTGTGAGTAGCCTAAAAAGCATTGCTTTCTACACAGACAAAGACACACACACACACACACACACACACACACACACACACACACACACACACACACGCACACACCCGAACACGCACGCACACATACACACTTGCCATGTCTAGGATTAGAACTCCTACCTAATGAGTTTATCACACTACAGCAGTGCGTAGTTATAGGACTTGCCATGGAGAATACTGGGTTATAACTTTGCAAAAGATGTATTTCACAGTGAATAACATCAGCAGCCTTACCAAAGTAGGGTATTTGAATTGTAGTGGGTGTGAATAGCCTAAAAAGCATAGCTTTCTACACAGACAAAGACACACACACACATGCACACACACACACACACACACACACACACACACACACACACACACACACACACACACACACACTTGCCATGTCTGGGATTAGAACTCCTACCTACCGAGTTTATCACACTACAGTACACAGTTATAGGACTCACCATGGAGATTACTAGGCTACAACTTTCCAAAAGGTGTATTTCACAGTGAATGACATCAGCAGCCTTTCCAAAGTAGGGTATTTGAATTGTAGTGAGTGTGACTAGCCTAAAATCATTGCTCTTTACACAGACAGAGACACACACACACACACACACACACACACACACACACACACACACACACACACACACACACACACACACACAGACACACAGAGTTGTCATGTCTGGGATTAGAGTTCCTACCTAACTAGTTTATCACACTACAGCAGTACACAGTTATAGGGAACGCCACGGAGGTTACTGGGGTACAATTTTCCCAAAGGTGTATTTCAAAGTGAATGACCTCAGCAGGCTTGTCATAGTAGGGCTATGAGGAGGGTAGTGTGTGTGCATGGGCCATAACCCATTCATCTAGAAGTTGACATACCACATGCGGACACACGCAGGGTTATATTCCACAGGTACATGTATACAGCTGCTAGATGACTACTTTCTTGTACAGTCGTATTGCACAGCTAGCACTTGCACCACATAGTCTGCAATGCTGATGGATAAAGGTGGCTAATGTCTACAGTGAGTGACATTTAGACCTCATGTGGTTGTAGCCATCTGGCTGTGTGCTGGGTGGGACAGGCCTCATAATGGATGGGTCCTTGTTACAGTCACTCTCTTCTACACAACTGTGTACATTTACTTTTGGGTTATTATAGTGTGTTGTCCTTGGATATATGTTTGTATTCCTATCCACTGTATGTGCAAAGTATGACTGGTGCATACTGAGGAGTGTCTCTACTAACATATTCAACTGCCAGATATGTATGGGCCACTGTTGTTGGGCTTCATTTGTTTAAGTGTGTGAGCATGCCCAGTATGACCTTTCAGTATGTTGTTGTCTGACATTGCCTTCATTTCTTTTTGTGTGTGAGTGTGCCCAGTATGCCCTTTTGTATTGAATGTGTGGATCAATTCCAGGTAGTATGTACTCCAGTGCAGACCTTTGTGTTGTACACCTACAGGTAGCAAACTGTTTCTGCAGGGTATTCATCTATCATTTGGCAATATGGGGACAAAGTGTGCAGGGGATAGTGTGTTCTGTAGGTGATTGTGTATGTGATGCTTCAGCTACATGGTACTTCTGTTAGCAGAGATATTCAGACATGTGTACTGTTATACACTGTGATGTTTTCTGTCCTCATGTACTGTCAGGTGGACATACCTGCACACAGTGTTATCTTGGGGGACAAAGATGACTGCAGCTGTGTGCGGTATTGTGGACAGACACCTACATATTCATGGTAAGTTATGCCATTCTGGAGGGGTAGCTTCACAAACTTGGTGCTGGGTCTGTGCATTCAGTTCAGCACCTCAGTACAATGCTGGCAGAGGATTCCATACTTGTACATCCATTGACATAACAGTATGGCCTTATATTGCTGTGGCAATACCTCACAGCTGTACAGATTCACACAGGTTACCCAGAGGCAGGGTCCATGAGTCAAGACATTATCCCTATTGTGGTGTACAGGCGGGCATGTAGCCACCCATTTATGTGTTTGCAGCCAGGGATAGTGTATGCACACAGCTTTGTGTCAGACTTTGCACATTCCATGCTGCCCATGCTCCCACCCTCCCCCTCTGTTATTCTATCCTCTCCCATACATTGTGCATACATTCTCTAAGTTTATCACCCCATCACAGCTGTGTGTTGGTCCACAGTTCATGCAGTGGGACATGGTGGACATGTTACTGTGGTTTGTCCACATGGCCTTGCATATGGCTTATGTGGAGTGTGTTATGTTGTTATTTGGGTGTCCATCACATAACATGCATTGGCAGTACATGTGAGACACAATCCTTTGGCAGAAGCCTGTGGGCCATTAGGTGTTGATGCGGGCCAGATGTGGCAGGCTGTTGCATTCTGTCAGTCATACAGTCTCAGACCGCCATACAATATATTCCCCCTGGGGTGACAGGGTATGTGTGCTGGGTGTTCATGCCAATAACTTCTATCAGTCTTGTTCAGTTGGTGTGGATGCTGGCATGGTGCTACCTACGGTTAGCAACACACCTGCATGGGACACCTGCACTGCATGTTGCATTCTTTTGCTATTGCCATATACAGGTGGGGTCATATTGTACTTATTCCCCACAGCAAGGATACAACCAGAGAGGTAACTGTGGGTGGTGTTTGTGTGAGCCTGGTGCATGTATGCTATGGACACCACTTGCATCTGGCACGCAGATATGCATTGGGCATTCCAGTTATGATGGCATGTGCAGGTACATCAGCTGTTTCTGAATACATCAGTCCTACCTCCTTTGTGATCTGCAAGTGTTCGGGCAGACAACACCAGTATCCCCTACTATAGGCCAGATAATGTGATGCATACCTGTATGTACAATTCCAAGGGTGTCTCCATTTCACAGAGACACAATATATACTGCATGTCCGGGATACTTCCCCCTGTGTACTGCTTGTATATCTAGCCCAACAGCCATGCCATGTCAGTCTTTCAGATGGTGACACATATTACCTCCATACACTGACAATGGCTTACTGCTAGCATGTGGTATACGGGTGGGTATTGTCTTTGGCACTGCAGTTGTGAGGACTTGTCCCTGTCATCAGCAGTAGTTGGCAATGGCTACCAGGTCTTACCTCAACATGCACACATACTGACCACTCTCACACAATACAAAACACACACCAACTTAACACACACATACCTGCATATCATGCAGATGCTACACCCTATCCTGCTACCTTGGCCACCTCAGTACATCTGTGCTTCACTGGTATTGTACCTACACATACATGTTACTACATTTCTACATAGGGTTGTGGGGGGCACACCTGACTGTTATGACATGTGTACATCAGAATGGGGGGCACACCAGACTGTTACTACATTTCTAAATAGGTTTCGGGGGGTGCACTTGACTGTTACTACATTTCTAAGTAGGGTTGGGGGGAGCACACCTGACTGTTTCTACATTCCTACACAGGATTGTGGGAGGGGGGCACACTCCTACACATGGTTGAGCACAGGTAGTGCCATATTTGGCATCCCTTTTACTGTATTTGCAACTCAGAGAGAGGTGTCATTCCCTGGGTCCCTCCTGTGTCAGTGTATGTGCTATACATTGCCTCTTTGCCAAGGCCAAGGCATACTGGGCATGCCTCCTTCTGCCTAATGGGGCAGGCTCAGGTTGCTCCTCCTCCAAGTCACTCTGTGCCTGTGCAGGCCTTGGCAATGGTGGGGGGCTGTGTGGCCCTGCCCCATGCTGTTCTTGCTGCAGCTGTTTCCGCAGGATCATATTTTGTAGCATGGCACATACGATGACAATTTGGGTACATGTAGCTGGTGAGTACTGCAAGGCTCCACTGGATGTGTCCAAGCACCAGAACCGTGACTTGAACATCCCAAACACACTCTCTGTTATAATTCTGGTCTGTGCATGTGCCTCATTATGGAGTTCTTGTTCAGGTGTATGTGCATTTCTGATGGGTGTCATCAGCCACGGCTCCAGTGCGTAACCAGCATTCCCCACTTGGTGACCATAAGGGATGTCCCCACTGGCAAATCTCTGGTACAGCTGTGTCAGATGCCAGATGTGGGAATCGTGATAGCTTCCACGGCAGCCAGCACACACATTCATTATTATGCCCTGGGCATTGCACATGACCTGGCAGTTAATGGAGGGTAAGCCCTTGCGGTTGATGTAGACCCTACCATGCTCACCGGGTGGTGCTTTGATGCATATGTACATGCAGTCTATAGCACCCGCTACCTCAGGATATTCTGCTACTTGGTGGGACAGTTCCATATTGCCGGCCAATGCCTCACTGGTGTTGGGGAAATATACGTGCTCACCAGCATGTGCTGACATGGCATCCAGGAACTGTTAGAGTACCCTGGATGCTGATGCCTGTGAGATCCCCATCATATCCCCAGCTGGCCTTTGTAAGGTACCTGTAGCTAGTATTCGTAGGCCTACATATACCTTTGTATCCACTGGAATGGGTTCCCCTCTGTTAGTTCTGTGTGTCAAGCATGGCCAGCACAGCTCAACAATTTGCTGTGAGAGGTCCCTGTCCACCCAATAGCGCTCCACTATCTCCAGCTCATGTAGCCCCTGGCAGGTTACCCTGGGTCTGTACACTTTTCTCCGTCTCCTCACTGTGGGTTGGTCAACAGCATTCACATCCACACCACCCTCAGCAACTTCCACATGTTGTTGTATGATAGCCATTGCAGCCCCTATCATTTTGTTTTTATTTTGTTAAAACTTCCCCGCTTGTATACACCAGTGGTGTAGAGTATGGGAAAAACAGAGGGAAAGGTATTTGCATAGTTTATAATAGTGTTCTCGGCTGGGCTGGTTTGCTGCCTGTGTAATTGGCTGATTCTGATACATTTCACCTGCCAGCTATGCTAGTTCTCCTAGATTACCCTCCTACTGCTGTTTTCCCTTCCCATCGCCTTCCTGTTTAAGCCCTGGGGAGCGCCGTGCAAACACAGTGCTCAAATGTGTGCAGTGCTGCTATTTCCTGGTTTACTTTTTTGTTTTCCTTTAAAACCCGGTGCGTGGCATGCACAACCACTTAGGCAATGTAAAGAGTGCTAGGCAACCTCAGACACACCCCATTGCTTAGCTGTGCAATGCTTGGATCAAACCCGAGCCACAGGGCTCCAATCTGCTTACAGTATGTCTGACACACACACCCCTATGATGTCAGCTAACTCCTAGGCTTGCCCCATGCTATTCCTGTTCTTACACTGTTGGGAGCTGACTAGCATGCAGGGGAAATCGGGGATTCACTATCATTCCCCTCATTTGCATAGGATTGCCTGCGAATGCATAGTTATATGTCCCACACTGCGCCTCCCCCCTTAGTAACCACTATTCACTGGCCATGTTGTCTTCTGCCCACCATTGAATATAATGGCAGAATAGTGATTTTAGTTAGAATGCTTATTTTAGGTTTATTTTCTTATTTTCCCCCAATCCCGTTTGCGTGCCGCTGCCCTATGCTTAAACAGCCGAGTTCGGCTAAAAGAAAAATAACAGTTAATTTTTTTTCCAAGTGTTTTCCATGCCAGTGGCCTTATAGTTGGCCATTGGCATGCTTTATACATGATATCCACCCTTTATTTGGAGCTGTTATGACTCCGTTTTGTAATTTGCAGAAATGTACTCCGTTACTGGCGGAGTACATTTCTGCAGATTACACTAGTCCTGCATGGCCGGTTTCCAGCTTCCTGGATTGCAAATTCACCTCATTTGCATGGATTTCTCCTGCAAATGGGGTAATTTGCATACATGGGCTGAGTCCATGCAGGACTAGTGCAGAAGCACTCATGCATGCCCCTACAAGTTATTTCTGAATCGCACGGCAAACATATTGCCTGCTGGAGCTCCTGCACTAATCCTGCATGCCATGCAAGACTTGCAGAATCCGGGGGATTCTCACTCTAAGTGTCAAAAAGGGTCTGTTGCTATGGATATGAACTTTCCTACTGTCTCCATTACCAGCTTGGTGGACATGGGCATCCTGAGCTAATGTAGAAATTGAGTCATGTTTACTGACAACCAATTAATTCTCAAACAAACTGCTATGGTACATGAGAGATGTATTTCCACAATGTCACTGGAGGAAAAGCTGTCACATAAAAGTACTCCTAATGACAATAACTTTGTCAGTAGTGCACAAGCTGCACCATCACGCACAAATCAAAGCAGACATATCAACCCATATATTCTTAGGCATTGAACTGTAATCACGCGCAATTCAAAGCAGACATATCAACCCATATATTCTTAGGCATTGAACTGTAACCTTCCTAAACCACAAATATCTCCTAGATGAAGTACACATAACAAATACCCTCAGCAGCCCCAAATGTACTCTTTCAAAACAACACCCACATCAACACATAGAGCTACATCTCATGGAGCATTTACATCTAAGCCCATAAGGAAAGATACCACACAATCCAACATTCCAGTCATTGGAGACTCTACCATGAGGCACACTGATGTCCCTCTCACAAGGCTGAGTAAGGAGAAAGTCACGGTCAGTTGCTTTTCGGCAGCTAGGATCCACCACATTACACAGGCACTCAGGTCATTGGACCATAATTACCAATATGACTCAGTCATAGTCAATGTGGGAGTAAATGACCTGAGGTGCTTCCTTCCTAGACTATATGAAGAGAGACATCATGGAGGTCTCAGAATATGTGTCTCAGGCTGGTATGAGCCTAGCGTTGAGCAGCATTTTACCTTCTCCAAGGATGATGCCACAATATGAACAAAAGATGATTGACTTTAATAATTGACTTAGTTTCTGGTGTCATTCTAAGAGGGTCCAGTATTTGTCAGAATGTAAAGAGATGGTCAGCAGACCATGCTGTTTTTCCAGGGATGGTCTGCACCTCTCCTCTCTAGGCTTTCGAATATTAGCTAAAACATTGTATTTCCCATAGTGCCTTATTTAAGCAATGCCAAACTGAAAGTACTTCTGACATAGCAAATCTAAACCAAGAAAATCTAAAGATATTACCGCTCAATGCTAGGATTCTAAATAAAAAATTCCACTCTTTAGAAGCTCTCTTTAACTAGAAAATGCTGACATCTCTGCAGTCACTGAGACATTGTTTAAAGCTGCGGCGGGCACACCAACATTGCTAGGTTATAATGCTTTCAACATATTTAGACCAGCTACTTCACAGGCAGGGACTAAATGTGGAGGTGCTTCTATTTACATTAAAGATAAATATACTTCAAAGCTGGTCAAACAGGACAATGCACTTGAACTGATCCATGTTCAAATCACCATAGGCAAAATCCAATACCACTTCCTTGGAAGCTATAGGTCACCCTCTATGACCCTGGAAACCCATATCATGTATTTAAATTTATTAGAAACACTAACCATCCAACCTAATACCATATTCATGGGTGACTTTAATTACCACTCTATTAACTGAAAATCCTATATGACACCAAACATACATGCACAGTGATTCCTGGATTTTGTAAACATAAACTCCCTGGACCAGATAGTTAATGCACCAACCAGGGGTGCAGCCATACTGTATCTGGTCCTCACTAATATGGAGAGTGCTGCACACCACCTACTGTAATGCTTTCCTTGGTTAGGTCAGACCACAAAATGGTCTCCTTTGAAGTAAAAATAAAACATGGACACCCAACTAAACCTGGAATATTCAGGAACTATTCTAAGGCTAGCCTCCTGCTATTACGTGAGAACCTGGCAAAATTTCAAGCCCCTATAAACCCTGAGAACATTGCTGCCAATCCAGAAATGTTCACGGAAACCCTGTACAAGCATGTAAATAGTTGCATAGAGACAGCTGTACCCACCAGGAAAAAGTACGGAACTAACTCAAAAAACAAGCCACCCTTGTAGAATCACAAAATTAATTGATTGTATAATAGGAGGAAGAAAAGCATGGCAAAAAATTATGAGGTGCAGCATCCAGCAGGATAAAGGCACTCTCATCAAACTAAACAAACAACACAGAGGACAAATAAAGTCTACAAAAGCCAAATTTGAGGTATGTTTGGTCTCCCAGGCCAAGGACAACCACAAAGCATTATTAAACTATGTCCGCAACCTCAAAGGCAATACACAATTGTGTGCAGAGCTCATTGTAAATAGAGCCACCTATACTGAGCCAGAAGACATGGCAAACCTCCTGGCTGAGAAATTCAGCTCCAGCATTACCCTTGTCTCCCCTCAACCTTCCCTCAGGAAATATCGTCAAATATAACTCCCCCTACTATCACTAGGGAACAGGTCCTTAATGCTGTCTCTAAGACCAGGAACACTGCATCAATGGACCCAGACAATATCCCAGGATGCCATCTAAATAGCATGAAACATGACCTGTCAAGGCCACTGGAATTACTATTTTACTGTAGCCTTCAAACAAGTTTCATGAATGGAGAAAGACAACAGTCATCCCTCTGCACAAAGGTGGGCCATCTACAGACCATGGAAACTGCAGACCCATAAGTCTCACTAGTCTATTATGTAAAGCCATGGAAAGAATTATCATGGAGATGATCAATAGAGATATAGTAAACCTCTAGACACTAGACCTAACCCAATTTGGGTTCGTTAAGTTCAGATCATGCCTACTCTACCTGGTGGACTTCTTTGAGAAGGTCACCAAAGCATTGGATGAGGGCAAAATTGTTCACACTGCCTACCTTGTCCTGGCCAAGGCATTTGACACAATAGCCCACTTGGGCATTGTTGACAAACTCAGGAGGTTATGTACCAACCCGCATGTCACCCAGTGGATAGCCAACTGGCACACAGACAGGACCCAGGAAGTTAGAATTGGGGAATCCACCTCTACAAAGAGGCCAGTCACAAGTGGAGTCCCTCAGGGATCAGTCCTTGGACTGCTTCTTTTTGGCATTTACTTTTCAGAAGTCAAGGCCAATGTCAGTGGTCTCTGGCTGACTAAATTTGCAGATGTATGCAAATTAGGAGCTGTCATTGAATCTCACACTGACACAAATGTTCTCCAAGAGGGGCTGACAAAGGCAGACAACTGGTGTCACAGCCATGGACTAACGCTAAATGTCAAGAAATGCATAATAGTATCTATTGGGAAGCCATCCATCACTGGTAACTATCATATTGGCAACACACCCCTTAGACTTGACTCAGTAGTCAGGGACTTAGGGACACACATATATAGTAATCTAGCCTTCGACCATCACGTGTCTACAGTGGTGAGGAAATCATTCTGTATTGCACAACTTATAAACAAAGGTATGGCATCTATGTCCAAGGAAGTCATTGTTCCACTGTATTCAGCATTCATCAGACCTATCATTGAGTACAATGCCCCCTTTTGTATGTACCTAACTAGGCATATACAACAATTGGAATGCCCACAGAGGGTCCTCACTTAAAGAATACAGGGCATAAGTAAAATGTCTTACGCAAACTGCCTCAAGGCCCTATCCCTGTATTCTGTCTCCTACAGGATTTTGAGGGGATATCTATGCTTGTATACAGGGCATTGTCAGACCCCAGTCTGATGGACCTCCTGCATATCCACAAAACAAACAATACCAGAATTATCAATTCTAATGACTTAAACCTTGCCTGAGATGTAAATAAGTCCTGCTGGAGTGATAAGTATGTATCCCTGAGACTACTGTGTCTATGGAACAGGCTCCCTATCCATGTAAAGCAGAGTTCCTCCCTAAACCAATTCAAGTACAACTTGGACAATTGGATGGGATACCAGAAATTCATCCATGGTTTGGCCCCTATATCTCTAATGGGAACAGGTAACCTGTAAATGATGCATCTCTCAAACCCATGCTTACACTTATTAAGAGTATCAGAACTTGTCAGATATATGGGATGTATGGCTAGGCTTCAAAAGGACCTTGTGGTCATTGGCCTAGTAAGCACCTATGAAAATATGACCCTATTATCTCCATTTGATAAATCCAAACTGAGTAGGGACAACTGCTTGGAACTTAGCTATATCTTTGTTGATAAGGTCAATGATGATTTGCTCCAAGGCCTTGCAGATAAGGATAGTCAAGCTAATAGGTCTAAAGTTCATGGGGTCAGTGGAAGCACCACCATTGTGCAAGGGAATAATGGTGGCTGTTTACCAGTCATCAGTGTTGAAGCCAGTGCTTAGACTATGATTGAAAAGAGTACCAAATGATGTTGTTACTTCTTGTTGAAGCCCATGTAGGACACAGCCTGTGATGTTATCAGGTCACATAGATTTTGTGTTTGTGGCCATAGAGAGATACACGGTAGGGGAGAAATGGTATGGATGTCATGTGGTACATCTGGTAGACAGAGGGGGTTGAATTTTTCACAGTACCTCTCAGCTAACAGGTTATCTATGTCCACAGTCCCAGTGTATGTGCTATCATTAACTACCAGTTTGGCACAAATCTGGCCCTGTCCTTTTAGGTTATGCACATAACTACAGAATGCCTTATGGATGACATTAGTTGAGGAATCTAAATTGGATTCATAGTTTGCTTTTGAGCACTTAACAAGAAGTCTTCTTGGCTTGTTTAAGCTGAGTAGGGAGTGTTTCCAGTTTAGACCCCACTCCCTCTTACTTTCAGACAGAACTTTCTTCTTTTATTGTAAAGCCTGTTAATAGCAGTTGTCTACCAGGCAGATTTGCTTTTCCTTGCAGAACTCGTTTTGGTCCTATCAGGTTCAGCCGAGCCAATGCAGTGAAACAGGTGTTTGTATAAAGCATTGGTGTAGAACTTGGCATAGTTGCCAGTTCCATCGGAAGGGGGGGTGCAGTACAGCTATTTATACCATCCTGTAAGAGGTACTGATGTGCTTTGGAGAAGTGTTTTACTTTCTTTACTGTTGGGAGAGGGGTGGTGTGATAGTTACTTCGAGTGATACTGATTTATGGTCAGATCTCACTAGGGAAGACCTCTCAGCAGGGGTGCTAGAGTGGCTCACCATATTGGTAAGCACCAAATCCAGGATGTTGGCACCTCTTTTGGGGGTGTCAACCAACAGGGTCAGTGCATTGAAGTAAACAAAGTTGAGTAACATTTGGAGAAGTGAGTTACACCATGACTAATTTGCCAAGTCAGTGGATGGTTATTTAAAGTTTCCCAAAGCCAGGGTGTTCAGAAATATCTTGATAGACTCAAGTAGATCCAAATATGGAGAGTAGTTGTCCTGATTCACAGAGGGGGCTCTGTAGCTGGCAATAACTTGAGTAGGTGTCCTACCAACAGTTAATTGCACCTGAAGTATCTCCAGGGAATCCTACTGTGTAATCAATCTGGAGGTGTATTTATCTGTAATGAATATTGAAACCACACCGCCCTTAGTTTTCTCACCTTCAGTTTGTGGTCTGAATGAGTGGAAGGAGTTGCAGGCTGATATGGTTGGGGTGGTCTCCACAGCTGTGAACCAGGTCTCCATGATTGCACAAATCTGTATGTCTTCCAAGGTGAGTACTACTTCCAGTGAGTGCAGCTTCATGTTAAGACACCTAGCATTTAGTAGCATAACCTTACGGTGTTTTTTATATGGATTTTTCACATCTGGAAATATGTCTTTGAGGCACTGCCTTACAATGGCACTATGGAGCTGGCAAGCGCCTTGGCCAGTACCTGAAATCCCAGGGGTGACAGATGAACACCATCTCTGGAAAAGCAATGAGGTCTGTCAATCATGTCATCCCACATTGGCAGATACTATATCCCCTCAGAATAACACCATAAACTATGGTAATTATTTAGGTCAGTCATTTTCTGTTGGTATTGAGGTATCTTCCTAGGTGAAGGTAAAATGCTGCTTAGGGCTAGGGACATACCTACCTGAGACACATATTCTGAGAGTTCAGTCATGTCTCTCTTCATATATTCCAAAGAGGTACATCTCAAGTTATTCACAACAACATGGACTAAGACATGCATGTGTGATATGGCAGATCCTGTCACCTGAAAGACAGCTGACTATGAGCTTCTCCTAATCTAGGCTGGTGAGAAGGACATCTGTGTGTTGCTTAATGGAATCACCTGTGGCTATTAATAGCTTTTTAGTGCTTTGCCTTAAGGGCTTAACAGGTGAGACACTGGTGCAAGAACTTTTATATGTGGTGTGTTCTGAAGTGGACGCATTGTGTGTAGCATGCTCATGCTTGTGTTTGGGAGGTATCTGTTGTTTATGTATGTATCTGTTGAGGAGATCCCCATATGTAGGTATGTGTGATGTGAGTTTGGGTGAAGTGAGAGGTGAGGTGTGCATGATGACACCCTGGTGATTGTCATATGTACTGACTGTTGTGTGAGAGAGCATTTACTCCTGGGTTGCATCTCTGACATGTTGAGCCAGTGTTACTCATGGTCCAATGACATGAGTATGTTCATAATGTAGCTGATACTATCCCCTGATAAGTAAATGAAGTGCATTTCTCCTTACTCAGCTTGGTGAGAGGGACATCAGTGTGTCTCACAATGGACTATGCAATGACTACATTGTTGTATTGTGTGATGGCTTGCTTTATGAGCTTATAGGTTGAGCCTCCATGAGATGTAGCTCTATGTGTTGATATGTGTGTTTTTTTTTAATAGAGAATATTTGGGAATGCTGAGGGTATTTGTTACCTGTATTTTGTCTATGAGGTCTTTGTGATTTATAAAGGTTACAGTTTAATGCCTCAGAATGTTTGCGTGATGGGTGCAACATGTGTATAACTGACTATTTTATTGACATTAGAAGTACTGTCATGTGAGAGCTTTGCCTTCAGTGACATTTGTGTAAATACATCTTTCACATACTATATCAGTTTGGTTGAGAATGAACTGGTTGTTGTTAAACATGAGGCAATTTATACATTGCAACAGGATGCCCATATCCACCTAGGTGGTAACAGTCACAGTGGGAAAATTCAAATCCATAGCAAAATACCCCTTTTTATTGATTAAACAGTTGTATTGAGAATTGAACAGCAGATTCACTGAGTTTCGAACTCCATTGTCAAACATACAATGTAATGTAGGGGGCAGGCCCCCCTGCACCCTCCATGTGGGGGGCTGCACCCCCACCCCCCCTACTTTAGTATTCTAACTCCAAGATCGCACTAAAGTGAGGAAAGGGTCCATTTCCTGATCCCCACTATAGTGCAATCCACACCCAATATGCCAAATCTGCAATGAGTGAATGTCACTGTGCATTCGCTCATTGCACATTCAATGCATTTTTTTCGGCTATGCAAAAACTGGAAAACGTCCTTTCGCACAATCCACTTTCACATATGTGCATTACACACATGTAAAGGTAAACCAATATTATAATATCATTAAATATTATAAACTACCTGAAAGAACAGGCAAAAATGGCCAAAAATAAACCAATAACTTAAAACCATAATCTCCCTCTTAATAAGTGTAAAAATATACCCACTATTATAGCCCTAGTACATATTAATATCCCTATATTTAAGAAGGGGCATTAAAGTAACACTATCATTGAGCCCAGGTAACATGGTGGCATTCAGTCTAAGTTGCCAATAAAATTCTCTTGTGGCCAACAAGGTCTCCCAATTCCCACAAGATGAATCCTTCTGTACCCTGTCAATAATGCTAAATAAAAATTTGATAAAATTATGACAGACCATTTAGGTAGTTTATAATATTTAATGATATTATAATATTTAATAATTTTATTAATTATTTTTAGAGAGAGTTTTCAATTTATTCATTTTTTATTAATATGTGTATTATATTGTACTGGTATTATTCTGCTTGGGTTATGCATTTTTATCATATTTTGATGCTTAATTTTGTATGTTAATTGTCTTATTGGGTTTAATTGGTGGGTCATGTGATCCGGTTAATGGTTTTTAAGGAATGTAATTAATGTACTATTTTATTCTGAAGAAGATCTTACTAACACAGGATGAAAGTGCTAAATAAAATCTTTTGGTTGAAGTATTGGGCAGTGTTTTGGCAGCTTTTCCACCTTTGGCAGTGTGTTTCTAACATCTTACATTTAAGCAACTGTCAGGCACTGCCTAACCATTGTCTGTTGTGATGTATACACAAGCAATAATCAATTTCTCATGGCATTAGCAGTGTCTGTTGCAGAGATGTGGATAGCATCCCCAACCTTCGACTTCTAGTTCACACAAACACAACATATGAGAGATGGAACTATATTAAGAACATTGAATCCATACTCTATCACACACCAGACAGTAAATGTGACAATGAACAGGTTGCCAGCATGCACACCTCACCTCCTACTCCACCCAAACCCACATCAAACATGCCTACCTATGTGCAGGTCCTTACACAAAACATATCTAAACACCAGAGACCTCCAAAACACAAAACACAAGTACTGTACACATAATACTTCCTCTGCAGAACACATTACACATAATAGCTCACTCACTAGTGTCTCACCAATCAAGCCCTTAAGGTAAAACACACACAAAAAAGATATTCGTCATAGGTGATTCCATCGTGTGGATGTCCCTCTTACCAGACCGGATAAGGTAAATGTCATGGTCAGCTGTCTGTCAGGTCCAGGATACACCACATCACACATGCAGTCATGTCTATCAACAACAGGTCCTGTTTTGATTCCGTCATAGTCCATGCTGGTGTGTATGACTTGAGATGCACCTCTCTGGTCTGTATGAAGAGAGACATGACAGCTCTCGGACTATGTGTCTCAGGCAGGTATGCTCCTAGCCTTAAAAAGCATTTTATCCTTCATCTAGGATGATGCCTCCATAGATACAGAAAACAACTGACTTCAATAATTGGCACAGCATCTAGTGTCATTCTTAGGAGCTACACTATATGTCAGCCTGGGATGAAATGAACAACAGACCTTGATGCCTTGCCAGAGGTGGTCATCATCTGTCATGCCTGGGATTTTGCCTAATGAGAAAGGCTCTTACCTCCAACATTGTGCCTTCTTCAGGCAGTGTCTCTAGGACAAAATTCCCAATGTAGAAACCCAATCTAAAAACAACCTCAAGGTTAGGCTGCTAAATGCTAGGAGTCTCAACATGAAACTACACTCACTGGCAGCTGCCCTCACCTTGGAAGATATAGGCATTTGTGCAGTCATGGAGACCTGGTTCAAGGCTATGCAGAGCACCCCAGCCATACTGGGTTACACCTCCTTCCACATGTTCAGACCTCAAACTGAATGTGTTATCCAGATAAGTTAACCTGTATGATTCCCCAGCGACACTTCAGGTGCAATTAACTGTTTGTAGGGCACATTTTCAAGTCATTGCCAGCTACATGAGCCCCTCCATGAATCAGAACATGCACTCTTCTTATTTGGATCTACATGAGCCTATCAAGATGCATCCAAACACCATGATTTTGGGTGGCATTAACTACCCACCCACTGACTGGGTAGATTACTCATGCTCAAGCTCATTTGCCCAAAGATTATTCAACTTTGGTAACTCCAGTGCCCTGGGTGAGTTGGTTGACCCCCCCTACAAAGGGAGCAAACATCCTGGATTGGGTGTTTACTAATATGGGGGAACACTGTAGCATCCCCACTGAGGTCCTCCCTGGTGAGATGTGACCACAAATCAGTCTCATCAAAGTAATTAGCACACCTGACCTCTCCCCAGCAGATACTATACTAAAAAACATCTCCAAACCAGATTATAACCTCTTACAGGATGGTATAAATAGCTTCACTGCATCTACTCCCTCAGTTGGAACTGGCAACTATGCCAAACTCTACACCAATGCTTTAGACAAACATCTGTGTAACTGCATTGACTTGGACATACATAATAGGACCAAAACAAGCTCCTCAAGGAAGAAAAAACCTACCTGGTGGACAACTGCCATTAACAGGCTTCACAATAAGAGGAGAAAATTACTGTCTAAGAGTAGGGGGGAGCCCTCGTAAACTGGAAACACTCCCTCCTCAGCTTAAGCAAGCAAATAACACTTGTTATGAAGTCCTGCAAATCAAACTATGAGCCCAAATTAGCTTCCTCCACAAATGACACCCACAAGGCATTATATACGTACATCTGTAGTCCCTAAAAGGAAAGGTTCAGATTTGTTCTCAACTGGTAATTCATGATACCACATATACTGAGCCTGTGGACATAGCTAACCTGTTGGCAGAGTGAAAACTTCATCTATGGAACCTGATAACATCACAGGCTGTGTACTACATGGACTCCAACATATATTAGCAACAATATTGGGTACTCTTTGCAATCCTAGTCTAAGCACAGGCTTCTTACCAGCTGAATGGACAACAGCCACCGTTATTCCCTTGCACAATGGTGGTGCATTCAATGAATGTGGAAAACATAGACCTATTAGCCTGACTAGCCTTATCTGCAAGGCCATGGAGGGAAAAATCATGGACTTTAAAGACAAAGATATAGGTAATCTCCACACAGTTGACACTACTCAGTTTGGATTTGTCAAAGGGAGATCATGCCTGTTAAATGTGGTGGACTTCTTTGAGACAGTCACCGAGGACCTTGATGAGGGTAAATCTGTGCATTCAGCCTACCTGGACTTAGCTAAGGTGTTTGACACTATCCTCCACACAGGCATTACTAAGAAAGTCACCCAATTAGGCATCAAACTATATATCATTATATGGGTTGCTAACTAGCTCTCTGATAGCACTCATATAGTAAAATAGGGGACTCTACCTCCACTAGCAGGCCTGTAACCAGTGGTGTTCCACAGGGTTCAGTTCTGGGTGCTCTATTGTTTGGAATCTATTTCTCCAAAGTACAAGCAAAAAGTAAATGTCTATAGCTGACGAAGTTTGCTGATGACTGCAAACCGGGAGTGGTTGTAGAATCTTCAGATGATGTCGACATTCTACAAGAGTTTCTTACACAAACAAATGATTGGTGCCACCGTCATGGCCATAAACTCAATGCGGATAAATGTATTATCCTTAATTTCATTAAAAATGATGTTCTTGCTAACTACAACATCATTAGCAACACCTTAACTACACACTCAGGGGTGAGATACCTGGCCACACATGTTGACAGCTACCTTACCTTGGACCATTATGTCTCCACAGTGGCACGAAGGGCATTCTGCATTGTTCATGTTATAAGTAAGGGTATTGTCCCCAGACAAAGAAGAAGGTATAACATCCCTGTACTCTTCCTTCATCAGGCCAATAATTGAGTACAATGCCCCTTTTGGCGTGTACCTTTCCAAGCACCTGCAGCAAGTGGAGAGACCACAGAGGTTCCTCACAGAGGGAATTCAAGGTCTTCAGCATCTGTCCTATGGGGATTTTTCTAAAATCACTGTCACTTTAGTCTGTTTCATACAGACTACTCAGAGGTGATCTCTGCCCTGCATACAAATCAGTCTCTGACACTGCTTTACTGGAAATGCTGCATATGCGTATGTCAAACAGTACACTGGTTACTTGCAATAAAACCTTAACATTAATAACACCTCCTGGATGGACAGATTTGTCTCCCAGAGTTTAACTCACCTTTGGAACAGACTCCCACTTCATGTTAAACAAAGCACCTCAATGGCCCTCTTCAAACACAATCTGGATGATTGGATGGGTGATGGTAAACTCACCTCAGGGGTTCCACATGTGTCCCTGTTGGACAGCGGCAATAGCTGCTGATTGGGAAAATAAGGGTAGAACCTGCCTAAGCTTGTAAGACCCTAATAATCTATGCTCAGGCTAAGATCCACACACACCATAGTTGATGCAGTGAAAATACTACCACTACCTACTAGACACAAACACATACCAAGTTGGCTGGAGTGAGATTAGAACCCCAACCTATATAATTTTACAGACTATATATTACAATACTTAAACCCTGTGCCATGGAACAAGTCTGATATTAATATGGCTTTAGGTGATCTTATAGAGGATGACATCAGCAGACATTGTGGAGGGCAAGGGTTTGGAGGCCTGCATCAACTGCCAGAGAAAAAAACAGTGCCAGCTTGAGATTTACACTTACCCTGTATGGTGATACACACACATACACGCCAAGTGGGCTGGAGTGAGATTAGTACCCTTACTTATCTAATTTTCACACTACATATCACAATACTTAATGCACATGTTGTGGCTGTAGTCTGACATTAACATGACTTTAAGTAATCTTATGGTGGACTACATCAGCAGGCCTTGTGGAGGGCAAGAGCTGCAAGGCCTGCATCTATTTCCAGAGCAGAAAAGTGCTACTCATACCAGTGTGGAAGTCATACTTGCTGATTGGGGTGAGGTATACACACACACCCACACCAAGTGGGCTGGAGTGAGATTAGAAACCCTACTTATATAGTCTTACACACTACAGGTAACAGTACTTAATGCATGCACCACAGCTGAAGTCTCCTTTATAAATGACTTCAGGTACACTTATCATACAGAACATAAACAAGCCCTGTGTTAAACAGCTTGGGAGGCTTGCAGAGTCACATTGTTTCGTACTGTCATTTGTATGTTGTAGCCTAACAGACAGATAACTCTTTTGTAGCTTAGCTATGTGACAACCACACCCATTTTAGGCATATGTGTGTGTTTGCATTTGTATGAGCAAGCCTTCATCAAAATCAGTTTGCCCTGTCAATGGGTGAGAACACAACATTATGCATTACACAACTTGTTCAGTTGCTGATGTATGTGGGGTGAAATCCATCAGACAGAGGGAGCTGTAGTGAATATGGGTGTTGTTGCTGGCCTAGATACAAACATATGGCTTCACAATATATGTACATATTCATATACTGTGCCACACATTTACAAGGTTTCCACATGTTGTCTTAGGGAGACATGGTATGACTCTCCACTGTCCAGATGTTTGCAGCATATACACATGTGACTCATTTAGAGAAAGCATATGACAGGGTGCCTAGAGAGGAGTTGTGGTATTGTATGAGGAAGTCAGGAGTGGCAGAGAAGTACGTAAGAGTCGTACAGGATATGTACGAGGGTAGTGTGACATTGGTGAGGACTGCGGTGGGAGTGACAGATATGTTTAAGGTGGAGGTGGGATTACATCAAGGATCAGCTCTGAGCCCTTTCTTATTTGCAGTGATGATGGACAGGTTGACAGATGAGATTAGACAGGAGGCCCTGTGGACTATGATGTTTGCAGATGACATTGTGATATGTAGTGAGAGTAGGGACCAGGTTGAGGAGACCCTGGAGAGGTGGAGATATGCTTTAGAGAGGAGAGGAATGAAGGTCAGCAGGGCTAAAACAGAATATATGTGTGTAAATAAGAGCGGGGGTAGAGGAATGGCGATGATGCAGGGAGTAGAGGTCTTAAAGGTGGATGAGTTTAAGTACTTGGGATCAACAGTTCAGAGTAATGGTGAGTGTGGAAGAGAGGTGAAGAAGAGAGTACAGGCAGGGTGGAATGGGTGGAGAAGAGTGTCAGGAGTGATTTGTGACAGACGGGTACCAATAAGAGTGAAAGGGAAGGTCTACAAGAGGGTAGTGAGACCAGCTATGTTATATGGGTTGGAGACGGTAGCATTGTCATAAAGGCAGGAGTCAGAGCTGGATGTGGCAGAGTTAAAGATGTTAAGATTTGCACTGGGTGTGACTAGGATGCACAGGATTAGGAATCAGTATATTAGAAGGTCAGCTCAGGTTGGGCAGTTTAGACACAAAGCAAGAGAGGCGAGATTGCGTTGGTTTGGACATGTACTGAGGAGGGATGCTGGGTATATTGGGAAAAGGAT
>NC_056729.1:167868680-167883680 GCF_019279795.1 Protopterus annectens
TGAGGCCTAGTGATTACAAATGGAGACATGAGAGTGGAATGAGTATCTGTAGTCCCATGGTGGATGTCATTTCTATCCAAATAGACCATTGTAGTTACCTGCAGAATGTTCAAGGTCCATAGATACAATGGCATCTCATAATAATCCAGTAGACCACTGTGTAGGTTACTGACTTACCTTGCAAATGAGCAGTTGACACAACTGTACTTCAGGGCTGACCCTGTCTGATGCAAGCAGTACACAGCCAAGACATGGGTAGGTACAGGATGTGTGAGTTGTCTGGCATCAATTTTAATATATGTATGTGAGTGGAAGTAAGGTGTCAGCCCCTAGATTGTCAATGAATGTGCTATGCATTATCTCTTAGCCAGAGCCAGGTTGAACTGAGCATGTCTACGTCTGCCTGTGGGGACATCAGCAGGTGATTCCTCCTCAGAATCTTCCTGTGACTGTGGCTGTGGTGACCTAGGCACTGGTGGGGAGCTGTGTATCCCTTCCCTTTGTTGATCCTGATGCAACTGCTTCCACATGATTAGATTGCATAGCATAATCCATACTGTGAATATCTTTGAAAATGTGGCTGTAGTATACTGCAGGGCTCCACCAGATATATCGAGTCACTGGAACCGTGATGTCAGAAGCCCAAACAGATGCTCTATGATGTTCCTAGTTTGTGCATGTGCCTCATTATGGCATTCTTCCATGGGTGTGTCTGCATTTCTGATGGGTGTCATCATCCAAAGTTCCAGGGCGTAACCAGCATCCCCCAGTAAATGGCCCTATGGGATGCCCTCCCTAGCAAACATCTGGCCAGGTTATTTATTGCCCCACCTGGTTTAATAGTTTGTTGCATGTTAATGTGAGTCTGAAGAAGTTCTGTCGTCTACAGAACAAAAATGGATTTTTACTTGCTGCTTAAAGTGGATTTTTACTTGCTGCTTTGGTTTGAATAAACGCGCTTTTCAATTGCCTTGGACTGAGTGGCTAAAATAATTTTGGAGTCCATGGATTCAGCATTTTTGGGTTCTTGAGTTCATGTTGCTTTTCGTAGTGTTTGGTTTGGCATGGCTGCTGTTCCACCAATGGACTCATCAATAACTGACGATTCAAACAACAATGTGGGTAATCTTACGCTTCTCATCCAATGTTTAACGCAAAAAGTAGAATGTTTAGCATCCAGACTAGACACAGTTTGTGGTTCGTTAGTTCACCCTTCAACCACAAACATTAATCAGGTGCATAATATAACACCAGCATCGCAACAACTTTTTTCATCTCCATGCAGTCCTCAACGTTCTGTGCCTGCCATTCCCCCTTCAGGCACAGTTACTAATTTATTGCCAGCGGATGTACCAATGTCTGGTGTGAATTCCAACTCAGCTGGCTACAACACCGCCGGTGTACAGAACCATTTAAATATGAGTGGACCTGGGAGGCATCTGGACTTTAATGCATGGGTCGAAAGACCGTTTTCCTTTCATGAGACTGGTTCGGATACCAACCAAGGCGACGTATCTGACGCTAATGCAGATTTGGCTTCTATGTCACCACAAGAGCAGAGAAAATACAACAGAATGAAGAATCAGAGGAGATGATGAGACTTTCATCTAACACGGGAGGGTTAAATGAAGACCCTAGAGCTGTAGAACTGGTTAGAAATTCTACTAATTATTTCATTATTTATAACTATGCAAACATCACCATTACTACTGATGTTGCAGATGTTTTAGCAAAAGGCAACACATTTGTACCTACTAAAAGATCAGAAGTTGCCACTGCTTTAGTTGACTTAAAAGTTTTTGTTAGGAATTTGAACCTCAAATTTATTTTTGGTAATTCATCCCACGTTGATACAGGCATGTGTATTGCTAGTACATTTAATCCATCACTTCCCCCATTCCTGTTCACTTTTGAACAGGTATGTGAATTGGGTATACGTGAGAATTTGAGGCATCCTAACAGACATATAAAACACAATATTACTAAAGCAGAATTGAGTTTGCTTTCTTTACTCAAAGAAACACCAGTTAGGATTATGCACCCGGATAAAGGGGGTGGCATGGTAATTATGAATAATTTAGACTATATTAAATCTATGGAACCGATAGTATCTTCAGAGACATATATGGAAGTGAGTAGACATGAACTCAATACCACATATTCTAGAATCAGGTCTCTTATCAGCGATCTTTTTATTGATGCTAGAATTGATACTCAACTGTTCCATTACTTATCAATGCCAGCCCCAAGAATACCAGTTTTATTCGGCATTCCTAAGATCCACAAATCTATAAGTAATCCACCCATGCGTCCATTAGTTGATGCTAAAAATAGCATCACATATGCATGTGCGAAGGTGGCTGATTCTATCATGAAGAAATTTGTAATGACACAAAAACAGATTTGTAAGGATTCGTTGTCTTTTTTGAGTAATCTCAATAATATACAATACCACCCAGATAAGAACATTTTAACAATTGATGTTAAAGACCTGTATTCCTCTATACCACATAATGAAGGTATAGAATGGGTTTTAGCCATTGCAAAAACAAATGGTGCAGAACAGCAAGAACTGGACCTTTTGGGGGAACTTTTGGACATAGTCCTGTCCTACAATTTTGTTACCTTTAATGGACGGTACTACCTTCAAAAAGTTGGTGTTGCCATGGGCTCCCCCTGTGGAGCCAGTTTTTCAAATCTAGTGATGGCACAGTGGGAAAAGGAATTTGTATTTAACGAGAATATGAACTTTATGACTAACACTATCAAATTTTACACACGGTTTCTGGATGACGTCTTCATCCTGTTAGATGGAAACGCTGCCATGGCTAAGCAATTAGTAGATTATTTTAATACTAGGACATCATTTTTACGGTTTACCCATTCCTTTTCTACAACAAATATAGCATATTTGGATGTAGATTTAGGTAAGAATGATAGTGAAAACTGCTACATTTCTAAAATATTTAGAAAGGTAACATACTCGAACACCTTACTCCATTTTTCGAGTTGTCATCCTTTTACACAGAAAAGGTCAGTCATAAAGGGCCAATTAGTTCGAGCAGCTAGAATGACTAGTACTTGGGAACATTTTTTAGATGAATGTGGTTTGTTATCTAAAATGTTCATCAAAAGAGGTTACCCTGAGAAAATTATTCAGGAGTTGATTATGGAAGTGAGTAGCAAAAGAGAATCAGGTTTCTATAAGTCCCTATTGAATCCATCTACTCGGGTACCCTCTGAGCCAACTTCAGATGTGTCTGTAAATACCAACCCTCCATACAATTTGATTTTGACTTATAGTATAGACGCACCTAACATAGCTTCAATTATTCTTAGGAATTGGCCCCTTCTTACTAACGACCTTGACTTGCGATCTCATTTTCATTTAGCTCCCAGAATAGTATATAGAAGGGGCGTGAATTTAAAACAAATGTTGGAAGCCACAAACCAACCATACCCAATGAAAAGAGGAATGTCCAAGTGTAATATGTGTAATTATTGTAAACACATTGACATAGGGGCTTCTTTCATGATTATAGATAAGAGATTTTCCATCAAATATAAAATCAGTTGTCAAACTAAGTGTCTTGTATATCTGGCAAAGTGCATACAGTGCCCTGCATTTTATATTGGCAAGACAGAGAGACGGTTACGGGAGCGTGTATACGAACATGTCTATGCTATTAGTAAAAACAAACTTGAGAATGCACTAGCCAGACATATTAATTGTTACCCAAACCATTCCTTTACATTTAAAGGTATTGATTTGGTTTTAGATGATTACAGGGGAGGCCCTACACATTTATTATTGGAAAAACTCGAATTGATTTGGCAGCTACGTTTGGATTCTTACCATTTTCCAGGCTTAAATGATATGTTATCTTTAGCCTGCATTTTAAAATTGAAGAGCCTGGGTAGATAATAATAATATTAATTTTTTATATAAAAAAATTTAAAATTTTTAATGATTTTTATACTGTAGATGATATGATGGCTTGTCACACTGTTGTACATCTAGTTAAATATAAGTAGTGATTACATTAATGTATTTTATGTAGATTTATTATACTCTGCTTTGAGGGTTTTATACATAGACACACATATATATATATATTGTCTTTGTTGGTGTAAAAATACAAACATATACATGAGGGCGCTATAACTAATGAACTTGAATTTATGAACTGTGATCACATGATAGTGAGGTTATTTATTGCCCTACCTGGTTTAATAGTTTGTTGCATGTTAATGTGAGTCTGAAGAAGTTCTGTCGTCTACAGAATGAAAAGTGGATTTTTACTTGCTGCTTAAAGTGGATTTTTACTTGCTGCTTTGGTTTGAATAAACGCGCTTTTCAATTGCCTTGGACTGAGTGGCTAAAATATTTTTGGAGTCCGTGGATTCAGCATTTTTGGGTTCTACAGCTGTGATATGTGCCAGATATGGGAGTTGTGATAATTGCTAGGGTTGACAGTGCACACATTCATGATAATCTCCTGGATATTGCACATGACTTGGCATTTGATGGAGTGGTACCCTTGTGGATAATGTAGATTCTACCCTGTTCACCGGGTAGTGCCTTGATGTGTACATGAGTGCAATCTATGGCACCCAGTACTTCAGTGTAGTGTGCTACATGGTAGAGTTGTTGCATATTACTGGCCCTTGCCTCAGGAGCAGGGGAAAAGATATGTGCTCACTGGCATATGAAAACATAGCATCCAGCAAATGTTGCAGTATCCTGAATGCAGATGCCTGTGACACCCCCATCATGTCCCCATTTGTCCTTTGAAAAGTACCTGTAGCTTGTATCCTAAGGGTTATACATACCTTTGTTTCCACTGGGATGGGTTCTCCTCTGTTAGCGCTGGCTCTGATTTGAGGGCAGCAGAGCTCAGTGAGTTCTTGTAATATGTCCCTGTCCACCCTGTAGCACTTTACAATCTCTAGCTCATGTAGCCCCTGGAAAGTTACCTAGGCCTGAACACTCTTCTCCTTCTCGGCCTAAGCCTGTTAGCAGCACCAGCAGCATTGATCTAGTATATATAGATGTAAAATAGCTGCAGCAGTCCTAAATATTATCTCAGTTAAAATTTCCATGTCTCTACTCCAATGATTCAGAGTAGTGAGGGAAAATCAGAATGTAGATTGTATGCAACTTTATAGAGTTCTGCTGTAGGTCCACCATGTGGGATTGGCTAATTATGATGCAGTTCACCAGCTTAGGATATAACTGACATGATAAGGCCTTACTTTATATCTGCAGCATAGCATATACAAAAGTATATATTATTAATTGAATATATCCACTTTTAATTGGTAGCTGGCTATGCCATCACTATGACATGGGTGATCTGTTCGTGTGAACACACTAAGCTAAACAGTGCATTGATGCAAACATGCACACTGAGCACTAAAAAAAATCCTGAAAGTAACATGACACACACCCCCAATGTCATCCACATCTAGTGGGAATATCAACACCATGTAGGAGCCTACACAAAGTGGATATGTGGACACAGTTGCTCCTTTTAGCAATTGAACAAATGTACCTCATTTGCATGCATATTCATGCTGACAGCCTGGAAATTACACTATTTATAGCCGTGTAAGCTGGGTAACAGCACAAATGCACCATTGTACAGACCTGATGCAAGGTCCTACAGTACATTTGCCTTAACTACATTATAAGTGTTATTTTACAAATCTTTTTTTTTATTTTTCTGTTAATTTCACATATACCCTGCCTATTTTAGACATCCACAATGTATGTTTGACCCATATATGTATATGATCTAGCCTTTTCAGTGGAGTTATGTTCATATTTGTTGACTTTTAAATTCCCTCCTTTCTGTGTAGATCTCTGTATGTGGAAATTTTCTGCATACACTATGGACATGGACATTGAGTCTACACAGATGCCTTATGGGTTGTTGAATTGCTCTTCCTGGCCAATTCACATGAAATTCACCTACTTAAGCCAAAATTTGCATTACATGGAAATTTCCCTATTTGTGTGCTGCTAAGTGGGGTTTACTGACTCTAAAACTGTTCACGCCTGTGTAAGCGTAGAGGCATGATGCACACACAGAAAATAAATCCATGTATGCTTTACTGAATTTTCCTGTAAGTCTTTAATACAATGGTTAGAATATGTGAACTTTTGGAAAGAGGAAATTATGTTATTTAAATAGAGAATTTGAGAAGAGGATGCAATACCATTTATGCAACAATCTTTTAATAACCAGATAAAACTGTTAGCTACTATTTGTTTATGACATTTTTATTATTTACTAATATTTCTTGATGTACTTGTTTCCATTTTGAATCATAAGATGAATTTATCCACAAAGCTATATCTTTAACAATTGTAGAAGTAGCATACAATTCAATATCAGGGAATCCTATTATATCATTATCCCAACCTTTTCTGTGACAATCAAAGGAACACTTTGTTTATTAGGATGCCAAAAAAAAATTAAGCTGAATATTATTTTTCTTCTTCAGCAATTTTTTTGGTGGAGATAGTACTAAAGATTATAAGACAAACAATATTTTAGGGAGAATTACTATCTTAATACTTATTAATCATTCTTCCATGGTAAAGAAGAATTTGTTCCAATTTGTGACTAAACATAAGATTTTATCAACAACCTGTTGAAAGTTTTTGTATCATTTCTTTACTATTAAACATAATGGTTATACCAATGTATTTTATTTGATTGCTTCTCCAATTGAAGTTAGAATATATTTGTATGATTTTTTTTAGTTTTTATTAAGTAATAATGTACTTATTTTATTATGATTAAATCTTATGTTTGAGATTTTGTCAAAATGATAAGTTAAACTACAGACACTCAAAGAATAGGCAGGAATCAATTATATGTGCTAATGAATTTTCTATATTTCCTTTTGTTAGCAAAATATATTCAGCAAAGAGCTGACTTTTTACTTCGAAATCTTCTTTTATTTTGATGTGATTAGTGTTCTTATTGAATCTAATACTATTAGCAAAGGGTTATATAGCTAAAGCAAAAAGTAAAGGTGATAACGGACAATACTTGTTTTTTGCCTTTTTGTAATTTAAAGGAAGTAGAAAGAAAATAACCTATTGTAACATAAACACAAGAGTTATTGTATAACTTAGAAATTAATGCAAAAAGTAAAAAAACACTAAACCAGATGTTTAAATGAACTTCAATCTACAGTTTGAGTGCTTTCATTTCTCTTAGTAGCAGAACTTCATCAGAAACATGGCAACTTCTAAAAAGGTACTAGGTAAACTGAAGGGGAATACTATAAGCAACACAGGGGTGTTGTGATGGAGGCAGCCTTGGCCCTGTTTTTGTGAACATGGTTTTATGCCTTTGGGAAACTACAAAAATATTTGTTTCACCTCCTCTTTTCCAAGGCTGAAGGTTATGTGAGGTAACTAGATGATATATGTATTCTTTGGAAAGGGAACATCACCAAGCTGCAATAATTTATTGAGTTTTTGAATTGTTATACTGATTTCTTGTACTTTTGATATCAGACCACTGATAGTTCAATAAACTATCTAGAAATTACTCTATACAAAAATTAATCTGAAGAGAGGTACGAGTCTAGGTTATTTAGAAAATAAACTTTTTCAAATGCCTATTTACATTTTACCAGTCAGCACCCTTGGTGACAAAAAAGAAAGATAGTTAAAGGACAGCTTATTAGACTCAGTAGGTTAATTTCAGATGATTTTGTATTTAAACAAGAGCTTGATAAACTCTGCACTTTGTTCATTGATCAGGGGTACCCCTTGTCATTGTTATGGGATCTCAAAAATGGATTCTTGAAGTTAGGCATAAAACATATGGCCCCTTACTGAGTTGTCACAAGGATTTGACTGTTAACAGGAATACTAAGAGTACTGATTCAACTCAGGTTTTTGTTATTCAATATAATGCTGAAATTTATTCTATAAAAAGTTATTGAATGTCAGTGGAAGACAGTATTTGGTGCTTTTGGGCTGCTTGACCAGTTGGGGCAGCAGCCAAAATTTGTGTACAATAACAATTTAAAGACTAATTTAGAAACAAAACTGACATACAAAATGTATCAAAGAAGAACTGGGGCATGAAATGTTGTGGGACATATAAGCAATGTAGATATGTTTTACAGGGGACATATTTCTCAGTGTCTGAATACCCTAACTTGCTTTCAGTGAAGGGGCATTATAATTGTACTACTAAGGGGTAGTATATGGCATTTTACATTGGGAAGACAGTAGGCTTTTTGTGGAATGACCAACACAATTATGCAATCAGTAAAAGGCTTGTAGCTAATGCCTTATATAAACACTCAGTTATATATCATGATTTTAAAAAGTTTGCATTTAGTATTCTTGATAGAATACTAATAGAGAGGGTGACTGGGAAGTAATTCTTGAACAAAAAGAAGTGTTCTGGCAATTGTTACTTAGTGCCTATAACCCACCAGTTATTAATGAAGTGTTTCCGTTGAGCTTATGTTAAAAATCAAAGCTGGCAAAGTATAATTACATAATCTGATTGTGTTTCATCTGATTACATTTGTTTGATTTTTTTTTTTTAATATTTGTAATCATATTTAAAAATGTTGATACTTATTAAATGTATTGAATAGTGCCTTTAACATTAGGGTTTCTATTATGATTCTTTGTATGTATAATGCTTTTATAAGTTTGCAAGGTGAGTTGTTTTGAGTGAATTTACCTTTAAATGCTTAGAGATTTGGTGCCTTTGAGGCTATTTAAATGTTTGAACAAAATGGCCTCCATGTTTCTGATGAAGTTCTGCTACTAAAAAGAATGAAAGTGCTCAAACTGTGGATTAAAAGTTCATTTAAACAGCTGGTTCAACATTTTTTAAACATTTTATTGTTTTAATTCAAATGCTGTTTGGGTTATTGGTTACTTAGAAATTAATGCAATTAGCTCAGGTGAGAAATTATACACTTTAAGCATTTTAAACAGGTACGACCAATTAACTGAGTCAAAAGCCGTATCTAAATCAAGAATAATGATAGAAAGTTATTTTTTATTTTTATTTGCATTGTCTATTAATGTATGTATTCTTATTATATTATCCCATATGTGTCTATTTAAAAGGAACCCAGTTTGATCATTGTTATTTAGTTTAGGAATAAGTAGATTAATTCTGTTAGCTAAAATGGACATGAACTAGCTAAAATGGACATGAACTTGTTATAGTCCACATTTAAAAGTGAAATGGGTCTGTATAATGAAAACTTTGTAGGATAACTATCTTGTTTTAAAATAGGTGACATTAGGGAATATTTCCAAGACAGGGTACTTCAGCAGTTGTTTTTTATTTCTCTATAGACCTTATCTAATATTTTAAATGCAGCGTTCAAAAGGTTTGCTATCAATATGTTGATCGCCCATCAGCGAATGTGCATTTCATTGACTCCTTTACATGAAATCCATAATGCTGATTCCTCATAATGTCACAAAAACACAGAATGTTTACATTTCTGACCACTCTACACCTACAAACAAGTGTTAACATGGGTCAAAAAGGGGGTGAGATTTTGCGTTTCAGAATACCAGAGTTCGACATTTTCAACTATCTCTGTTTGGAGTTCATTTTAGTGGTGTTGCCAATGTGCGATCAACATTTTGACTGTATGCCCATACAAACGTATTTTATATAGTTCTGGTATAAGACCATATAAGCTCGGCACCTTATTATTTTTTTTACTTTTTTATTTGATCTTTTATTTCTGTTAATGTGAATGGTTGTCAATCTTTTATTTGTTCAGTTGTTAATTTATTATTATATTTTCCTTTAGAAAAGTTTCAACTATATCATCATTATCTAGATTATTTGTTGTTTATATTTTCATAAAATATTTTAAAGCCCTCAAGAATACCTTTAATATCTGTTCTACTTTATTATTTATATGTGATATAATTTTGTTGATATCATTTAGTTTATTCATTTTCTTTGATCTAAGAGCATGTTCATGCAAGCTTAAAGTGTTTACTGAATGTGCCTGAAGTTTAAGTTTTCCAGGTTTATTGAAACTTTATGATTTTGAATTTCAACATATTTTGTTTTTATGTTTTTAAGTTCAGACTGACTGAGAATGTCATTTGTTTTTTTTTTTTTTTATTTAACTTTAGTGTGTCTATTTTGGTTCCAGTGTAGTCAATTCATTGACACATTCTCTTGTTTTACTAATATACCAGCTTTTAATTGTTCCAATTAAGAAAGCCTTTAGTGAGTCCCACAGGACAACATCAGTTACTTCACCATTCATGTTTATTTCTAGGAAATTTCTGATCTATTTAACATACCAATCCTTTAATCTTTTTTATTTTAATAATGTAAAATGCTAATCTCCTGTGATGTATTAGATTGTCAGTTTTAAAATAATATTAAAGATTATGACATTATGGTCCACCAGTGGACATGAAACTATTGAAACTTTTCTGATATGTGATAATAGATTGTTTGAGACAAACATTTGATCAATATTTGTTTGTGTTCCATATCTATACGAATAATGGGTAAATTCCAGTGAGTTTGTTTTCCTTAGCTAATATATATCCTTTAAATTCATTAGATTTACAAACTTTGTTATGTGTTTGGCTGAAGATGTGATTCTCAGCTTTCTATATGCAGTAGAATCTTTGCCTGATAAAATACAATTAAAATCATGAGCCATTATGACGTCACCTTTCATGTAATAGGCTATAGTACCTAAGTCATTTTTTGCATCTTTAGCTCCAACCCCTGGAATCCAGTAAGAGTTCACTAATGTATATAGTCTTCTGTCCCACTCAATTATAGCAATGCTTAACATACCATTTTTATCAACATAGGTATCTTTTACTTTAGGCATTACTGGTGAGTTCTTCCAGAAAATGGGGGTGCCTCTTCTTTAACCTTGAAACCAAGAACCTGATAAAACCAAATAATTCTTTATTGAAGAAATACTATTTGAGCTTTATGTCATTGCAAGTATTTAAACAGAATCCTCCTGTTTATTGGATTATTCAATCCATTAATATTAATATTAATAAATATGAATTTTAAATCAGTTATATAAGCGAAAAAAACACAGGTATGACGGAATTGCATTAATGTACAGAACTTATTATATACTTTATATATAACAAAATGAAATCTTTAGCTAAGGACAAAAATTTTGAAACAAATAAAAAAAATACCTAATGATATAACCCTAAAACATTCTACCATGGAATAAAATATTCCTAGTTTGTTGAAAAAGATGAACAAATTACCTCACAAACTCTCCATTAGACTAAAAAAGCTTATCTCATGCTTCTGATTCATATTAATGTGTAAAAGCAGAAAAAAAAGTATGGTCAACACAGCCATGGCCAGTTTAAAACTACTTTTAATAAAATAACAAGAAAACAAGAAAACAGAACAGATAGGCACTTTCAGGCCATCAGTCCCGCATCAGATCTACTACTCTAACATAAAGGCAAGCCCTAAAAAAAGAAGACACTATAACATTAATCCAGCCAATCAGGATCTTACAACAGAAGTACTTCATAGGACAATTAATTAAGCAGTTTGTGTGGTCTCAATGCCAGCTTTAAAGGGACAACCCCATTCAAGCTGAGTGGTCCATCACCTTGTAACTTCACTATCCATTTCATCTCGGCCATCTCTGTGCAATGCACAATGTCACCTCCTCATTTGTCCCTAAGTAGCAGTTGTATAGTCAAGAATTTAAAACAATATCCTGGGCAATCCATGCTGTGCGTGGCAAGAGCATTAGTTGAATTTTTCAACCAAATATCACTAAGATGCTTCAGTATTCTATCCTTAAACAGCATATTAGTCTTGCGTACATAAAAATGAGAGCACTTAGTGCAAGTAACAAGATGCACTAAATTCTGAGTTTTGCAATCAAATCTCAGTTTAAATCTATAAACAGAGCAAGTCTGGGGCTGACAGAGTCAGTTCTAGAGAAGGAAATACAGGCTTTGCAGGACCAACAAGGAAAAGTCCCAAACGTATCAAACCTGGTAACAGAATCAGAATTGTCAATAGGGGATCCGTAACATAGGTGCATTTTCAGGGATGTAGCATTCTGGAAGCTAAAGCTAGGTTTGCTGCCAACAATATTTTAATACAGTCATCCAGTTGTAAGATGGACCATTTCTTAGTAATAACATCACAGAACTTATGCGCATTGCTGGAGTATGTCAGAGTCATTCATGTTACATTATCAGGACTCCTTGTACATGTAAATGCCCCCTGAAATCCCTGTCCAACTTCTTTTGAAAAATACGAAGCCCCATCTGTTGAGTGAAGGAGAAAGCCCTAGTGCATGTGCTCATGCACCTCACTGAAAGAGCAACTCCTGGCAACAAAGGCTTTTGATAGCTCATCAGCTGCATTTTTGAACTTAGCTCCATCAGTATGGAGTCTAGAAGACCATAAGAACTGACTCTTCATATCTGTACAGTAAATATAGCCTGAAAGCACTTGTCTGTTATGTTTTCTTGTTTTCTTATTTTATTAAAAGTGGTTTTAAACTGGCCTTGCCTGTGTTGACCATACTGTTTTTTCTGCTTCTATTTTGTTTTTTGATTCAGGATCGTACTTTGGCTGCAGTTTGCATAGTTTTCCTGTTGTCATATTAATGTGCCTCATTCTTCAGTATGCATAATCTTAAAAAAAGTCCATCAGTGAGTTATTATGATTAAGGAAAATTAAACAGGTTTTCAGAATCTTTATTATAAGTTGACCAAACTGAATATCTCTACAATCATCTTTTCCTGAATCTCACATTATCTCCCTGATCTACTATAAGGAGGAAGTCAGTTTTTATTTTCATATTTATTAATTTATAGTTCAGATGTTTTTATATTTTTTCTATTTTATTTACTATGTGTAATGTTGTAAGTAGGATCATAAGTTCCTAAATCATTGCTAGGCTAACTGTCCATGTGGCCCATTCTATACCCAGCCAATTATCTCATGTGAGAATCAAACCCTGCAACTTGGTGCCTATAAAGTGAACACCTTGACCACTATGCTAATCTCCCCACCTTTCTGGTGCCTAGGATCACATGATTGACAAACCATGATGCTTTGCCAGAGATGGTCTGCACCTGCCACCCCTGGGATTCAGGTTACTGGCTAAAGTTCTTGCCACTCCTATAGTGCCTTTTTTAGGCAAAGTTCAAAGGACAAAACCACCACCGTAACAGATACAAGCATGCAAAATCTGAAAGTAATGCTACTCAATGCTAGAAGTCTAAACCTCAAAATGCAGTCTCTCGAGTCACTCCTAAAAATGGAGAACATCAATATCTGTGCAGTAACTGAGACCTGGTTCAAGACTCCAGAAAGCATCCCTGCAATACCAGGCTACAACTCTTACCACACTTTTCGACCACCAAACCAAGACCGAAACACTAAAGGTGGAGGAGTGTCCATATTCACCAAGGATATTCACACCTTCAGGCTAGTTGCCCAACACAATGCATCTGAAATTCTCCAGGTGCAACTCACACTAGGTAAGACTGCAATCCAAATTGTAGCTTGCTACAGATCCCCCACCATGCCCCAAGATTCTCACTATACCTTTCTAAACATACTGGAAAATATTAAGATACAACTAAACACCCTAATACTGGGTGATTTCAACTATCCTGCCATTAAGTGGGAAAGCTACTCGGGTACCAACACCTTTTCCCAACGGTTCTTGGAATTCATAAATTCCAATGCCCTGGATCAACTAATCCATTGCCCTCCAGGGGCTCCAATATCCTAGACCTGGTCATTACCAACATGGGAGATAGATGCTCCACATCAGTGGTCACCCCCTCATTGGTCAGGTCTGACCATAAGCAAATCACCTTGACATCCACATCCCGCCCCCACCCCCCAGTAAGGAAACCTCTGTAAAAAACTTCTCCATAGCCAACTTCATGCTACTTAAGTCAGAAGTGACAAACATCATGGCACCCATGTAGATGGGAACTGAAAGTTCGGCTGTTGAATTCTACACTAAGGCACTGTACGTGCCAATCTACTCGTGTATGAATCGTGCCATCCCAAATAGAACCAAGATGCTGTCTTCCAACAAAAGGAAGCCAATCTAGTGGTCCCCTGCTGTAAACAAACTATACAACAGAAGGAAGAAACTGGTGCAGAAAAGAGGAAAATCCCAGGATGCAAAAATTTCCCTTACAAGCCTCAGTAAGAAGCTGTGATCCCTCATAAAATCCTCCAAAGCTAGTTACGAAAATAAAATTGTTAAAAGATTCCAAAGACAACCACAAGGCATTCTATAGTTATGTCAAGAATCTAAATGGCAATGCTCCGATCTGCTCTGAGCTACAACAGAATGGCATTAAATATACTGATCCCGAGGATATTGCCAATATCCTGGCAGACTGATTTAGTGCCAACTTCACCCCCTCTCACCCCCTAAAGGGCCCATCTCAATACCAAAAGATTGTCAAATTCTGGTAATCACGGCCACACAGGTAGAAACCACACTCTCCAAAGCTAAGAATACAGCATCCGTGGGACCAGATGACATCCCGGGCTGTGTACTACATGAGCTACAAAATGAACTGGCATCTCACCTAAGTGTCATGTTTAATCATAGCCTCACCTAAGGCTTTCTGCCCACTGAGTGTCGCACAGCTACAGTTGTCCCACTCCACAAGGAGGTATCCACCTTGGATCCTAGCAACTACCGTCCTATTAGTCTGACAAGCCTGATTTGCAAGGGCATGAAGCACATTATTATGGAACTTATAAACAAAGAAATTGGAAACCTTCAAACACTGGACCCCACCCAGTTTGGGTTCATGAAGGGCCAATCTTGTCTCCTGAACCTGATTTACTTCTTTGAATCAGTCTCCTGAACCGTGGACAAGGGTAAGGTGGTACATACAGCCTATCTGGACCACACCAAGGCCTTCAACACCATCCCCCACTCTGGAATCACAGATAAACTTAC
>NC_056729.1:167888680-167927197 GCF_019279795.1 Protopterus annectens
CAGTCTGTGTACACTGCACTACATGGTTCAGCTTAGCAATGATTACAATCCTAGGGCACCCTGTACCCACCTCCTGTTCATATCCAAATGCAAACTTTCCCATCCCCACACAAACACACTTTCCTAAGCATGCACACACTTTTCTAAGCACACACTCACTTTCCTAAGCATGCATACACTTCTCTAGGACTACTTGTCCTAGCATGTGTGCCTATTGGATTTTTATTTGGTACGTAGAATTTTAGAAGCATGTGTGCTTTTTTCCTTTCCAGAGAAAATAAAATGCTGTCAGCTATATTTTTCAGCCCTTACTATTTTCAGCACTTTTGAACATCTGAATTCACTTTATATCTGTTATTGAGCTAGTATGCTCCTCATCCTTGTTAATGTTTATCTAACAGTACAGAACACATCAGTGATTAAAGCATAAGGAAAGTAATACAGATAGCATAATAAAGTATTCTGTATTGTATCTGTATTTCTTACGCCTTCTTAGACCTCAACAAGCAATGTTTTATTCATTTTATCCACACAGAGAATTGCCATTCTAAAAACATATTACTTTATGTCATTCTCTGCTACTTGTACTGATTTAAGGCACAATGAGATATAATGCTGCATGAGTTCTAGCCACAGTGATGCTGCTAAAAATGTAATAAAACACAACATCTCCAGTGGATAATAATACATAAACTGAGTACATATTTTATGTGAAAAAGCACAAAGTAAATACAAAGCAAGTTTCTAGTTCTGAGCCCATGGTAAACACAGAAGTGAAGGTTTTCATCATGGATGAATATATATTACAGGATTGCCTAATGATTTCAGGGATTGTACTTTTGTTTCAAAAGTAAAGATGCTTTACAAATTAAGAGTGTGAATGTAGAGTCAATCAGTATTAATATACTTCTATTGTGGATAATGCAGTGCTTCATATAAAAATGCATTGTTCCACAGTAACAGCTTCTTTATATGAATTACGTCTTTAAAGATTTAAAAATTATATTTTCTCCTTCTGCTTGAAAACACAATTTGTACACAGTCTGTGCAAGTACCACATTCCTGAACATTCATATAGAATCCATCTATAAATTTGGATATTTGGATTTACTCCAGTGATGTTGTTGCCGTCACTTTCACAGACAAAATAAAATATCCACATTCTAAACTACTGTCAGTGAGAAATGTGGTTTTGTTTTAATAAGCACTACAAAGCATGTTACTCACATGACATATAATGTGACTTTACAGCTTCAGTGAAAATGTGATGTATACCAGGAAAGAGTATTTTGTGTGTGACTAGGGCTGTGAATATGACTAGTTTGCATTAGGTATCAGTTTATTTTCTTAAGAGTTAGCATTTAAAATAAACAATTGGAATAAGTACACTTAACCAGAATAAATAACATGGTTTCAAGTGTTTTGAGGCAAATAAAATAATATGTGGTTTGTTTTATCTTCTGAAAAGACCTTCAGACACAGTGTTATTACATTGACATCATGGGAGTTCTGTAGCTTTACTGTTTACAGAAAATGCTGTTTCAAATTAGTTATTTTTATTACTTTGATATTTACTTGTGAAAGTTTTGCTGTTTATGTAACAGGTCTCTCTCCATCACTGTCTTTCCTAAAGATGAAAGATCCTATTAACTGATTTTTCAATCTCCAAGGCAAAGTAATTATCTCTGCACTTTGGGAGCTACTCCAAATAACGAGAGTCATTCTTGTTATTAGGCAATGACTTCCTGAAATGACCCCATAGAACAGCTTTTTAAAGTACATTAATCAGAATGAATGCTTTGAAGCAAACATAAATTTAGACTAATTCATAATTTCAAAGGTGACCAGTTAATTCAAGCTGAACAGGCTTGTCAGCATAAAATGTGTTTTAAAGAGCTATTACAAAGTCCTTTTTAAAAAAACAAAATAGCATGTATGCACATTACAAGTGAAAAGGGATGTTATGATAGGGAACGAGATATAGAAGTCTTTGTTTTCCTTTCTTCTGATGATTTAGTGATTGTTATAACATATTTTAGCCATCACAAGACATTTTATGAGCAAGCACTACAGTTAAATGTGAGTTCCATGTCTGTGATATACTTCCTTAATGCATTAAATCTGTCATGTTATCAAAAATTGGAAACAGACTAGAAATGGAAGTCCTAAGTTATTCCTGTCTATGTTTCGTGGATTTCCATGTCACATATTATGTGACCAAAAAAATAAATAAATAAATACATAAAACCTGAAAAAAACCCTGTGTTTCAGTTCTGCAGAACTTATACAAATGGAAAATGATATGCTAGTCATCATGCAGACACCTGAATGCATGGATGCTACCCCAGGTGCACAAGCAAACGTTTTTCTAGAGAGGATTACAAAGCTTTTGTCTAGCAGTTTCATAATTTCTACTATGACATATCAACTTATTGAAAGCCGACATTCCAAAAAGATGAAAAAAAGGCCAAAATGTAAAAGAGCACAAAACACATCTTCATTTATTTTTTGCAAGACCCCTGCACCTCCAGTGTGGAGGGAGCAAGCCCCAAACATACTATATACCAACTCCATGGCTATGCCAACTGCAGGAAGGGAGAAATCTCCCTAGGCAAGTGAATGATTGCCAGCACACACCTAGAAACTGTACCATCAATGATTTTGTTTGGGAAACAGTGTTTGGTGTTCTGCAGTTTGTCTTGTTTTTTCTGCAGGCTACTTGCACTCGAGCAATTTCACCTTGAGCATGTATAGAAAGCTAAGGTCATCATTCAGTTGTCCATTCTGGCATGCAAGTTATGATTTAACAAGAGACATTTGCATTTGACTTAAGCACTTAAGGCTATGTGGACAGCTTCAACACGTTTTTCTTTATCTTCACTGATATGTCCAATATCTTCTTTTTTGCTTAAGTCAACATCTGAATTTAATTGTATGTACATTCACCATGGGATATACAGCTAGAATTTTGCTGAATTTGTTTTGTTTTACTCACAATGAATTATACATGAAAGGCAATAAACATTTTCTGTATGACCAGTTCATAAAGTCTCACTGTTTAAAGACAGAATCCAGTAATTCTATGCTTATGTAATGCTATGTTCTACACATTGACAACACCACATGCAATGACAAATGTTGCAAACACATACACAATGCATACCTGATTGCCTTGACTTCTCTGTACATCCTCTTGGCAGCACTGTGGTGACAACAGGCCCATGAGACATACATGCAGTACTTCATCTGATTCCTTCCTTTCATGATTTTGTGGTACATCACATTTGACAAATACCATGTGTGATGACAGGCTGTGTGTGTGTGTGTGTGTGTGTGTGTGTGTGTGTGTGTGTGTGTGTGTGTGTGTGTGTGTGTGTGTGTGTGTGTGTGTGTGTGTGTGTGTGTGTCTCTGTAGTCTGTTAGAAGGTTGTGACAAAAATGCATATGCAGTGATTATTGTCGTGCTTGTGGAATGCATACCTGTATCTACAATATGTACTGTACAACATGGTTATGTTGTGTATGAATCTAAACACAACAGTACACATCCAACACGTTACTTCAGTATTGCAAACTGTTTTATTGCATCATACCAGGCATGAACAAAGAACAGATGTAGGTGTTATTTATGATAGTGACATTCTATTTGGATAACTGTATACACACACACACACACACACACACACATATATATATATATATATACAGAGAGAGAGACATATATATATATATATATATATATATATATATATGCTTTACTTGTGTGATGTCTGTGCTGTTGTGCCTGCACTTCAGCAAGGTATGTGCAGCTTAATACTGTGATGATTTGTGTCTATTTTTAAAGAATTATGGGCAATATAAAGTGTCTGTGGTGCCTCGAAATGCTTTTCACTGGCACAGACAAATTGATATACATATATATGGCACAAACGTACAACTCTCATGTGTATGACCAGAATGAGGCACATTCCTCGTAGTCCACTGAGAAATACTGCGTAGATTAAAAATAAAATCCTCATGAATTCCAGTCTTTTTTACTGCTTTACTGAGACACAAAAGGATCAAGCACATCAAACAAAGAGTAATGACTCACTGTCAAATCTCATTTTTAAATGCAAACTGAGATGAAACAATTAAACCCCCCCCCCAATCAAATCTGAAAATAAAGCCTCCCAACATATTTCTTTGTTAAGCCACATAGGAATAGGTGTATTGAATCTCTTAATATACATATTGTTTTACAGTCAATGACTGTTTGTTTTGAGTAAATTTTGTGATTTCAAAGAGACATCACATCACAAAAAATTTAAAAGTAGATGCATCTCTCCTACAAAGATGATTAAAATGCTGTGCTCCATTAATGAAAAGAGTACTTCTTTCACAGTTCCTAAGGTTTTCCTGTATTCTAATGAAAACCATTTTCCCATATAAAATAAATTGCAGCAACATGTTTTACAATATTAGCACATGAACAAATAATCAAAATCCCTCCATGAAGCCTCAACATTACTGTGAGACCACCCTGGTGGCCTAATTGCTATAAATATATATTCTGTGACACATTTCAAAGTGACCATTGGGGTTAAGGGTTAATGGAACTAGCGGAGCAGGGATGTCAAATGCTATGGGAGAACTGCAGTGTCATTTGATGTGTATCCTCTAATATCAACAGAACAGCAGGATTACAACATGTTGCCTGAAAGTAATGCTGCCCACATGAGAACATCTTCAAGGTCTCCTTCTTCAGTGGAACTTATAAATATCTTCACCCCTTATTTGCTCTCTAGCAAATGTGTCTAATGGTACTAAGTAAGCATAGGCAGTGGTGGTTCCTGGAACATCTCTTTTATGTCTCATATACTTTCTTCTAGCTGTGGGATGAACACACTGAAGCTATAAGCTGGCATATTTCTAAATACCATGGATTGCATGCAATCTTTCTTTCTTTCACATTTGTAAATATTGTATATAGTTTCATTATTGTTTAGTTTAATTATTACAGCATATTATTTTATATAACTACAGAAGTATTGATATATGTTATGAATGATACATTATTTGTGATATCCTGTCTGGACTACATCACACTCTTGATACTTCTTTCCCTGATTGTGCAGACTATAGTACGTGAGATGTCTGGCAGTTAGTATACTGCATTAAGGCTATGAGCTGTTAAGAAGATACTTCCTGTTGTGTGAGGTATGATTCCCCAGACTTCATTTTCCTACTGTGCAACTATGAGAAAGTCAATTAACCAGACAGTATTTGGGGGCAATTAGGAATTTAGGATATATTCCTTAATGGTTTCTGTAATGATATGGGCAAGTGCCAGCATAGCCGGCTGGAATTTTGCAAAGAATGATATGTCCTTTTAATATCAAATTGATTTATGCAAAATGCTTGTGTTACAAATGTATTAGAACTGTACCTTGTGTATATCAAACTCATTTGTACAGAAGATTGTGCTGAAGATGTATCTCTTAGGTTTGCTTGTTTTAAAATGTATCAACAGTGCACCCTGCTATAATGAATAGAAATGTACATGTATTACTGCAACTAAATTAAATGTATATATTTTAATAGAGGTCACTGGGACAGCAAAGGTTAACTTTAAGAAAAATAAGGGAAATATAAATAACATGTTAAACCATTAAAATGGCACCCCAAGGTGCTGAATAGGACTGGAGAGACTGGGTCTTGGAATGAGCCTTTGTTCATTAGGTCATTGAAAAGAGGGGAGGCCACTGGCACTGCCATAAACATTTGGATGTGTATTGTGGCCATCTGTGCTAAATTCCTGTCTCAGCTTCAAATGGAATACTGTGAGAAGCTATATTCAGGTGACCAGATGAGGTCATTCTGCCAGCCTTCTTGGAAATTATATTTTAGATAGCACAAACAGAAATGTCAAAGTATTGAGTATTTGTTTGGGAAGCCTGACTTGAAAGACCCTCACCCACAGCATCTTGCCTTGCGGTAGTAAGTAACTTAACTAGGGAACAGTAATTCTTCTAGATTCAGTCAGGAATTTAGTGAGGTTTAGTTTACAGAGTATTTTTCTTTATTTGCATACGTTTGCCCATCAATGTTAATTTCAATATTTTCTGTGACTTGAACTATGTGGTTTACTTTATATATATATATATATATATATATATATATATATATATATATATATATTCTATATTTTCCTATTCTTTTATTATGTATTATTAAATATATTTAAAACTTTTATTGGGGCTGGTCCTTATAGAAAGTATCTAACCTTTGAGAGTACTTATATTTATTTGGTGACACTGTGTGGGCCACTCCAGAATTCCTAGCATTCTTGGTGAACTATTACCATTTGTATTAGTACTAATATTACACAGTATAATTGGATACCCTTTGTAAGCTGGTAGCAGTGAATCTAACTTATAGTCTGGACAGAGTTGGTAGAGAGGGTGATCTGTGTCAACCTTTCCCAGGTGTGTGTGTGTGTGTGTGTGTGTGTGTGTGTGTGTGTGTGTGTGTGTGTGTGTGTGTGTGTGTGTGTGTGTGTGTGTGTGTGTGTGTGTGTGTGTTAAAATTAAATCTTAAGGAGTTGTGTCAGCTATTTGGGGCAGGGTCACAAAGCCCTGGGTTTACAGAGAGAGTGCTGGAGGACTTGGCTTGGACACTTGGTTGAGGGTCTAACCCTAAAGCTGTACCAGTGGAGAGTCTTATTGAGGACAAGGAGGGAGACAGATCTAGTGAAATCCAGACTCTGTGCTCAATGGGTTCCCTGTGTGCTCTTAAGGGAAATTGTACTTGATACAGAGGGGCTTGTCTCTGGAAATACTGAGAGTATCCATTTGTATTCAAAGTGCACATCCCTCACCAGTGCCAGTGGTGAGATTTCAGGCTCCTTGATTACTGACCCAGCATTGGGATGACACATATTGGTGACCATCACATATTAGTCGCAGTGGTGCACATCACAGTTTCCCATACTGCATACCAAGTAACTACCTATGAACTGTGCCAGCTGATATGTATTACTGTACTGTGACATTACTGACTATTTATGGTATGGATTTCCATATGGCCCCTGATTCAGGCAAATATATTTATCATATGTGGTTTCCATATGCATTCATATCTGTATTTGTAAACTCTTCATTAGTACGACATTGATTATACAGTACTTCATCTGTACTCATTTTAGCTATTCTGTGCAATTCAGAAACGAGTGTGTGGTTTGCAAAATGTTACACTCCAGTATTTGTGAATCATACATTTTAATTACCATGTACTGAAACATCTTTATATCCATTGTGGTGCATAGGTACTTGCTATCTTTGTGAATCCACCAGTCCATGTTTTGGATAAACAATATAGGTGTTAGAAGTAGGAAGACATGAATCGGTTTTAAGTTCTCTTCTCTTCTCTTCTCTTCTCTTCTCTTCTCTTCTCTTCTCTTCTCTTCTCTTCTTTCTGTTTGTTGATGATCTCCAGCTTGAAATACCAAATCTTAGATTAATAATGTATGGAGATGATATGGTGCTCTTTCAAGCCAGTAGTAGCCACTGTGACCTGCAAACCAAGTTGCTGGACAATTTCACTCAATTATGCACCTGGTCCACTTCTAACAAACTACTAATCAAACCTAAGAAAACCAAAGTCATGGTCTTTGCCAAAGCCAAGACATTACTCACCATTCCTCCTAGTCTGTTAATGAGAGCATAATACTTAATTTCATTGAAAAGAGGTACCTAGGACTAATACTTATTCACAGATTTCCTTTTCCACAAATGTAGATTTTGTAAATAATAAAGTCCTTACTCAATTAAAACTACATTGCAAGATCAGCCACTTCCTTTCATCCACTTCTTGCAGGGCCATTACTAAACATATTTTAATACCCAAACTTGAATAAGACATTCTTTTTGCCATTATACATTCAGCCTACAATACTCTTGGAATGCAGATGGCTGAGAATAAAATCTGCAGATTTATTATATTAGTAGGCCACTCCCGATATACCATTGTCATTTGCTAAAAAGCTCCAAAATGCTTTCAGTGCATCATAGGGCCACTTTTCTTCTAAGTACCCTAATTTTCAAGGTGTTAAACACAGTTACTGCCCCCTTTTAAGTATGAAATTTTTACAAGAAAACCCTTATGTGCTCGGAAGAGCAGAGGGCAACAGTTTTTCTCTATTACAACCTCCAATTAAAACTGCCATAGGGGAGACAGCCTTCTTTAGACTGGGACCTGATACCACCTGCCTACAGACATCAACAATCTAGAAACCATTAAAAGCTTCAAATATGCACTTAAAGAGCATCTCTTCACTGAATCTACTAACAAATGCTACCATGATAATGGTTAGGTAACTTATCATCCCATATCATGAACAAAGAATACATTTAACAAACATTTATCATTTTCTTAATGTGTCTTTTTATACTCTTATATTTTACATAGGTGTTATTATATGAATGGTTTCAATATATTTTATGCATATCTTAGCCTGGATTTTGTACAGTATGTATTTTTTTTTTCTTTTCTCAGTGCACTCTAACTTGATCTTTTAATCCTACCATATCTACATTCAGTCTAACCATTATATTCTGAACTTTGCTGTGTACTCATTTTGTTTATAATATCGTTGACTGAAAGACCATTATGCATTTTCTGCTCTTTAATCTTGAATTGTGGCTGAAAAGGGTCACTAGACCACCCTAATTACTTGGTGAACGAATAATAAATTAATGTTAGCATTGTTAAATTTCTATTTTAAAGGAAAATTAAGGCTTACACAGAAACTGAACCCCCTTTTCACTTGTAAATATGGATTATAATGGATTGATTATTAATTTGCAATTTAGAACAATGAACCACTGGGGAGTGGACAAAGGAAGAAGTCAGTACAAAGAAAGACAAAATATTCAAATTCTGTTTTTTTTTCTGGAAAAAATAATTAATCTGAATTATAAGTAATGGAGAGTGGTTAAAGGTATGATTAAATACATATCAGATTATGATACTGGATAATCAATATAACTAGAATCTACATGAGATTTGGGGTGAACATGGATTAGAATTAAGTATATGCAAAGGATGATGTGAAAACCTTAGGCTTTATATGACTTCATACATACTTGGTCATTGCAGATGAACATGGCAATGCACAGACCTATTTGAAAGAATTAAAGCAGGTGCAGACTCTGCAGCTTTTGTTAATAATATTTAAAAAACAAATAATGGGTTTTTGAGCTCCCTGGCTCTCTAATGAGACTAGGCACAGCATTAGACTAAGAAATAAAATCTGGTCCAAATGGAGGAAAGCAAAAAAAAAAACAATAGATCACCTAAACTTTAAACAGCTTTGAAATACCACAAAAAGAGCTATAGTCCTTGACAAAAAAAACTACTACCTCAAACTCCAACAAACCCAACAGCAAAACCCACAAAAGTTCTGGTCAGGAATCAACAAAGTGCTGCATCCAGGTCACTCCAAAACTCCTACCTCCTCTAACCTAACTCAAAGCTCTCCCAACCAAATTGCTGACACATTTAATAAATTTTTCTCTGAAACTGTCCAATCCCTAGCTAACACCTTACCACCTGTCACCACCACAGAATCTCCTCCGCTGACCAATCTACCCCAAATTTTCATCTTCACCCCATTCCCACATCCCTCATTCACACTCTACTTCTTAAACTAAAATCATGTACACCATCAGCTGATCTCCTCCCAGCTCAATACCTGCAAATTGCAGCAGGATTACTAGCCTAACCAATCTCTATCCTAATAAATAGAACCATTACTGAATCCTACATCCCATCTCTCTGAAAAATCTCACATATTATCCCGTTGCATTAAGGAACGCAACTCAAATGAACTCTCAAACTTCAGCCCTATAGCCATCCTCTCACCCCTAGCAAAGGTTATGGAGAGATGTATTCACCGTCAACTACTGCATCACCTCCTTGAAAATAACCTATTAGTGGACTGCCAACACGGTTTTAGGCCTTTCCACAGCAGTACCACTGCACTCCTATCCTTTACTGACTGCATTAATAAAAATAGAAATAGTAACCTGCTCTCTTCAGCTCTCTTTATAGACCTCTCCAAGGCCTTTGATATGGTGAACCACCAATTACTATCAAACATTCTCAAATCTCTTTCAATTGATTCTCAAGCAGTTAAATGGCTTCATTCATACCTTGAAAATAGACAACAAGCAGTGCGCTGGGAGAACAACTTATCCTCCCAGCTCCCAGTCACTCTTGGAGTCCCACAAGGATCTATTTTGGGTCCACTCCTCTTTAGTGTTTTCATTAATGATCTGAAAACCTCCCTTCCCCAAACCACCTGCATACAATATGCCGACAATTCAACTCTAATCTGCCATGCTTCCTCTCCAAATGAACTCCAAAACAGGACACAAACTGTATTCACCTTAGTGGAAAAATGGTTCCACCAATGGTGTCTCCTCTTGAAACCAAACAAAACAAAACTACTACTGTTTACACCCACAAAGAAGACCCCTCCACTCAGTCTCTTACTTACCTCTAATAATGGTACTGTCATCACTCCCAACACTACCACTAAACTCCTAGGTGTAACAATAGATAATAATCTCAACTTTGACACACACATTAACCTAACTATTAAATCTGTAAATAGTAAACTTGGTTTCCTGTATAAACTCAAACCATTTCTCACAGCTTCAGCCAAGATTACTATTGCTCAAACTCACCTGATTTTAACCCTTCTCTATGCCTCCCCCATATACACAAACCTAACCAAAAGCAATTTAAATAAACTGGCAACTTCTTACAACAACATATGAAAAGCACCAACAAGTGAACCAGGAATCCAGGACGCCTATGGTATAATGCAAAAACAATCCATCTTTATTTGAACAACCAGTTTTAGTGCTTTCATCTCTCTTACAGAGACTTCATCAGAAAATAGTTTCTGGATTACTGGTTCACTTGTTGGTGCTTTTCACAGTTTGAACTTGTCTTTCGTTTTTTGCTAATCTTACAACAACATAGCCAGATTTGCCACGGGTACCCCATTTAGAACCCACCACTGCCAAAATCTAAAACTACTAGGATGGCTGGAAATACACAATCAGCTACTCTACCAACAACTCACCTTTATCCACAAGATCTTACACCATCCCACAAATACACCTATACTCGGTAACCTCCTCAATTCTTATCAAAACCTTCCAACCCTACGTTCCGCAAATAGGTTACAAGTAGCCACCTTAAAATCTAAAAACAAATCAGGGGACTGTCTGTTTTCTAACTCTATTGGTAAAACATGGAACAAACTCCCAACTGAACTAACTTCTACTACATCCACCCATCTTTTCAGGAACCAATTAAGAATTTTCTTAAAATCCCAATGACTTTGCCCATTCACTAGGCCTGACTGATACTATCTTCCTTTGCCTTTACCCTTTTTTGCATCAATTCTCTTACCTTTTCTTCTGCTCTCTTTTCTAAAAATATAAACAATCGGCTCTCTTCATACCCATCACTGTGCTGTGTCAATTTCCTCGACACAATATGTTAACTGACTTATGCTTATATTTGTCTGTGCTAACTGTTGCTACAAATGACTGAAACAAAAATCTTCATAGTGTTCCCTATCTGCTTACTGCTGCTGAAATAACAAGTGTATATGAATGTATAGTTATCTAATTGTTTTTGGATGTATAGTTATCTATCTTCATAGTGTTACCCTATTTGCTTACTGCTGTTGAAATAATAGCTGTACATGAGTGTATAGTTATCTAATTGTTTTTGAATGTACAGTTATCTATTTGCATTTTGTATAAACTGTTTTTCTTTTTCTCTGAGCTTTTCTCCTCTGGCCTCTACTGAAAATGGACATACATCCAGTTAGACTAGCCTGGTCAACAAAATGTGAAATAAATAAATAAATTAATGAATATGTTTTATACAGGAGCATCCTTATATGGATGCCCTGTTGTTTTCAGTAAAGTACAGAAAGGTGAAGACAGGAAAGACTGAAAAAGGGGAGATGCAACACAGAGAAACACAGAAAAAACTCATCAAGAAGGTTTTGCTGGAGAAGGGGGTACTATGATATTTGTTGGGGGATAGATTTCCCCTAATGTTTCAAAATTTATATATATATATATATATATATATATATATATATATATATATATATATATATATATATATATATATCTAAAACATGGTAGTGAGGGTAGGAAGTAGGTAGGAGGGTATAAGAGAGAGGATAAGGGAAGGAAGGTGGTAAAGAGGAGTACATCCCAATAACAGTCTCAAGTCCACAAGACTTCAAGCATTTCCACATCCAAATAGTGTTGTTATGGAAGATCACGATGGTGAGGAGGCAGGGGCCTGTAGTATAATGGTGGCTGGTGTGGACTAAGGCAGCAAATCTTTCACCCATGGCAGAAAAGCCTAATTGACTAAAGATGTCTGTCCATGATCTGTTCCATTATGTCCTCAACTAAGTCCCAAACACCCAGTTCAGTGAGGTCTGCCAGGCTGCCACATGTCAGGGTACCTAAATGACCAGTGCCACCACTCTCATCCTGTGAGAATATCCCTGGAGTAGACAAACAGTGAGTGAACATTCACCTACCTGGGAGGCGTGTGGCTGGGCTGCTCCTGAAGAATTTGGTTCTTTAAAAAATGAACAAAAATGAGAAAAAATACAATAAAGAAGGACAAAGGAATGCATAATGAAGATAAGACGAAAGAGTAGAAGGGGAGAGACAAAAAATAAATACGTGATAGAGTCATGCATAATGTTAGCATTCAATTCATTATTATCAATTAATGTTATTTATATTAAAATATTTATTGAACTAAAACAAAATGTACAGGAAGTGCTTATGCATGTATGGGAACAATGATAAAGGAAGTGCGTATGCATACTTCAGAAGAATAGGTTCAAACCAGGCTAATGACCACCAGGGTCTTTACAAGCCTAGCTGTGCAACCCACCCAGTTTTGTCCTCTAGTTCCTTGGACACCTACATGGTGAGGTATGTTAGTAAAAATGTAGCTAAGGGTTATGTGGGAAGTATGTTAGTTGGGGATTAATTTACTTACCGTTAACTTCTGTCCATCAGAAACATGGGGACAAGAACAGGGGTGAATTTGCAATTTTTCATCTGATGTTCAAGGATTCTTTTGAACAGGATCATCATGTACATGCAGAGCTTATTGTATAGTGCAGGGTTCCTTTGATACACATATCAGTCACTCCAACAGGTTCTCTTTATACCACAGACAAAGTTCAGGTCCTTGAATCTAGTTTTCCTCATGTTGTTTACCTTGCAGATGTGCAAGATATTCATCAGAGCTGAATCTGAGGGCACCTTATATGCTGAGTTTGATTGCTTCTCAGTAACCTGTAGAAGACTGAGTACAGAGAGAGGACCTTAAGGTGATCTGTGTAGGACAGGGTATTCATACGCTGTATTCCAATGGTGAGGAACCTTTGAATGCATCCCTACTGTTGCAAGTGCCTGGTTAGATACATGTCAAAGGAGGCATTATATCAATGATGGGTCTAATAAGGGCTGAGTAGGGTGGTACTGTTACTTCCCTGGACCTGGATGCCATACCCTTGTTTATGAGTTGGGTGACATAGAATGATTTTCTTACTATCTTGGTTACATATTCATTGAATGCCAGATTACTGCCTACATATATTCCCAGATGCCTAACTATTAGGTAAACTCTAAGGGGTGTTTTATCTGTGAAGTAATTAGCTTGGTGGATGCTTTCCCAAAGAACATTATAATGCATTTATTTGCCTTGAGTTTTAAACTGCGGCTTTCACACCATTCATTTGTTTGTGTTAGAGCCTCTTGTAGGATGCTGATGTCATGGGGTAATCTATGATAGCTCCCAGTTTGCAATTATCTGTGAACTTGATGAGCCATAGGTCTTTGACATTAGCCTTGACTATTGAGAAGTAGATGCCAAACAAGTGCAGGCCCAACAAACAGTCCTGGTGTACTCTGCTGGTGACCAGTACCTTGGTGGAGGAGGTCTCACTGATCCTGACTTCATGGGTCTTATCTGTGAGCCAACTGACAATCCAATGAGTTAAGTAGGGATTTATGCTTAGTTCTGAGAGTTTGTCAACAATACCTGAGTGGGTTTATTGTATCAATCACCTCAGCCAGGTTAAGAAAGGTGGTATGCACCATTTTAGCCTCATCCATTGCCATGGTGACCCTCTCAAAGAAGCCTACCAGGTTAAGTAGGTAAACTGGGATGGGTCCAGTGTTTCTAGGTTCCCAATGTCCTTGTTGATCACTTCCATGATAATTCATTCCATGGCTTTGCATATTACACTTGTCAGACCGATGTGCCTGTAGCTCCCGAGGTCAGTTGATGGTCCACCCTTATGAAGAGGGATGACCATTGCAACCCTCCATACACCTGACATGTAACCTGTTTTTAGGCTGTAGTCGAAGAGTGCCTCAAGTGGTCCTACTAGGTCATAATTAAGGCTATTTAGGAGGCAACCTAGGATATTGTTGAGGCCTACTGAAGCGGTGTTTTTGGCCTTAACAAGCAGATCCAGGACCTGCTCCTTGCTGATTGTTGGGAGATATGCTAGAAGGGATTTCATAGGGGTTAGTGGGGGAGGGGAAGAGGGAATGAAGTTAGAGGTACATTTTTCAGCTGGTAGATTTGCTATGTAACCCTGGGTAGTGAAGGTTGTGCCATTTACCACCAGTCTTGTACACTGTTGAGTATTGCCTTTAAGATTCCTGATATAGCTGAAGAAGGCTTTGTGATTGTCCTTAGCCTTGTTGGACTTTATTAGGCCCCTTCGTTATTTGTTTAGATGAATCAGAGAGCTCTTGTCTCTATGAGAGTTGATCCTCCTAATTTTGGCTATTAATTTTTTTTTTTTTTTTCTTTTGTTATACAGCCTAAGATAAGGATTCCACTAGTGTGGTTTGTCTTTGGGGTGTGTTTTGGGGTTACTTCTGGTAGGTGCAGCAGCCTCCATGCACCCAGTTACATGTTTATACAGTGTTTCTATAAATAATTCTGCATAGGTAGCTGTGTTCTTTCAGTTTGGGGGAGCTGTGAATTTTGATAAACCGTCACTAATAGGATGTAGTTTGCTTTGCTATAGTTCCGAACTATTACAGATTTAGTTGTTTTTTCCAGGTTGATTTTTATTTCAAGAGAGAGACAATTTTGTGTACCAACTTGGGGGGGGGGGGTTGCTCACCCATGTTGGTCAATATTAGGGAAATATGTTTGATCTTTCTGTTGGAGAGTGCACTATCTGGCCCGGATAAAATTTTGCCTGTGAGTTAGAGGCAGTGTACATTTCCCAGTACATGGATGTGTAGTTAAAGTGTCCCATGAATAAGATATTTGGTTGGATGATGAGTGCCTCTAGTAGGGCTAGGTAAGAGTTGTGAGCTTTGTGGGTCATAGAGGATGACCTGTAGCTGGCCAGTACATGGTAGGGAACCTTGTCTATGGAGACTTCAACATGGATGAACTCCAGGGAGTCATCCTGTTAATCCAACCTAAAGTTATATTTGCTGCTAATGTAGTTTGAGACACCTCTACCTTTAGCCCCTGTCTGTGCTGCTTTTAGTCTAAATGTGTAGAAGACACTGTAGTCAGTCAATGCCAGAGTACGTAGAGATGAGAAAAATGAAACAACCTGGCACAGACCTTAACAGCTGGCATATTACATATACCAGGCCTTAATCCAGGCAAGTATTTTGTTTATTTTTAAACTAAGTCTCAGTAACAGTACAGATGTGTACATTATCCAGAATGAGAAAAGCTTGTAGGGTGTAGAGTTTCTTGTTTAGGCTACTAGCATTGAGCAATAATACCTTAAAGTTGCTTTAAGTTTTTTTTTTTTTTTTTTTTTTTTGCTATTTTAGTAGATTTGACATTGCCTAAAAAAGGCTGTAAGGTGATGGATAAAGTTTTTTAGCCAATATCCAAAAGCCCAGTGAGGACAAGTGCAGGCCATCCTTGGCAATCAAAGTGGTCTGTTAACCATGTCCTCCAATGCTGATAGATATTGGATTCCCTTGAAGTGACAACAGAAACTAAGCCAGTTATTAAAATTTATAATTTTCTGCTCATACTGTGGCATCATCCTTTGTGAAGACAGAATGCCGCTCAGTGTAAGGCACATATCTGTCTGTGACACATATCCAGAAAGATCCATAACCTCTCTTTTCATATAGTTCAGTGAGGTAATTCTTAGGTCATTTACATCCACTTGGACTACAATATAATCATAATGGCATCTGTGGTGCACTGACCTGAGTGCATGACTGATATTGTGGGTTCAGCTCTAGAGGGGCAACTAACTGTTATCTTCTCCCTGTCCAGCCTGGTGATAGGAGTATTTCTGCATTGTAAAATAAAATATCCTACGATAAGAGTACTAGGTAAAGTGTTTGCTTGCCTTATGGACTTTGTTCTTGGGGGATCACTGGGAGTAGGCTTATGTGTTGCTTTTGATGTATGCTTTAGTGACTGCTCAGGATTGGTGTTATAGTTTGATGGCTTAGAAGGTCTTTGAGGTTTTGAGATGTTTCTTTTAAGTTCATAGGTTCATAGGAGGTTACTAGGTTAATGGCCCTATAGCCTTTACAAGCCTAGCTGTGTAATAACCAGAGTACCCTTACTGACCATAGTTAGATGGTCATTGTTAACAGAATGATTCTGTGATCAGCACTGACTGCCCCTGTCCATGAGGGACATAGGTGCCACCCCCAGGGTTAATTTACAGTCACCTTTCCAGTTGTCATGGTTGCACTTAAATAGGGTCATTGAGGAGCTCTGCTTCACATGGAGTGGGAGTTTATTCTTGAGGAGTTGCAATTGCAAGAAGATATATCTGTCTCTCCAGCATGTTCTGTTAATGTCACAGGCTAGGTTGAGATCCCTGGAGTGAGTTATTCTTCTCCCATTTCACTTGCGGATGTGCAGCATTTCCATTAGGGCAGGGACCAAGACTGCTCTGTAGGCCAGGCACAGGTCACTTCTCAACAGTCTGCATGATTCACAGTACAGTGACCTGACTTTCAGTCTTTCCATATATGTCATGTTTTGTAGGCCCTGGATTCTCTTGGATAGAAATCTCTGTGGTCTCTCCAGTTGCTGCAGGTGTCTAGTGAGGTACATACAGAACAGGCATTGTACTCAATTAGTGGTCTGATAACGGTCGAGTACAGAGGAACTATAACCTCCCTGGTCATGGATGCAATGCCTTTATTTATGAGATGAGCAATATAGAATGCTTTTCTTGCCACTACAAACCCATGGTGATTGAAGTTTAGATTGCTATCAACCTAGATTCTCAAGTCTTGCACCACTGCATTTGAACTTAGATGGGTGCTATCTATATCATAATTAGCAGGGGCTACTTCTTTGCCAAAGGGGATATGGGTTTTTTTGCATTAAGTTTTAGTCCATGAGTTTGGCACCAATCATTTGTCTGTGTCAGCCCTTTCTTTAATATATTAACATCATTGGGCGACTATGATTACACCCAGTTTACAGTCATCTGCAAACTTGGTAAGCCACAGGCTATCTACCATTGCCTGAACTTCAGAGAAATGGATTCCAAACAGTAGAGGGCCCAGCACAGATCCTTGTGGTACCCTACTGATAACTGGTCTACTGGTGGAGATGGACTTCCTAACTTTGACAGTGTGCATTCTGTCAATGAGCCAGTTTGCTACCATCTAGTAATATATGGGTTAATCCAGAGCTGGGAGAGTTTCTTTATGATACCTGATTGTGTCAAAGGACTTGGATAAATCAAAATAGGTGGTATGTACTATTTTTCCCTCATCCAGCGCTTTTGTGACATTCTCAAAGATGTCCAATAGGTTTAGTAAGTAAGAACTACATTTGACAAAACCAAACTGGGTTGGGCCAAGAGTTTGAAGGTTGCCTGTGTTCTTGTGGATAAAGTCCATGATGATTCTTTCTATGGCCTTGCAGATAAGGCTGGTTAGGCTTATAGGTCGATAGATCCCATGGTCAGTTGATGGACCCCCCTTTGTGCTGTTCTCCAGTCTGCTGGGAAAAACCCAGTTCTCAGGATAGAGTTAAAGAGAGTGCTAAGGGGTTCCACCAGGTCTTGTTTTAGATTGTTTAGTAAGCAGCCTGGGATGTTATCTGGTCCCATAGAGACCATGTTTTTGGCCTTTGAGAGTGCTTGTATGACCTGTTCTTTGGAGATACCCAGCAGATGACTAGTGTCAGGAATGCTTTGCGGTATGTCTGGTGGGGACAGGGGGGTGATGCTATTGCCAAATTTGTCAGCAAGCAGGTTGGAAATTTCCTCAGGTTCAGTGGATACCATCCACTGTTAAGTTCTAAGTTCAGCACACAGCTGGGCATTCCCTTTTATATTTCAGATGTAGCTAAAGAATGCCTTGTGATTGTCTTTAGCTAGGGAATGCTAATTTAGACTCATAGCTAGCCATAGAGGACTAAACAAGATATCTGATTTGCTTGTTCAAGCTGTGGAGGGCATTCTTCCTCTGTTGAGTAAGTTCTCTCATGTTCTTAGATATCAGTTTCTTTCTTTTGTTGTGCAGCTCATTTATACTTACACTCTACCAGGGTGGCTTGTTTTTTTGGGAAGACCTAGTTTTGTTCCTGTTGTTTACAGCCAAGTCAATGCCTTTGTTTAAGTGACTGCATAGGGCATTTGTCTATTCCTCTGCATAGGAGTCATTGTTGGCTATTTTGGCAGGGGCTTTGAAACCTTTTATACCGTCACTTAGTAGGCAATAGTTTGCTTTGGAGACATTTTTCAGTATTTTTACTCTTGTGGGGGTGTCAGGTTTGATCTCTACTTCAAACAAAATAGATTTATGGTCTGACCTTACCAGGGAGGGCAGCATACAGGGGGTAGTGTAGTGACCCCCCATGTTGGTGAGTACTAGGTTCAGGACATTTGATCCCCTTGTGGAGTGCATACCAACTGTTTCAGGGCATTTGAATTAACAAAGTCCAGGAATCTCACAGAGATTGTGTTTGTGCTAATGTAAGTCACCCGATGGAAGAAGTGAAATCTCCAATGACCAAGGTAATTGGCTGCATACTGAGTGACTCTAACAGGTACAGATAGGCGGTGTGCTTCTCTTGGTTCATGGTAGGGTGTCTGTAGCTAGTGATAATGTGGAGGGGTATTTTATCTATAGTTAATTGGCACTGGAGTAGCTCAAGAGAGCTGTACTGTTTCACCAGTCTCGAGGTGTATTTGGATTTAATGAAGATGGATACACCTCCACCTCTGGTTCTTTCACACTTGTTTTGGGGTCTGAATGTGTGAAAGCTATTGTAGCCTTGTATGGCCGGGGTGCTCTCAGTGACCTTGAACCAAGTCTCTGACTGAACAAACATCAGCATCTTCCAAGATGAGGAGTAGTTCCAGGGAGTGCAATTTACTCTTTAAGCTCCTAGCATTAAGTTGCATGACCATGGGTTTACCTTTAGTGGATATCTTTACATTGGAAGTTTTGTTGTTTGGACATTGCCTAAAAATGACACTATGGAAGAGGCAAACATCTTTTCCAGTATCTGAAATTCTTGAGGAGACAGGTGAAGGCCATCTCTGGCAAAGCAGCATGGACTGTCGACCATGTCTTCTCAGGCAGACAAATACTAGATCCTCCTGGAGTGATACCAGAAGCTAAGCCAATTACTGAACTTCATTTTTTATCTGTATTGCAACATCATCCTAGGTGAAGGTAGAATGTTGTTTAGGGCTAAGGATATACTGCCTGGGACACATAATTTGAGTGTTTGGTCATGTCTCTCTTCATATACTCCAGGGATGTACGTCTCAAGTCATTCACACCAACTTGTACTATGACAGAGTCATGACGGTATATGCTGCTGAGCGACTTTAGTGCGTGCCTGATTTGACAGATCCTGGAATCTGACAGGCAGCTGACCATGACCTTCTCCTTGTTCAGCCTGGTGAGGGGGACATCTGTGCGTCTCACTACTGAGTCACCTATGACCAGAACATTAGGTTTTGAGGTGTTTTGCCTTAGGGGCATAATTGTTGAGACACTGATATGTGTGTTGTTACATGTAGTGCTGGATTCTGTTTGTGAACCAGTATGTGTATGTTGTTTACACTTGGAAGGCCTCTAGTCTTTTGATAGGCTCTTAGTGAGTACCTCAGAGTACGTGGGATTACGTGTCTTGACCTTATCTTGTATGAGAGGGGAGTTGTATGTGCTGACAAACTGTCGTATGTCATGTATATTGTATATGAGAGGACTGATTCTAATTTCACGGTATATTTACATCTTTCACATGCTGTGTTTGCATTAGGAGCAAGTGATTGCCAGTATACATGAGGCAATTGCTACATTACCTCAGGATGCCTATGTCAATCATGTTGGCTGAAGAAATGGTGGGAAACTGTCCATCCATTATGGCAGGTATGTATTGTAGTAACTAGTGGGGTTGGGCTAGATGTACCAGGTTTGCTTATGTGACTAACAAAATTAGCTATTCTGTGGAGAGTTAAGTGTGGAAGACTGTGTCAACATCTCAGAATGTGCAACTGAGTTGCTCATTAGGTAGCAGTGTGCAACTGCGCTGCACACAGAGAGGCAGTGGAGCTAAGGAGGGTTCCCTAGCAGATATCAAGGGAAAATTATGTTTCCAAGCATTTGTGTCTATACACTGCTGTGCTAAACTGTGCAGCACAGTGCACGGCTGTGCACAAATTAGGGGCTTAAACACAAGTGAAGTTAAACAATTACAAAACAAATTAACAAACAGGAAAGCCCAAAACTGAGCCTTTTTCCAGAAATCCCCAAATCAGATGGGTCCTGGGCTACACACTTCTGCCACAAGGGTACAAGAGGGTCTTCTTAATGTAGGATGGCTGGTTTTACTGCTCAAGTGATACCAAACAGTCTAGATTAATCAAGTCTGAATCTAGCCTATGCTATGAAGTACAGAAGTACTACAAATTCAAAGTGTGGAGAACAAAAACAGTCACAACATAAAAACAGCAAAAAAATGAAGCAGCAATTAAGCAAAATACAGTTCAAAAAAGTGCAATGCAAGCTTAAAGTATACTTATTTTTTATTTAACACAGTGGATGCCTTGGATTTAGTTCAGATTCACTCCAGAACTCTGGCTAAAATACAAGTGAAGTTAAACAATTTTAACACAAAGCCAAATGCCTCAGCATAAAAAGGTGTGTGTGTGTCGTGAGCTGTATGTGTGAAGGATATAGTTTGTGTGTGTGTGTGTGTGTGTGTGTGTGTGTGTGTGTGTGTGTGTGTGTGTGTGTGTGTGTGTGTGTGTGTGTGTGTATGTGTGTGTGTGTGTGTGTATGTGTGTGTTATATATTTATATATATATATATATATATATATATATATATATATATATATATATATATAAAATATATATATACATATATGTATATATATATATATATATATATATATATATATATATATATATATATATATATATATATATATATATATATATATATATATATATATATATATATATATATATATATATATATATATATATATATATATATATATATATATATATATATATATATATATATATATATATATATATATATATATATATATATATATATATATATATATATATATATGGTCTACTTGACTTGACTTGAAATGTCAGTAGACATACTTACATATCACAGAAACGACAACGCCAAAAATCCAAAACGCTAAAACCCCACATAGCCAACCCAATAACATGCAACGTACCTTTCACGTAATCCATCAACAAAACCAAAAACTCATCCAATCTAAGCACTGCCCTGTTAAATAAAATTAATTAGACAACTACTAAACTCTCCTCCAAACACCACCCACAAACCAACAGCCACTTGAAAATAAATCCCACTGACTATTCATGCGGGTGCACTGCAAAAATATTCAGTTGAGATTTGTTAAAACAAAAATCACAAGCACTTTAATTTAAAATGTTACATTTAGTCTTTGCCCTCTACACCCCCCCATGGAGGCTGCACCCCGAAACCCCCTGCAACTTAAATATACCAACTCTGAGATCACACTACAGTGCAGAAATTAATGGACTTCCTGTTCTGCTCAGCTTGGAGTCAGCATTTCAGTCATTCAGTCACCTGAACATCGGCATAACGAAGTTTCTGTTATATGAAACTTCGCTCTTTGAATGTCGGTCTACTCACATTTCAGTAATGTCAATTCGACCCATATATACCCATAAATATATGTATATATACACATATAGATATATATATATATATATATATGTGTGTGTGTGTATATAAATAGATAGATATAGATATAATAAAATCAGTTAAAGACAGAATACTGCATTTATACATTCACATATATTTTACATATGGAAGCAATACTGTAGTGAAGCACTGGAGGCCTATAGTTACTATAGTTTATAAATGCTTACAGTGTTTTACTATAGTTTATAAATGCTTACAGTGTGTTTGTGTGTGTGTGTGTGTGTGTGTGTGTGTGTGTGTGTGTGTGTGTGTGTGTGTGTGTGTGTGTGTGTGTGTGTGTGTGTGTGTGTGTGTGTGTGTGTGTGTGTGTTTATGCAGACGGCAGGCATGATTTTATTATTGTGTTGTTTGACTCATGATTACATTAAAGGTTTTTTTTGTATGACTGTGGCATTATTTTATGCATAGAAAGGGTGCATAGTAAGGGTGTAAAACCAGAGATCATGGCAGAGAATTGACAACTTCAGCTATAAAGAAAACCACATCCTCATGGCAGCCCTTAGAACATACAGCAAATATCTGTTTGAGAAAGGGGAGGCCAAACAAGCTGAGAGGCAAAAGTCTGGAATCAAGTTGTAATAGACATTAATGTGGTCAGTGGAAGGAATCACACATTAAATGCAAGAAAAGGATAAATTATATGGTAGGCTGTCCTAGGATCAAGACAAGAATAAATTAAATTGCCTGTAGCAGTACTGGGGGCAGGGGACTCCAACACTTATTAGTTTAATATTAGATGAGGAATACCTCCTCTTCATTCATGGGGATGACTCTGATATAGAAGTTGATGGGACTGGAATACTCTGTTACCAATGTCTGCAGCAGCAACACATGTCTGCTCAGGAAGGTTGGTTTATAAACAGTAATATATATTTATATAGAGAACTGAATGCTGACATGGAATGATTATATTAAGAACATGACAATTACAATTAACTGGTGAACCTTCCACATCTTCACAGAATGACAATGAAATAAGTGTACATGGTAAATGTTCCCTACATCCCCTTAATCAATATACAGTAGTGACTGATCCTTCATTATTGGCAGGGTAGGATTCAGCACAAGGTGACCTAGGGAGTTCCATAGAGTCTGGTGCTAGCTGGAGGACCCATAAAAGGTAGTAAATTGCACCTAACAAATAACAACAGTAATTACAGTTATAGAATTATTTTCATTCAGAAAATATATGTTAATTCACATTCTCTTATTCTGTAAATGTCCCAAGTTAATAGTGCTAATATTTTAAAAGTGCCCCTGATTATTTCTGGATTTGTCCTGGATTCTGTTGAGATTTGTCTCTGATTGATTGAGAGCTATGTATAGCACTGAGGATCACAGTCAGTCAACAATGTCAGTCATCGGTATTTCACTGTTCTTGTTCAGAAAAAGTATGTTGTTAATCTGTTGTTTTGTTAAGGTTTTAAGCAAATAGGAGTAGTTTGTCTTTTATCTCTTTCTGACAGTCTCCCTGCTAGTTCAGTGGATAAGTTGCTTCCGTTGCCAGGGTTACAGGTTTTGAATCTTTTCACCTTCATCTCTCTACTGTATGACCTTGAGCAATCACTTTACCAGACTGTGCTTTGGGGCATTTGGGAATTTTTTTGCTGAGCTCCTCATCTGCATGTGTACTTGAACCTCTTTTGCAGATCATTTATGATTTTTGTCCAATGTTTGTGCCTTGTCACTCCTTAACTAATTTTTTCCTGGTAAATCACTGAGAATTAGTCAATCAATAGTGCCAGTCATTAGTTTTATAGTTTTCATTGCTCAGAAAATGCAAGTCCCTGAAACACCTGTCTTGCTAACTTATTTACTTGAATTAGTGTCCTCTTGCAGTTAAGGCTTCTATCTGTTAAACTGCTTCCTGTAGTCAAAAATGCACTGTCTGAATCTTTCCCTCCTGTTTGCCTATAGTGCAACACTGAGAAACTCACTTAACCAGAGAGTGATCCTAGGTCACCCCTGAAAAGGGCACTTTGCCCAGTAGGTTTACCTGGTTAACAAAACAATAAATAATATGTAATATTATTCCCTTTTGTTTTTTGGATCTTTGCCCCCCCCCCCAATTATTTTTGACTTTGTCCAAAAATCTTCCCTCAAAAAAATTTTAATTTTCAAATAAAATAGCATTTACATAATATTTTTAAATATAATTTTAAACAACTATATACAATATTTACAATGGCCTGACTTTCAATTATATACATTGCATGTTATTAAATATAGAATTAACAGATCAGTTATCAGAGATACAATATTGATTACTGCAGAGTGTCCAACAAAGATATAACTTTCTTCCAAGGATTATTTACCAATGGCCTGGGATAGATTCTTAGATCCTTGACTTTTATTTCCATCGATGCAGTTGTCTTCAGTAAAGTGTGGAATTCTTCCAAGGTTGGTGGTTTATTTGAATTCCACCTTCTGGTTACATATTTCCTAGATATAGCAAGTATTGTCCATAACGAATACATATTTGTCTTATTCAGGTAGGGACCTTCATTTACATTTAGTATAATGCAAAGGTGATAGACAGGTTGACAGACGAGATCAGACAGGATTCCCTGTGGACTATGATGTTTGCAGATGACATTGTGATCTGTAGTGAAAGTAGGGAACAGGTGGAGGAGACCCTGGAGAGATGGAGATATGCTCTAAAGAGAAGAGGAATGAAGGTCAGCAGGACTAAGACAGAATATATGTATGTGAATGAGAGGGAGGATAGAGGAATGGTGAGGATGCAAGTAGTAGAGGTGGCAAAAGTGGATGAGTTTAAATACTTGGGATCAATAGTTCAGAATAATGGTGAGTGTGGAAGAGAGGTGAAAAAGACAGTACAGGCAGGATGGAGTGGGTGGATAAGAGTGTCAGGAGTGATTTGTGACAGACGAGTACCAGTAAGAGTGAAAGGGAAGGTCTACAAGAGGGTAGTGAGACCAGCTATGTTATATGGGTTGGAGACAGTGGCATTGACAAAAAGGCAGAAGTTAAAGCTGAATGTGGCAGAGTTAAAGATGTTAAGAGTTGCACCGGGTGTGACGAGGGTGGACAGGATTAGGAATAAGTATATTAGAGGGTCAGCCCAGGTTGGAAAGTTTGGAGACAAAGCCAGAGAGGCAAGATTACGTTGGTTTGGACATGTGCTGAGGAGGGATGCTTAGTATATTGGGAAAAAGATACTAAGGATGAAGCTACCAGGTAACAGGAAAAGAGGAAGGCCTAAGATAAGGTTTATGGATGTGGTGAGAGAGGTCATGCAAGTGGTTGGTGTGAAAGAGCAAGATGCAGAGGACAGGAAGAAATGAAAACAGATGATCCGCTGTGGCAACTCCTAATGGAACAGCCAAAAGAAGATGATAACCAATGCTTTATCAAAGGTAAAGAATTCATTAAATAAAACTTGTTAAAAAATTATTGATTCCATTCCAATATGATTTAATTTTATTACATTCATAAAAAAATATGAATCCAGTCTGCTGTATTTGACTTTTCACACGTCCAACAAAAAACATTTGTAGTAGTACTGATCTTTTTAATTCTGTCTGGTGTTAAAAATGCTCTATATAAGTATTTCCAGTTAAATATTTTCCAGTACTATGTGTTAAAGGTGTAATTAACCGATAGTAAGATGTTAGTTTTAATTTCTTCTGTTAACTGCAATGACTGACCTTTTGTTAAGAACTGCCAGTATGATGGTTTGGGAATTGTTTATATGTTATTAACTCTTTATATAGATTTGAAATGGAATTTTTCTTTTCACAACTATTATATGTAAATTCATACAGAAAACATATTAGATTTAGAATATCTTTAAATGAGGAGTTATTCATTAATCTGCATAAATCTTGGGTGTACATTAGAATGCTTTGTAAGGTTAACCAGTCCAGTGTTGGAATATTGTAAGCAGTTTTTATCATATGTATAGCTAAAACATTTAATTTGTTTACACACTGAAACCAGCATTTTGTTCCCAGTAGGTTATTGTTTCCCTATATATTTTGTGAGGAAAGTTCTTAGTGATAGTAAATGAGGTTAAAAGGTCAAACCAAAGTTTTAGATCTATGTTTGCATTGATAAGTGTCCTAAAGGAATTGATGTAATGATTAATCAGTGTTGTTTTAGAAGGTTTTATTATATTATATTGTATACTTACGCATAGTATGTACCAGGGTTTTTTTGATTTGTCTACTATTAAACATTTTTTTAACAGATTAAATTCATTTGTTAATATAGCCATTATTAATTCTTTCCAGTTGGCAAAATAATTAGGGTTTATCCAGTCTATTGTAGTTTTAACCACAGGTGCTTTTATATATGTTTTTATTTTTGGGAAGTTCAATGCTCCTTGTTTCCAGTGTCCAATGTGTTGAGTTAGACCTACTCTATTCTTTTTGGGATACCATAAACATTTTATTAAACATGAGTTTATTTCTTTAAGAATGCATCTTTCAGGAATTAACTGTATTGCTAATGCTACATATAGTATTTTTGGCAATAAGACCATTTTTATTAATTGCAATCTGTCTTCAAAAGTTAATATCATTGTGTTCCCCTTTTCTATATATATTTTTATTGTTTCAATAATGTTTTTATAATTTATTAATATTGTTTTATTTATTTGTTTTCATAACACTATTTCTAAATAATTTAGCGTAAGTTCTTGTTTTCCTATGATGGATAGTACCCCATCTTCTCCACTTAGTGGCAGCAAAGCTTCACATTGTCCTCCAACCAGCACCTAAGCCTACCTAATGGTACCTTGCTGCTCACTACTGATTCAGTACCATTTCCCAGATCTAGCAATCCCCCTCATTAAATAAAAGCAAAGTAGTCTACCCTTGGTGTTATCCTCTTAGTTCTTGCCTATCCTCTTACTCAAAATTCAGTATACCAAACAGCACAGAAATTCCAACAGTGTCCTGCCCTTACCTGTACTCACTGATACTTTTGATTTTTTCTTGGCACTCACCTCTGTTGGGGGTCCCTCTACACTGTCTTGGTTCTCTAGTTACCTCTCTGAAAGAGTCCATGCTGTGAAATGGAAATCCTCTATATCATCCTTCCTGCATACCTCCACCGGTGTACCCCAAGGATCTGTACTAGGACCCCTTCTTTTCAACATTTTCATTAACAATTTTCATCTCTCCATTCCACATTCCTCTGTAATTCAATATGAAATAACTCCAATATCATCTGTACTGCTGGCACCCGCCTCTGACTTACTATTAAAAACTCAATTAGCCTTTTCAAAAACTGAAACTTGGATGCAGTACAACCACCTTGCCCTAAACGCGATCAAAACCAAACTAATGGTATTTACTCCTTCCAGAACTTCCACCATTGATAATTCCTCCTTCACTATACTAATTCAAAACAACACCCCCACTGAAATCGTATCTCACACAAAACTCCTTGGTGTCATCTTCGAAGATCATCTAAAATTCAACATCCATATAAATACCGCTATTAAAAAAACTCATCAGAAATTAGAACTCTCGTATTGACATAATCACTTCCTTACACCAGCTACCAGAAAGACGTTAGCCTTCTCCTACCTTCTCTCCTCTCTCACATATGGTGCCCCCCTGCTCATCGATCGCCAACTTGGTTTACAATCCAAGTTAGAATTCTGCTACAATAAAATCAGCAAATTTGCCACCAACTCCAAATATTCATCCCATCACTGTCCCTCTCTACAATCCCTTCAATGGCTTGAGTTACCAAACTACGTAAACCTGCTAAAACTCTCCACAGCTCACAAACTCATCTTCAAACCTTCTCGCTGTCCAGCTCTCTACTCCACCTTAACCCCCTATATTCTAAATCACCCACTCCGGTGAGAATACCAAAGCCTATTACAAATTCACAAACCCTGTAGGACCCCTGGCTGCCTCCTGTTACCTTACTCCATAGCCAAACATTGGAACTCCCTCCTACCCTCCATTCAAAACACTGCAAATCCCACCAACTTCAAATCCCTCCTTCACTCATATCTATACTCCAAGTGGATTTGCCCCTGCTCTAAACCCACATGAGTTCCCACTTTTTAATTGATCATTCACACTTAACACACCGCTCATCTCTTGCATCCTATATACTACTAACATATTCTCTGTATATACTATACTATGTTCACTCTGTCTATAGAACAAAGTTTCACTACCACTAGACCTATACTACCATTGACTTATACTCAGTTCACTAAGTTGTACTGAAACATGTACTGTATGTCTGTTGTTGTTTTTCAACAGCTAAATTTACTAGGTTGTACTGCAACATGTACTATATGTCTGTTGTTTTGCACAATTGTCCTCTAAATGATGGATCTAACTTGCTATTAATAATATTTTGACATTTTTGAATTGTACTTTGTCTTGTTACTGTAACTGTGTCATGGAGCTTATCTCCCTGGGCCTCCACTGAAAACGAGCCTTTCAAAGCCCAGTGGACTTCCCCGGTCATCAAACTGTAATAAATAAATAAATAAATAGATGTATCCATAACTTGTATTTCTTTTTTCTTATTTAAAAATAGAAATTTTGCTTTTGATCTATTAAAGTGTAGACCTGAAATCTTATAAAATTTCTCCATTACTTCTTCTAGCTCTCCTAATGACTCTCTGGAGTTTGATAGGGTTAATAAAATATCATCAGCAAAAAACATCGTTTTAGATATGTACTGGTCATAGACTTCTATTCCTTTTATTCTTGGATTATTTTGAATTATTTCTGCAAGTATTTCTATAGCCAAAGCAAATAAAATAGGAGAAAGGGGTCAACTTTGTTTAGTACCTTACGTTATATGGCTAGAGTCTGAGGTGAAAGGACCTAATTTAATGTAGGCTAAGTTATTAATATAAATGTTTTTTAGTAGTAAGATGAAGGGAGGAGGAAATTCAAATAATGCTAAAATTTTAAATAGATATTCCCAGTTGAGGGAATCAAAGGCTTTTTCTATGTCTAATCTGATTACAAGTGTTTCTCTGTCTTCTTTATTCACGTAATCTATGAGTAAGTATCCTTTTAATATTATCATGTGTGTGCCTATTATATAAAAATCCAGTTTGATCATTATTAATTGTCTTTGAAAGTGGGATTTTCATTCTGTTAGCTAGGATTGACATGGATATTTTGTAATCATTATTCAGTAATGATATAGGTCTGCATGAGGTGCAAATGTCTGATGGTTTATTATCTTTTAGAATTGGTGTTATGAGAGAATATTTCCATGAGGGTGGCATTTTTGCTTCTGACTGGACTTCTAGCAAAGTTTTATGAAAAAGGGAGATTACTGTTGAAGGGAAGAGTTTGTAAATTTCCATAATTATACCATCTATCCCTAGAGCTTTGTTAGATTTACTTCCTTTTATCTTGTCAACAATTTATTTGTAGAATATGGGTTTTTGTAGGTCTAGTTTTAAGTTTTCTGGAATTTGTTTTATATTGATAAGGTTTGTATCTAATTTTATTTGGTTGGTATCTAAATCTTCTTTTTTGAAGTGTTCCATATAATGAAACCGAAATTCTTCAAGGATGTCTCCTATATCTGATACTTTTTTCCCTTTCTTTTCATGATATATACTACTGATGTTATTTGCTTTAGATTGTATTTTAATTCTTGTAGATAAGTTATGTAGATATCTGGGGGAGGTGGCTAATGAGTTTATTTTTAAATTTTCCAAGGCCAGACAAGTTCTGTGTGTTAGAATTTCATTATATTTTTTATTTAATTCCTCTATTTCTTTTTTGACTTCTGGACAATTCTGACTTTTTTTAGATTTTGATGTCAAGAGTCTGGTTTGAAAGTCTAATGATTCAGATTCCCACTCTCTAACTTTGTTTTGCACCAGCTAAGGGTCTTACCAAATAAATATGCTTTTAATGAGTCCCAAACCATGACTCTACTGATTTCTGTTGTATTATTACTTTCAAGAAATAATTGTAGTTCTGACAACATCCAGGGTCTGAATTCTTCAATTTTTTGTGATATATGATGAAATTCTAGTTGAGAGGATTAAAGGTTTAAACTCTATGATCTGAGAAAGGGCATGGAACTATTGAGAAGTTGAGGATTTTTGTTTGTAAATCTTGAACTACAAATATTTTGTCTATTCTGGTTTGTGTTCCAAATCTATGGTCTTTATGGGAAAATAATAAGGATTTATCATATTTTACTTTAAAAGTGTCTATTAAATGAAATGAATCAATCCATCGTTTTAAGGATTTTGAAATAGTTGTTATGCAAAATGACTTCTTGGTGGTTTCAGAAGCTTCTAAGGTACAATTAAAGTCTCCTCCCAGTATAAGATTTCCTTTATAATTGTTGTAAATAAAAGTATGGTGTTTTTTAACCATTCCTGCTCCAATTCCTAGGAACCAATATAGATTAGCTAAGGTCCATATTTTGTTATTAAATTTAATTATAACAAATACTAGTAGACCTTCTTTGCCTTCATATTTATAAATAACTTTTGGAGTGATTATGTTTTTCCTTCAGATAACTGATGCTCCTTTTATCTTTGTTTTTATAGGAGGATTGAGCTAAGACTGTATAGTCCTTAGGGTTCCAAATAAAGCTATCATTAGTCTTAAAATATGTTTCCTGGAGAAATATTACTTGTGCCTTATTTATATTTAAATATTTTAGTAAGTTTGGTCTGTTAGTTGCATTATTTAAGTCATTAGTATTTAATGATAAGAATGTTAAATCCATTTCAGGTTATTGTTGGAAGAGACATTTTGCTACTTTTTTTTTATTTTCATTATAGTAGTTATACCATATTCTCTGATAACACTGAATGTTATTTTTATGTGTATAAATTTGGGAGTGTAATTTAATGTTCTTTCTTCTTTAAATGCAAGTAGGGTAAAATTCTGGTCAGGCTTTAAAAAAGTACTTCTATAAAACATTAATTCTAAAGTATCAAATACAAGTAAATATGAATTTCCCATTAAACATGGAATTAAAGTAATTCCTAATCCAATAGCTAAAGATATATCTACTGGATTATCACTCATACATTTAACCAACAATATCAACTGAGCTCCATATGTTAAATTATTATATGGAGAATTTTCTTAAAAGAGATATGAAATTCTATATTATTCTATTATTATTCTATAGTATTTTATTTATCAGGATGGAATGTTAGTAGTGTAAACAACTATGTTGATTTAGAAAATATCCAATATTTAGTTACCCTTAAGAGATCCCAAATATGTCAGATATGTCATTTTGGATAAATTAAATGCAACAGAGGAGCATACACTTAATAAGCCAACAGCAATTAGATTATTACTAAAATAATTTGACTAAAAAGACTCTGTAGGAGACAATGAGTGATTACCAATGAAATATGAATTTACTGTAGGTGTACTGTCTTCCTTTACTTTCCCACTCTTTAGCTCACCTACTTCAACTTACACTTATGAAAAGACATGGCTTATCAGTGGTATCCTGGCTCTGAGTTGAGGTGCCCTACATTCTAGTGTGCAGTACTTTTACATATCTATAGATTTACAAAGCAGAGTCTAAGAATGAACTATGATCAACTTGACAGTTCCCACCCTGCATAGGGCACCTCCTGCTTCCAGAATGGGTAATCACATCAGGTCTAGAATGAATGTGTAGGTACTCATATGGTAATCAAGACTTACCTTAGGTAAATATTAATCAAATAGTGTTTAGAGCATCTTAGAGAGTTCTCGGGGCATTTAGAATACTCTTAAGCCTCTCCTCCCTTGACCAAAAACAGAGATTTCCCTTCCCTTTCTTTCCCTTGTTTTACATCAGTACTAATAAAAGAAATTCAGCAAATATAGGTAAACAGAAATAACATACAGTAGTCCGTCTTGTACATGACTCACAATCCATTAAACAAGTCAATGACGAACATCACTTTAGTAAACATTATAAAGACAAGTTAGAAATAATTTCCTAGCTCTTTAAATTTTCTGTTTAAGCAAAAAGTTAACAATAAGCTATTTTAACTAAAAGTGTAAAGCATTTCAATTTTTCCTTGCATGTATACATTTCTACTTATATTGTAGTGTCAATAGCTGTCTTTGAAATCTGTACAATACTTCACTTTTTCAAATCATTCCTTTTTCAATTCAGGTTTTGTTTTGTCAAAATGGCAACAATATTTCAAGAGCACAATTAATATTTAGTCTGATTTTCAAATAAATAACGTCAGTTGCCAATTGAGTTAGTTTCGAATGTATGGCTAGTGCAAATATAGTATGTTGCAAAAATAATATGTATTTTTTCGTGTGCTCTAGAGACTGTCATATGCAAGTGACATATATAATGTAGCATATATAAAGCAGATAGCTTATGGATTCAGGTTGTTAAAGTAAGTTATGCTTATTAATCAGGCAGTTTCATTTAAGTAATTTGGGGACATTTCAGTTGAGTTTCCAGGAATGTGTAGTCCAATGTGAATAATTTATAGAGTATTTACAAGTTGTTCTATTAAGTTATCTAATTTACCCTTCCGTAGATTGTAATTCAATTTGATAGTTAAACAACATTACTTTTATGTTATTTATCTGTGAGGCTAAATGCACTTCGCAGATTCCCAAAGTCCATAGAAACTGCCGCAGTTGTTTTCTGTTGCCATGACAATGCAAATATAGCGGTTCCTAATCAATGAGTGTTAAAAAAATTTAAAAAACTGAAATAGTTCATGAGGCTGAGAGAATGTAAAGAAAGCTTCACTTCTCACAAGCAACAGTACATTTTTCCCTCCTTTTATATATTATGTTAATATTATAGGAAATAATTCAACTGACAGTATGTATATAAACAAAACATTTCAGAGTTAATTGCTAACATGCCCCGTAACCCATTAAGCATAACAGTGTCCACCATTAATCTAATAACTATTGTAATAACATCTGAGTCCACTTTTCCTCATGAACATTTGTCACAATTCATTAAACAAAGCAGAGTCTAACATCTGTCTAATAATCATTATAAAGAGAAATAATAGTAATTTCCTAGCTCTTCAAACTTTCTGATATCGCAAAATGTTGACAGTAAGCTATTTTAACTGGAAGACTAAAACATTTCAATACTTCCTTGTAAATATACATTTTCACTTATAGTGTAGTGTCAAGAACTGTCTTTGAAATCTATGTATTACTTCACTTCTTTCAAGTCATTAATTTTACAGTTCAGATTATATGTTGTCAAAATGTCAATAACATTTCAAGGGTGCATTTAATATTTAAACTGATATTTTAAATAACTATTAGTTGCCAAGTGAGTTTGTACAGAGTGTGAGGTAACTGCAAAGATAACATGTTGCAAAAAGTAATATGTATCTTTTCATATGCTCTAGAGACTGTCAATTTCAAGTAACATATAAAATGTAACTTTTACAGTACAGACAGCTTGTAGAATCAGCATGTTCAACTGAGTAATACTTTTTAAACAAGCAGCTACATTTAACTGCACATGTAGTTTGGGAACATTTCAGTTGTGTTTCCAGGAATATGTAATCCTATGAGGATAAATCATAAAATATTTACAAATAATCCTATTATGTATTTATTTTACCTTGCTTAGGTTGTTTTTCATTTTAATAACTAAACAACATTACTTTTTCTTATTATTTGTTATCTGTGAGGCTAAATGCACTTCACAGGTTCACAGTGTCCTTAGAAACTGCAGCAATTGTTTACTGTTGCTATGGTAGCGCAAACAGAATGTGAAGAAAGCTTCACTTCTCTTAACCAAGAGTACATTTTTCCCTCCTTTTTTTTTTTTTTTGTTTTATATATATATATATATATATATATATGTTATATATTTGTTACTAAAAGGAAATAATTCAAAGGACATATGTACATGAATGGAACATTTCAGAGTTAATCACAAACATGTCCCAAATCCCAATAAACATAGCAGTGACTATCATTAATCTAATAAATATTGGGTACTTACATATTATCGCAACCAAATTTTTGCAGGAAAACCGTTTGCTTCCTGCTCATTGAATCAGTTTGTGAATGTTGTAAAAAAGTAATATAATGTGTTCTCTTTAGTACTTTAGTTTGTTTCGTGCATTGTTATCAATACAAATTGAAAGATGTCCTGTTTTTATGTATGCACTTTACTGCCAGCATCTCACTTATTGCAAATTGCATATTGCACTATGAACTAGTACCTTCTGTGTGGTGTCTGCATGTCATCCCAGTGGTTGGGTAGTGTTCGAAAGACATACGTGCATAAATTGGCATGCCTTCATTGAAGGTTGGGCGTCAAGCTGGCACCTCGGCATTTTGTAAAAATCTACTGCCAATCATCAGTGGACCGGAGTTCCGCAGTGGCGACCCCTTACCGGGAAAAAGCTGAAAGACAAACAACAACAACTATGAACTGCAATTGCTGACAATTTACCACCACACAGAAAGACCAAACCAGCGAATGAGCACTCCACAACGTTACAGCACTAAGAAAATCAATAATCAGTGTGAAGTACAATACGTATTTATCAGAACATGCATGCATAAATTGGCATGCCTTCGTTGAAGGTTGGGCGTCAAGCTGGCACCTCGGCATTTCGTAAAAATCTACTGCCAATCATCAGTGGACTGGAGTTCCGCTGTGGCGACCCCTTACCGAGAAAAAGCTGAAAGACAAACAACAACTATGAACTGCAACTGCTGACAATTTACCACCACACAGAAAGACCAAACCAGCGAATGAGCACTCCACAACGTTACAGCACTAAGAAAATCAATAATCAGTGTGAAGTACAATACGTATTTAGCAGAACATGCCACCATCCCTAAACAAAACAAAACTGGTACTGCAAACTTCTTCCATGAAAAATGCCCCCCAGAATCAGCTGTCCACATAACCCGGTCTCCCTTTTCAAAACCATTACTTATTACAACTCTCTCATTGAAAGGGCTATTTTCAAAGATGTTTACAAATTGTGAGAAAAACTGTTTACCAAGAGCATGATTCCTGTGTCTGTGTTTTCCTTCTCAGAATTCCTTCCACACACTGAAAAAAATACTTTCATCAATAACAGAGCAGCCATGACAATTTCAGTGTGCGTTTGTAATGCACCCATAACAGGAAGAGACATTTTTCAATTTCTTTTTCTTCCTGAAGGTAATCCAAAGTTATTCTTCATCAATAAAGACTTACAATGACACCTTACTGTGTTTCCTGCACTTGTTTTGATTCCATGATACAAATTTCGCAACCGTGAAAATCTGGTTGCGATAATACGTAAGTACCAAATATTCTAATAATAATTAATTAAGTTCACTATTCCAATTAGTCTGCCTTAAAACTAGATTATTTTAGACTATTATTTATCTATGTATAGATAGTGAGTTATTAAATATATACAGACTATATTAGTACAGTAAATAGGAGAGAATTTAGAAAGGGAGACAAGATGCAGTTAAAATAAATAATGAGAAAGGAGAGAAGAGAGAGAAAGAAAAGAAAAAAATTAAGAGAAAATACACGTATACTATGTATGTTGATTTACAGTATAAATATTTTATGTGGTATATAACCCTCCTTCTGTGAAAGAAAAGTACTCTGTTTTACATACCTGAGGTAATGTGAAAACTCTCATGTGTCATCTATTTTCAAAAAATATAGATGAAGATTCCAGTAGTTAGTTACCTTTGTTTTAAAATTCCAAGCAATAAAACTGGTTCTTCAAAGTAATGTTAAAACAATTCATATCATAGTAGATGCTTTGAGAGATTTGGCTGTAACAGTATCAGTCTTTTGTTCTTCTTTATGACGTCTGTTCAGACATTTGTTTCTTTTGTTCCCTTGAGAAAAGGTGACACCCAATCCATATCTTCTGGTAAAGTAATCACATTATTAGTTTTAATAAATGAAGACGCTTCCTCTAAGTCAATAAAAGTCCTCATCTCGTTGGCATACAGTATTCTTATCTTAGCTGGATATGCAAGTTGTGCCTTGATGTTATTTTATTTCAGAAACTTTATCATTGGCCACACTGTTTTCCTTTGTTCCATTATTCTAGATGAATAGTAATTATCAAATCTTATCAGGCTCTGTTTATATTTTAGAGGTACCTTCCTCCAAGCAGATCTTAAAATCAGTTTCTTGTCCAAGTATGAAAGAAATTTGATAATTATTGACCTAGGAGGTGAGTTTGAGTTAGTGGCAGGTTTTCCAAGAGCTCTGTGTGCCCTTTCAATGCCAAAGGAAAGTCCTCCTTTTAAATTTAAAAAGTCAGAGATCCAGCTTGATAAAAAGGAAATAATATCCTCACCTTCTGTGTTTTCAGGTAATCTGAAAATCCTGATGTTATTTCTCCTCTCCCTATTTTCCAAGTCATCTACTTTATTAACCAACCAAGTGTTTTGTTTAAGAAGCAGTTCTTTCTGTGTTTCCTCTTCCTTAAGTCTGCTTTCTAAGTCATTTAGAGAAACCTCTATTCCTGTTATCCTTGTCTGGTGTTGTAGCATTTCCTTGAGGGTGTCAGCCTGTTTTTGACTGCTTGTTTTAAGATTTTCTAGTTTCTCTTTAAAATCATCCATCATCAAAGACAACTCCTGCAGGGTAGATGCCATCTGTTGTAGTTCCTTCTTTAAGGCAGCAGTCTGGTGACAATTCCTTGAGTTGCTCATTTTAACAAGTGAATATATCTCCAAGCTTTTTGACAGGAAATTATTTGTAAAATTTCACCAAAGTTTCTAATTATGTAAATTAGTCATTTATCTATAAGATTTTATACTTTGAAGAAAAAAATAATATTTTTTCCTGTCTTATTTAACTAGTTATATGGAGCTCTAAAATACTGCTGCTTTCAGTTAGTCATTCAGACTCCACCCCCTCTTGTCCAAAAATCCTGTCCAAAGAAGTTTAAAGGTATTTTGATTTATTCAATGTAAAATTTGTGTCTTTCTCTCAATTTGTATAGTAGTCACTAAACAATGACCACTTTGTGATTTTCAGATTTTGTATCCTTGAGAAAATGCCTGTTAATGCAAAGATTATATACAAAAATATTTAAAATTTGTGCCAGAAATTGATGTTTTGTCTCTGATCATTGAGCTAAGAGGTTGGGAGGGCATGGGGGTTGTAATGGGTTACACTGCATAGTTCTCACAGCACTGATCCGAAATGCAGTTCTAGTCATTATTTATGTATTAAGTCATTACTTTTGATTTCAAGTAAAGCTATAAGAGGTATGCTTTTATACAAGGTGGTGCAATTGATAGCCACATCTGTGTGCAAATACTTGGATCCTGCATCTTAGAGTAGTTATGATTTAAAGGAACAAACTGATTGTAGTAAACAGGAGCATCATCACAAGCCATGACCTCTGGGCATGATTGCTGGCTTCCTTGTTTTGCTGACTGTTGACAGTTTGTTTATAATTTGTTTGTAAATAAACTAGCATACCTAAAGTCATGAAGTTTAGTGTTACTATTTAACTACAAATACATTTATTAATTTGCTTGTTTTTGCAGGCATGTGAGTATAAAATGCATTGGGTTTGGCTGGTAATTAGACCACATGAGTAAGACTATGAGCTATTAATGAATTGCTACCTTTAGTGCAAGGTTTGATTCCCTCAGCCATCTTTTGTCTACTGTACCTCCATGACCAAGTCACTTCACCACACAGTATTCCTGGAGTACCCCTGAAAAGGGACATTTGCATTTTGTGGGCTGTCCCAGGGTGTTAACAAATGCATAATTTTTTGAATGCCTGCACCCTTCACACAGATGATCATTAGTGCTTCACTATATGCTATTTGAATATTAATCCTAGATCATCTTTTGTAATTTAATTACTTCCCAGATGCACTTTCAGTAAATGTGAGTTTCAATGGAAAAGAAGTTTACCTATTGATAAGTCAGTTTTCAATGTGAGAATGGAATTGCTGTCATTGTTTTCACTGTAAAATATGAAATAAAACTTTTAAATTAAATCAAAATCTCTGATCATTGTAAAAGAAGGAAATAGACTGCACATTGATAGGTTTGAACATTGTTCTATGGTAATTGGGAAGAGACAGCCAAGTAGTACGATATTGGTATGGCTGGGGAGCCCCAATCAATTACCCTTCATAGAGCCCCAACTTACCATGATACAGCTCTGTTTATTGTTAATGTTTTCAAATATTTTTTTACAGGGTCAGAAAAGGAAACAATCAATCCCAATACAC
>NC_056729.1:167927697-168085197 GCF_019279795.1 Protopterus annectens
AATATTATTAATTTTGTAAAACATGCTTAGGGCTATATATTATTATGACAGCTACTAGGTAGGGCAGGACCAGCTCGAATGTCACACTGATGGGGGAAGGGATGTGAATTTAACATGTGCACCAATAACACTTTGTTTTACAGCACAGTAAACCACTCCCATGCCTGATAAAAAGTATATATATATTTAGAAAGCTTGTGAGGAAATTATTACTCTATTTTTGTTTTACTTGGATTGCTTGTCTGTGTACTTAATAAAGGATTTTCGACTGGAAACAGACTGCCTGCCTTGCTAGGATTACTTTCGAATACTTAGTAATACTGTAGAATTATATATTTTCTATTATTACTTTTTGACTTGATGAGTGTACGTTCGCTACTTCTACTACTATTGTCTGATCTGATTAATATACAGTGATTAACTAGAAATATATGGACTGAAAATCTTCCACACAGAGAAGTTTCTTACACTGTTTTGTTTTTAGACCCACTACACTTTAGTGGGTTGTTTTGAGACTTCGGGGATACCACGGAGATTACTTGTTTTTTGTTGGTACTTTGGTTTCTGAGACCAAGGTTTTTGTTCCGTTAAAGGATCCCTGAATCGGTGTGGAATTCCAGCATTTTAAGACATGGAGAATGACAGGCTAAAAGATTTACTAACTGTACCTATCTGGAATGATACAGAAGCAGATCAGATACAAACGGATACAGAAAATGGACAGGGAAGAATGGGCCTAGAAAATATGAATTCAGAGACTTTTTCTAAACTAGAAAAGCAACTGAAATGCATGCAGAGTCTCTACTGGGAACACATTTATTTACAACAAAGCATAGATAAGAAGAAACTACCCCAGGGACTTAGATTGAACAAAAGACCAATGTTGAAAAATATGGATGATTCACTTTCTAAGGAATGGGAAGATATTTTAGAGGATGCCAGCTACAAACTTATTTGTCTGCTAGTAAGAAACAACCTTAGTGTGCAGGAAGCTACAAAGGCTGACATCACATCTTTAAAAACAACACTGGAAAATGAGAACCACAATAACCTAGATGCTAAATTTGAGCTACTTAAAGAAAGAGTGAAAGGATATGAGCAGTCCATTAAAGAAAGAAAGATTAATAAAATGAAACGAGATCAACTGGACAAAGATGATCCTGGGAGACTTACTAGGAGGTACAATAATAATATCAACAACAACAGGAGAACCAACAACAGACACGGTTCTAGTTATTACAGGGGATATAAGGGAAAATATAGCTGTGCCAGCAGACCTCAACGGGATTTTCACAGGGGAGATCCTCGCACGAAACCAGACAGGGGCACAATACAGGACCACCAGGAGACTGCCCCTCTAACATCTCATTCCCCACAATCCCAGTCCCCTCTGGCTATCAACACTCCGCAGAAGCCTTTGATATCACAGAAGGATCAGGACAGGAACATAAGCCACAGCGGCAACCAGAACCGACAGAGAGTTCTACAGGACGAATTACAGGACTACCAGGACAACCGGGACCACAGACAATCCAGCTACCAGGAGCAGCAACACCATCACAGAGACCAGTTTCTTCAGGAAGACCAATATCGACAGCACAGACATCAACCACCACACCAATACCAAAGCCAGCACCAGTACCAGAACAAGAACGACGACCACCACCAGAGCCCCAGAGCTTGTCCCTCTTACCAGGTCCCCCCATACCACAGCCACAGCGAGAAATACTACTCTAACCCACCAAGATTCCAGAAAGCAGAGGAGGAATTCCAGAGGTCTTATACTCTATCCACAAACTCCCAGGGAGACAGGAGAACAAAACAGTGGACAGGGGTGAGGGAAATACAATACCTGGGCAATCCTGACTGGAACCTCGACTACAACCCGGTCCCAGGCTCAGACAGAGGAAACAGCCACAATAACAGGTACAATAACAACAACAACAGGCACCACAATAAAAGGTGCTCCACTTATCTGGAACCACTCTGTTAAAGCACTGACTGAAGAGGAAAAAAGTGTGTTGTCCAAAGGACTTACTTTTGTACCAAGCTGCAGGAGTGAGGTTGCTCAAGTACTGATAGACCTTAAGATGTTTGTGAGGAAGCTCAACTTAAGGGTACAGTTTCATGGCAAAAGTAATGACACTGAAAATAAGCCTATTGATGAAACTATAAAAAGGCCTAGCAGCTATTGTCCACCACTACATCAAACACTAGCTGCTTTCGAAGTGAAATGTGAGATGGATATCAGGAAACTGCTTAAAAAACCTCCAAAGAAAAAACTTTATAACTTAACACAGGGAGAAAGAAAAGCATTGCTTGACTAGGCAATGATAAATCCAGGCGTGTAATGAAGGCAGACAAGGGAGGAGGTATACTTGTGACTGATACCACTAGCTACAACCAAAAGATAGAGAACATGCTGGAGGATAACAGATTTTATGAGTTATTTACCATGGATGACATAAAAAGAGCATATGATTTATGGAACACTAACCTCACCACATTATGGGAAGAAAAACTTATCACTGAAAATCTTTATAATTATTTATAGAGCACATGCCCACGTTTACCTTACTTTTTTGGAATACCAAAGCCACACAAGAACAGAGAAGACCCACCTTATAGACCGGTGGTAGCAAGTGGAGGTTCCCTTACTGAAGCCACAGCCATTTACTTTGATTACTTGCTGAAACCTCTAGCAGAAAAGAATAAGTCATACATAAGAGAGTTAATGGATTTTTTGAAGAAAATAAAAAACATTACAGTGGAAGCTGACAGTATTTTGGTAACTATTGATGTGGAATCCTTGTACACAGTGCTCCCTCACAATTACTGTATAACAGCGGCTATGGAGTCTTTTAAGAAACATAATCAGGGTACACAGGCACAACTGCAAAAGTTAAGCAAGCTCATTAATCTTGTACTGGACTTCAATTTCTTTACTTTCAATGGCAAACACTACAAACAAAAACTGGTATAGCAATGGGGGCTGCCATGGCTCCCAGCATAGCTAACATAGCCCTGAGCAAATGGGAGGAGGACTTTGTGTTAAACAACACAGACTACATGCAGCATATCACATGCTATTTACGTTTTATTGATGATGTCTTTATTGTGTGGGAAGGTGACACCTTGCAGCTTGGAGATTTTATCACTTACCTCAATCAAACAACCCCCTTCCTGAAGTTTACCTCTTCCCATAGCTGTACTTCAACCACTTTCTTAGATATGCAGATTTCCAAGGACATCAACAATAACAAAATCACCACTGATCTATTCAGAAAACCAACAAGGGTTAACTTATTACTCCACAGTAAAAGTCTACATCCTACAAAAACCAAGTATAATGTAGTGAAATCCCAAGGCTATAGATTAGTTCGAATAACCACAGAGATGGAACCATTTTTGAGAAACCTGAACAACTTAGAGAATGATTTTCTAGTGAGAGGCTATGAAAGTCAGATGTTAAAAAACATCCTGAAACCCATTATAGAACTGAAAAGGACTGAAGCACCTTCACTCAACCACCCCAGTAGAAAAATGTTAAGTAATCCCACAGAGAATAACAAATGCAAAAATAGCTGCATCCTGACATACACTTTGGATTATCACAGTATCAAAAATATTATTGAAGAAAACTGGGACATTGTCACAGGAAACCCTTTTCTGATTTACATCTTAGGTGAAGCCCCATCATTTGTTTATAGGAAGGCCAGGAATATTAGAAGTTTTGTTGAATTTAAACCTAGACCATGTGAGAAAAGCACTAAAAGATGTGAAACTAATTGTACATTTTGTATATTTATACAGCAAGGTGATAGTTTTTATTGCCCTTATATAAAGAAGATCATTAAAACCAGTGCAGGGGGTGACTGTAACACTAAAAAAGTACTTTACAGGGCACAGTGCAATGAATGTGATGCATTCTATGTGGGCAAGACTGCAAATAAACTCAAGCGAAGGATTTCATGTCATCTGTCAGAAATCCGCTCTGGATATAAAAATAATGCACTAGCCAAACACCTTTCTCTTCATAAAAGACACACAGGTTTTAAGTTCCAGATCCTGGATTGCATAGACATGGGTGATCTTGAAGGAGACATCCCGAATATTCTGGAGAAACAGGAACTCATGTGGCAATTGAAGCTGAACTCTTTTAGGAAGCCTGGACTAAACTACTACTGTTCAATTAAAAGTGCACTGGAACTTAGAAAATTGCCACATTGTTTACATGACTAAGTGTATTTTATTTTATTTTTTTCTACAAATTGGTTTTAAATACCATTTTAAATCATTTGACATTTAAGTGTATATTTTGTTTCCATCATCATACATATATTTTTTACTTTTTCTGGTTCTCTTTTTTCCACTTTATTCAAAATGATGGTAATAACAATACTAACTAATTATGCAATTATATAGGTTTTTAGGGTTCTTGTACACAGACCTGAAGAAGTCTAGAAGGATGAAAGCGATCTTTGTTAACAATAGGTTATGAAAATAGAAACTGATTTTTAATGCAAAATGTATATGTATATATTTATATATAATGTTTGATCGCAAAATGAACTAAGGTTGATATATTTCCAGCCATGTAGTATATTGCCTTGTATAAAATCACAGACTTAATAATTTGGTTAAATAAGATGTACCATTAAAGTACATTAGGGCTATATACTATTATGACAGCTACTAGGTAGGGCAGGACCAGCTCGAATGTCACACTGATGGGGGAAGGGATGTGAATTTAACATGTGTACCAATAACACTTTGTTTTACAGCACAGTAAACCATTCCCATGCCTGATAAAAAGTATATATATATTTAGAAAGCTTGTGAGGAAATTATTACTCTATTTTTGTTTTACTTGGATTGCTTGTCTGTGTATTTAATAAAGGATTTTCGACTGGAAACAGACTGCCTGCCTTGCTTGGATTACTTTTGAATACTTAGTAATGCTGTACAATTATATATTTTCTATTATTACTTTTTGTTTTGTTTTGACTTAAGACGAGTTTACGTTTGCTACTTCTACTGCTATTGTCTGATCTGATTAATATGCAGTGATTAACTAGAAATATATGGACTGAAAATCTTCCACACAGAGAAGTTTCTTACACTGTCTTGCCAAAAAGGAAAATACATGTAACAGCAGTTGATAGCTTAATGATCACGGGTCAATGTCCCAGTTAGCATTCTGATTTATTTTGATGAAGCCATGTTGCAAAGATATAATGATTTTGCTTTGTTTCTTCCTTTTCTTTCTTAAAGTATGGGGATACATCTTTATACGCATTTATTTGTATGTTTGTTTATTTCAGTGAGGAATGTATCTTTGGTGTGCATTGTTAATATAATGTTCACCTCCATGATAGAGATGTACTCTTTTTCCAAATGACACTCAACTGCAATTGCAAATAAAAATATATATTTATTTATTTATTTTATTTATTTTACATTTGTTGGCCAGGAAAGTTCACCTGGACACATTTCCTTTTTCAGCGGAGGCCCGGGGGGAAAAGTTCCAGCTACAATAGAATACAAGAAGAATAAAACAAAATGTATACAAATACATTACAAAACATTATAATACAAGTCAAGAAATATTAGGTAGTAATATTCTATACCATTACTTAGATGTAGTATGTGCAAATCATCAAGGCAAGCAGCAAAACAGTAAAAGTATTCAAGCTGATGTTTTATCAATAGAAGGTGATAAGAGTGAGGTAGATAAGAATTGAAGCTGGTTGTAGTGAAAGAATAGCTTAGTTATCAGCCAGGAGTAGTGCAAGGACAAATCCATTTGCTATGGAGATAGTTTTTCGGGGCAGGTTTAAATATAGTTCAGTTGGTAAGACATTCCAGAGTTTACCAATATAGTTTGAAAAGAGGCAATCTCCTGCTTGATTTTTGGCTATATGGGTTTGTATGTGGTTTCTATTGGTGGATCGGAGTGGCCTAGCAGTAGTATAGGGTTTGAGAAGATTTTGTAGGGCGGGTACTTTTTCAAGCTGTGAAAAGAATTTTGTGGGCCACTGAGAGTTGAGTGTAGTGTAGGAGCTGGGGAACTTCAAACTAGTGGAGTCACTTGAGTGCTAGGCAGTGATGAGCTCTAGCTGGTGAATTTGTGGCAAATCTTGCTATTTTATTGTAGCAAGTTTCAAGTTTTTGTAATTTAAATTTCTTAAGTTTAGTCTGAATGGAGGCTGCATATAGTAAGGTGGAGAGTAGGTGGGTTTGTGCGATGGCTATTTTGGTGTTTGTTGTGAAATAGTGCTTATTTCGATATAGGGTACCAAGTTTTTTGTCTATTTTTTTTACTGTCTGAGAAATATGAATATCAAATTTAAGTTTGTAAAACAAACCCAGCAGGACAACCACAGCTACAGCTACCAGTTTTAACAAAGAATAAAAAGCAATTAAAACAGACAAGTGCTTTCACATAGAAAACTATGCTTCATCAGATCCTTAAACACAGTAAAATGCATGAAACATAAATACTCATTCTGAACGTATCAAAAACAAGATAAAAGCAATTAAAACAATCCACAAGTCACAATAAGACCAATTAATCATCTCATATTCTTAAAGCGCCATGCATCTAATACCGGCTTAATACATATATAATTATTGAGACCCGGATAAACATGCGCATGCATCCTTAAGATCCACTTGAGCTCTACTTGCTCCAAGTGATTGTTGTTAGTGCCCCCTCTTATGTTTTTGCATACTGGTTGCAACACTCTAAAACTAAAGCTATGTGTTGAAAATTCTCCAATATGTTTTGCTAGAGCATTATGCATGTTCTTATTCTTCATATCATTCAGATGTTTATATACCCTATCCCTCAAACATTTCAACGTCTTACCGACATAGAAACATTCACAGTCATTGCAATTGGCTAGGTATACTAAATTCCTTGCATTACAAGAGGCATAGAATCTAGGTTTGAAATCAAAATTCAAAGTGGGATGCATGTAACGTTGCAGCTTACTTATCACTTTACACATCCTACAGTTCATACACAGAAATGTACCTAATCTGTACCATTGATCATGCTTCAGTTGTCTATCTTTACATAGTAGTTGTTTCATGTTTTGATTATTCCTATAGGGGTGTATCACTTACAATCTTGGTAATGGCTCTATCTGCTGTCAAAAGATGCCAATACCTTTTTATTATATTGCACATAACACTACTGTCATTGGCATAGTTAGTAATAAAATAAACTGCCCCATCCTGATGTTGCCTAATGGTTTTATATGGAAACAAAATAGTTCCAGACCTTAGGTCACTAGCTTCTGCATTTCTAAAGACCTCATCCCTTATTTTACCATCACTAGAACCATTATAACCCCTATCTATAAACAGATGTTCAAGGGTATTCACCTCTTTTTCCAAATCTTGTTTGTCCACACAAATCCTCTTAACCCTATTAAATTGTCCCCTTTAATTTAAGTTTGTGGTCAATTTCTATTCCAAGTAGTTTAGTGTGTTGTGAGAGGGTTATGCAGGTATTGTTATGTGAGGTAATATAGAAAAAGTTAGGAGAAGGAGCAATTTTATTAGGAGAGAATATTAATATTTTGTTTTTCAGGTTTAAGATTAGATTGGCATTTGTTAGCCAGGATTCAACTTCTTGAAAGGCTTTCTGAGTTAATGTCGGAAGTTCAGGTAAGTAGCATGCAGAGCAAATCACAGTTGAGTCATCTGTATATCGGATGAGTGATGATTGAGTGGTTGCGAGATGCAGGTTATTAGCAAATATAGTGAATAGGAGTGGGCCTAAATAGAGCCTTGGGGCACACCAAGTTCAACTGGTAATAGGGGTGATAGGGTCTGTTGCCATGAGACTGCTTGTTGGCATCCAGTGAGGTAATCTTTGAACCATGCAAGAGTGGAATTAGAGAAGTGAAGGTCTGAGAGTGTGCTAAGAAGGTTAGTATGGGAAACCATATCAAATGCTTTTGACAGGTCCAAGAAGATAGAAGAGGCAAAGTGATTGTTGCTTCTGTGAAGATTGATGGTGTTAGTAAATTACAATAGTGCAGTTGTTGTACTGTGGAATGGCCTAAATCCATGCTGGGTATTGGTTAGAAGTCTGTTAGTAAGTAGGTGGTCTGTGAGCTGCATATGAATTACTCTTTCTAGGATTTTAGAGAGTGGTGACAGTATTGCTGTTGGACTATAGTTGTTGAGATCATAAAAGATTCAGAATTCAAATGGGAAAAATCACTAAAAAAAGCCTGCAGTACTAATATATACTAACTCTGAGATCACTAGAACCTAAGGTAAAGAGACAATCTTGAGAAACTAAAATCTTGATCATTAAGCAAAACTCCAAGGAACCACATGACAATGATTGCACACTTGAATGTGAATGAGTAATATGTTAAATTTAGTCATAGCCCCTCAACATATTCAACTGTCATTCCTTTCTGACAAGTGTCATGAAATCTGTTGACATTCCCTAAGAAAGCCTCACTATATCAGCCACATAGTACCAACTCAAAAACTCAGCCACGTGATGGCATCTCAGAGATGTACCCTCTCCCAAGCTGAGCTACAGTGTCTCCTTGGGAATTTAAATTCAAGTGCAGGGTGTGGGGATACAACTCATGCTTCCAGATTCTCACAGAGTCATAGCTACATGTGCAGCATGCTAGAGCACTGAAATGGTAATAACACAGATGTGATCATTTTTTGGTGTATCACAACTGTTCCTTTTCAGCTTTAAATGGAATTGATCATTATAGTCTAGACATAGCCTGTTAAATGCCTTTACGTTTGGGAGCAGTATTTTCATTTTTTTTTCCTTAGACCTTGTAAGTAACCCGATTTCAACACAAGCGTGTTACTCCTTCATACTGCTTGCTTGTCTGTGTTGCTTGTTTGCTGCACTGGATCTCTAGTGATACACTGTGCACCATTGTTATTTAAAATATTTCATCTTTTTTCTTCTGTTCTGGAGCAGCCCCAGTCGGAGATATGTGTATCACTGACAGACATAGTTCTCCATAAGGTCATTTGCAGAGCTTCTAATAAGGTAATTGTCTAGAGACACTGTTGGTTGGATGCAAACTGTTTAGTTTGCATTCCTTAACATGATGTTTGCTCATCCCAGCCATCTGTCTCTAGCATTCGGTTATTCTCTATTTATGTTTTCTAACAGAAGAGTTACTTCATTGAATGGTATTCAGGAAATTCAGCAATCTTTCGCTATAAGGGTTGTTTTGCAAAGCAGGAAATGAATGGCCCACTCTGGCCAGCCTATCCTATGGTGGTTTTACTAGATTTGTTCCACTGGTGACCCTCACCAGCAAACTGAGGTACTGAAGGACATAGTTGGTATTGAGCTATAATGGTTATGTGCGGCAGGTAAGCCAAGAGATAATGCATGGAGAGGTACTTCTTCCTCTAAGGCTGAAGTGAAACATAACCACTGACTGCTGTGGGAGGACCTAGGCTGAGTAAATGGGGAGCACCTGAATGTCACACTGGTCTCCTCCTTACTGTCCAGCTTTTAACTCAAAGGAATGAATGACACCTGTCAAAATGGTAAAGGAAAAGGCAGTAGAGTTCTTGCCCTGGCCTGGCAAAAATGTGCCTGGATCCCATCCCAGATAAAAGAGTGGTGCTATAGAGTGAAGGGTGGGAAGTTATCATGCTTGCTGATCAGCCTAATACAAACACATGTGCATGTGTGTGGGCATGTATGAATGTATACATATTACTGATATCTGTTTTAATATTCCCTTGTAATGTAAAAATAACCACACAGATGAATGGTACCCTATTAGTATCTTAAAACTGTTTAATACAAGTCAAAAGTAAGAGCAATACACAAAATATACCACTGAAGAGCAAATTAGCTGGTGCACATAAAAAATGTTTTCTGCAGAGGACCAAGTACTCATGCACCCTACAATGCCGGGTGCTGAACCCTCCACGACCCAGTTACTTATATACGCTGATTATAAGATCACTATATCTTGAAGAAGACAGAATACTCAAGAGATACAAAAGTATGGCAAGGAGCATGTATTTGTCCATAATTGGACTACAATTCTTTCTATCCCAAGGTTTGTACTTACAATCCTGAAACATATAAAAAAGCCTCAGTCAAACACATTGCATTTTACGTTTTTTTCTTTGCTGAACACATTTCTTTAAATTCAGTATCCCTCTTCAGGCAGACTTCTCCTCTTTCCTCCATTTAACTAGTGGTGCCTTATGTTTAGCAGCAATTAATGCAAAGCTGACTGAGCTGGATCTTCCAATCTCTCATGGGGCAGACTGCCTTTGTCATTCTCAGGGGTCTACCATTTATACTCATATCAAGTGCTGCATTCCACATGACTGTTGGAAGTACTTCTAACACTCTGTGCTGCTCACTCAGAAGTTAAGCATTTATTCCATCTCTCTCTTGGTCTCATGTTGTTTATAACTCTGTTCTATAATTATTACTCTGATTATCCCTCTGCAGTGTTCATTTATGTTCTCAGCTTGTCATCTTATCTATGAAAACTGTGTGTGTACACACGCGCACACACAGACACACACACACACACACACACACACACACACATACACACACACACACACACACACACACACACACACACACACACACGTGTGCATGCAAGCATGAGTGCATGCACATTTTTAACACCTGTGCATTTATCCTTGGTCTGTTACTCTAACTACTAAACTCTTTTTTTTTTTTTTTTGCTGTCTAAATGATACCTTTAGCTTACATTTGCTTCCCACTAGGTCATATAAAATATGTTTAAATGGATATACTGTGGAACGTTCTTGCCTTAGGTGTAGCAGTCTTGATGATTTCTAACATGAGAAAAATGAAAGGCATTATTTCCATTGTTTGAAATGTCAAGGCATGATTGATAACTCGGCTCCTACATGAATTCTATTTTTAAGATTACAAACTCTATCAAATGGAGAAAAAAAACAGATTCCAGATGCTTAGACTGAAAAAGTGCCTTGTATCATTTTGTACTGAATGTGTATAGCCATTTATAAAGGTTGATTCTCCACATACAGATGGAAAAACATTTTTTAGCATAATGAATTAACTGATGTGATAATAGCACTGCTCACATCATTCTAAATCAGCAGTAAATTATCAACAAAATCTGAAAACTTCATAAAATTATTCTCTTCTCGAATGAATGCAACTTACTAAAGCAGATATAACATTGCAAGTTTTTACTGCATTTCTACCTTTCATATTTTGAAAGAGAATTTTGTAAGTTGCAAAAGGAAAGTAAAGATAGACTGCATCTGTGCACAGCCATGCACAAAATTAAAAGGCTCATATATAATTCTCCCTTAAGGTTATGAAATATTATTAATGCTTCTTATTTGAATGGGTCAGAAAAATATGACTAAATCTAATACTGGGATGCATTTATGCAATAAATAAACTTGTCTTGATGTTTGATATGTGAAACATTTATATTAAATGCCTATTCTTTGAAAGTGCTATGCTTGACTTACTAGTACCAAAGAAGCAAACTGTGTATCAAATACAATTAAAACGAAAGTCTGCATAGCTGTGATAAATGGCAGGGTGGTTCTCTTGGGTTAGGAGCAATTATGTGATGAAGTGCCTGTGTCATCTTTTTATTAACCTTTTGTATGCACAGGCTACCATATCATCTCCCATGCCTCTCTTTCCCCGTTCTATCTAGTCTTCATTTAATTTCTCTCACTTTGACATTCATGTTCCCTGCTGTTTACCTTCGTCTGCTCATGCCTTGCATCCTGAATCCTCTGATACCTATCCTCTAAGTTATTCAACCTTCCTGTGCTGCCTGTCCTTGTCGCCTAGCTTCTGCATACTGCATCACCTAACTACAGTACACAGCTGTTGCTTAATATTTGTGAGCTCCTCAGTTAACTCCTCGCATGCTCTGTTCTATCCTTCACACTGCTGCGAGCACCTCTGTGGGATATCAGTGTTTATTATGGTCTCTAATTATTAGTAATGTCACCTTGTGCCACTCCTACCTAAAAAACATAAATTTCTACTGTACATTATTTAATATCAGATAAACCCTTCATGATAGATTTTTGGTGCCCCTGGTGTGCGACACTTATTTGGTGTTTGCCAAAGTGGTTTGTGCCACTACAAGTGTCTGTTCCACAGAGCACATCAATGCCTCTATTTGGAGTGCTTTTCCTGTTAGTTTGATGGGAATATGCTGTTACAGGTACTTAGTCTAGAGCAGAATAGAAGATCCTCTAGCACAGATCCACAAGTTTCATGCCCACCACTGCTCACTGTATCTTTATGTATTATAACAACTAAATTAAAGTCAATAGCTCACTGCATCTCAAAAAGGTTTGTCAGACTCTGTGTGAATGCAAAACTGTGTTATGACTCCGTTTCAGAAATGCTAATTTCACAGCTGTGACCCCATAGCAATGAAACTGATAGTCTGAAATCACACAAAATCTCCATCCCAAAATTTAGAAATAATAGAGAGATCCCCTTGAGCAAAACAAAGAAAATAAAACTGTGGATGTTACAGTGTCCATACAGGACACAAACTAACAAATTGCAATGTAAACAAATATGAAAACACAGAAACACAGGACAGGAAACAAAACTGGAAAGGAATATAAGTTTGGACAAAAGTAACATGGAACAAACAGCATATGCTCTTTCTGAAGGTCAGCCAGTCCATGCACTTCCTTGTCAAACAAACAAAATTGATATATCCAACCCTGAAGAAGATTGTTTTTTCAGAGGTTTACCATTTAGTACTCCCATTCATAAAAAGTCATGGTTTATTCATACGTTCTCTCTCTAAGAAATGTACCCTCACTACAAAAATAATCAGTGGGATAATAAAAAGGAACTTACAAGCAGAGACATAGAAAGGAACAAAAATAGCCCTCCACTCTGAGATATGACTGTAATAAAGAATTTATACAAGGTTTTGCCTACAATTACTAAAAACATTAAGTTACTAAATACCTGTATCAGTGCAGTAGCTGTGATATCATCCATGGCTTCCTGAATGTATGCCAGTATTGCATTTGTGCCCTATTGGCAACTGCTGATTGCACCTCCTAACAGCTTGGGAATGGGCAGCTGGCCACTTTGCCCTACATTTGTTATTACCCCACAGTTTTTTTTTTTTTTGTTCTTTTTTTGAAGTGAGGGTACATTTATTAGAAAGAAAACTGAATAAACACAAAAAATGTAGTGGAGTCATTAAAATAACAGTAAGGAAAAAAATCATGGGATAGCCATTATAATTTCTTCAAAGGATGAAAATAATTGAAATTATTGTTTGCATATCACCAAACATCAGAGCTCACAAATGTATTGCGTACAAATGTGACCAACTGCATTCACAGGAGACATGCACAGACCTCAGATATTTTCTTTATGTCATTCAAGACACCATACATGAGGTGCCAAATGAGGTCGTTCTGACTCTGTCAAAAAGATATTCAAGGGTCCAAGTTGTTTCCAAGGTTTGGAAAAATGATTTCTGATATCCTCCAGGCACCACTGGAATGGTAAATAACTTTACTCCAGCGATGTAGCCATGCTTTCTTTTACAGATGTTTTGTTTATTGTATCCTAGTGATACAAAGTGTAAAAACATTGCATTAGCACTGGCAGCACCAAATAATCTGCAGGATATGGTCAAATCTGAACTTAAGACATACATGCAATGTTTCCCACACCCAGAGGGATATGCAGACTCATGTATTCTCTGTATAGTTACGTTGGATGGGGCAAATGTAATAGGCAGCTGCTATTATGTGACGCTATTATGTGTAGCAAATCACAGGCAGACTATATCATGCTATTCAACAACATGCCTAAGAGTGGCAAAAATGAGGATTGTGGCCATTAGTCCATAGAATACAATAACTGATTATTAGAATTCACAAATATTAGCCATTACAGGTATCTATTCATCAGTCACAGTGCCTGTGGAAACTAATGCAGCATTGTGGACTGAGCAAACAGCATGCAACAGATGCTGTTTTACCTTGTATATCAGAAAAGTCTTCTTTGGCACATATCGCTGTTGAAGAAACATTTCATCCCATCACAGTTTTACATGAAGTTATGCTTATTGAAGCTTCAGCAATTATTATATTTTTATAACAATTATGTTAGTAGATTCCATGGAGGGAGAGAACTCATTCCTGCCATAAAATAAAATAAAAATTCCATCCTTTATGCTCCCTACATTTTGGTCATTCACTGGTTTTGGATGCAAGCTTGCATTAAGAAAAAATACAAGGAAATCCTGGCAATGCTGGTATACTTCACAGTATCTATAATGACATTAATATAAACAATACAGCCAGAATAAGACAACTCCTGCCTATTGGATTGTCACCTTTTTACATATCAAAAATTAGACATATTTCATGGTAATGCAAGATTTAGTAGGACAAATCTTAGGTACAACCAGTGCAAAGGACTGGTCTTCATTTTTTTTTGCAAAAATAAAAGCTTATTCTTATAGAATTTGAGTTATTACTGTTGTTTTATATAATATTACATGTTTTAGAAACAAAATTGTTTATCCCCCTCGACCTTCCTCAGGAAATACCATAAAATATAACTCCCCCTGCTATCACTAGGGAACAGGCCCTTAATGATGTCTCTAAGGCCAATAACACTACATCAGTGGGCCCAGACAGTATCCCAGGATACCTGCTAAATGGCATGAAACATGACTACCAGGCCCTCTAGAACTGATATTTAACTGTAGCCTCAAAATAGGCTTGGTGCCTCATGAATGGAGAACAGCAACAGTCATCCCTCTGTAAAAAGATGGGCCATCTACAGACCCTAAAAAACTACAGAACCATAAGCCTCACTAGTCTAATAAGCAAAGTCATGGAAAAAGATATCATGGAAATGATCAATAATGACATAGGAAACTTCCAGACACTGGACCCAACCTAATTTGATTTTGTCAAGGGCAGGGCACACTTATTCAAACTGCTGGACATCTTTGAGATTACCAATGCAATGGATGAGGGAAAAATAGTTCACATGGCCTACCTTCACCTGGCCAAGGCATTTGACACAATACCCTACTTGGGCATTGTTGACAAACTCAAGAGGGTAGATATAAACATTTATGTCACCCAGTGGATAGACAGCTGACTCACAGACATGAGCCAGGAAGTTAAAATTGGGGAGTCCACCTCTACAAAGGGGCCAGTCACAAGTGGAGTCCCTCAGGGATCAGTCCTGGGACCACTCCTTTTTGGCATTTACTTTTCTGAAGTCAAGGCCAATGACAACGGCCTCTGGCTGACTAAATTTGCAGATGATTGCAAATTAGGACCTGTTATTGAATCCCCTATTGACACAAATCTTCTCCAGGAAGGGCTGACACAGACCAATAATTGGTTTAGAGCCATGGACTAAAACTAAATGCAAGAAATGCATAATAGTATCCTTCCAGAAGTCATCCACTCCTGATAACTATCATATTGACAACAGACCCCTAAAGTTGACCCAGTAGTCAGGGACTTGGAGACACACATAGACAGTAATCTAGCCTTTAACCATCATGTCTACAGTAGTGAGGGATTATTTCTAAGTTGTGCAATTTATAAACAAAAGTACACCATCTAGGTCCAAGGAAGTCATTGTTACACTGTATTCAACATTCATCAGACCTGTCATTGAGTACAATCCCCCCTTTGGTATGTACCTAACCAGGCATATCCAATTATTAGAATTTTCACAGAGGTTCCTCACTAAAAGAATACAGGGCATACGTAATTTGTCCTTTGCAGATTGCCTCAAGGTCCTATCCCTGAATTCTGTTGTGTACAGGCTGTTGAGGGGAAATGTATGTCTGGCATACAAGGCATTTTCAGATCCCACCCTGATGGACCTCCTGCATATCTGCAAATCTGGCAACACCAGAATTACCCATTCAATTTTAGAGACTTAAACCTTGTCTGTGATATAAATAGGACCTACTAGACAGACATATATGTATCCCAGAGACTACCCCTTCTCTGGAACAAGCTCCCCATCCATGTGAAGCAGAGTTCCTCCCTAATCGATTCAAGTGCAACTTGATCAATTAGATGGGGACAGGAAATTCATCCCTGGTTTGGCACCTATGTCTCTAATGGACTCAGAGAGCCTGTAAATTGTTCATCTCCCAAAAGTCTGCTTGTAAATGTTTCACTTCCCAAGCCCCTGCTTACACTTATCAGGGATACCAGAACTTGTCAGAGATTTGGGATGCATGGCTAGACTTAAAATGGCCCTTGTGGCCATTAGCCTAGTAAACACCTATGAACCTATTAGTGGAAACTTACAAAATATTTTTAGTGCTGAAATTTCACAGGACACAACTGCAAAAAAGGACAGTCCTGCATAAAGGCAGACATGTGGTAACCCTACCTACCTATCTACATTTTGGGGAGCCAAAGATTTCTTCACAGTGGTGCCTGCTTTTGCAAACTGTACCCATTCATAGCAGCATAAGCATTGTGCGCAACTGCTCCCAGTGAACTTTGTTTTGCTGTGCATGAAATGTGTCTTTAATGGAGCTTATCAATGCACATCTTATCAATTAAAGGTAGAGTCTCCTGCCAGTGAAACACCCTGTATTCTTTCCACTTAGTATCCCTTGGGACCATTGGAATTCTTGATGACAGTCTAATTTCATCCTTCCTCTCTGGTGTGAAATAGGACTGATAAAAGACCAGAGCAGACGTGCATGAAAAGATGGCTCTTTGCCTGGGGACTACACATGCCCATACACACACAGGCGCACACACACACACACACACACACACACACACACACACACACACACACACACACACACACACGCACACACACACACACTTCCTGTTTTACACTTTCAAGCTTCAGCATTACATCACCTCATTGCATGCAGGCACTCCTCCCACACATGTCACAGCCACATGCAAAAACATCACATAGTCATGTAGTAGCATTTTGAACAGATTAAAGTGCACATGTGAACTTCATTTCCTTTCCTGAGCAGTCCAGGAGTTTTTTTATTTTATTTGATTTCCCAGTAGGTATCCCTAAGGTACAGTGTTTCCCAGCAAAACAAAATCTGAATTATTATACTTTGCATGCTGCTTCAGCAGACTATATAAATTCATAAGTACATAGGCAAGGATTAGGCTGATTGTTCTTTTGGGCCATTTTAAGCCTAGCTGATCTCATTTGGATGTAGACTGGCCTTATCCATCCCATGGTTGATAATTAGATATTGCCCCTAATGAGAATAACTGGGATCATAACTTAGATAATTTGAAAGGACCTATGCATGAAATAAAGCATTTAGGGGCTGCCCGAGTCCATTAGCAGGACACTGGGCAGTCCTGGGGTAAGTTTATGTTTCCCATTCATAGATCTACGTTGCTAATCTAATCTAAATTATTAATCTATTAAGATTAATTTAAGCAATCCTAATATCGACTATAGTTATATAAATTTTGACTTTTACACTGCATTCCAAAATATCTGTACCTTGCCTTTTGAGCCATTAGGGATCCAACAGCTGAAGATCTTTTATATCTACACCAATCAGACAGTGCCACTAACACTAGAACCAGTTATTTAAATGCTTCAGCAGACAAACAAAACATGGTAGAGAGACAGATTTGTTGTACAATTATTGCCACCTTTGAATCAACAAATTTCCATTCCAAATTAAGTAGACTGGCACACTTTCCTTCAAAAAGGAGTTAAACAACTGGATGGATATTCGCACATTCATCCATGGTATGGCTGACCTGTTGCTCACTGAAAAATGAGGTCATTGGTCTAAGGAGGATACTGGCAAGGCATAAATGGCCGCAGACCCCAGTTGCCTTGTATTTTCTATGATTTTATGATTTAATATGGCTCAGAAAAATGTTTTTTCTTATAAGCCCAGTATATATACTTTGGAAAATTGGTATTGGGCATCAGTTCACTGACTTTTTTGCTTCAATTCTGCATTTGAAAAAAAAAATTAAAAACAGCCTTTTGATCCTACATTTTTGTGGAGGTGATACTCCCCATGTCTACACCCACATGGGCACTTCTCCCATTGGACACCCATTATTTACACAATCTACTCTGAAACCACTACATCAAAGAGAAAAGGTTGCCCTTGCAGTGACCACCACTGGTCAAAGTGCAGTTTTGACCAAAGGTTCATTACTGCAAATCTGATTGCAACACAAGTGACCAGCTTTTCTGAAATATGTCAACTTCATCTAAGAAAATGTATAACATTGTAACTGCACTAATGTTTGTGTGTGTGTGTTTTACATTTATGACAAATTTGTAAAGTAGGTTCTAGTTGGGGCTAATGTAGCATTAATCAGAAATATAGTTTTGTGTGTGTGTGTGTGTGTGTGTGTGTGTGTGTGTGTGTGTGTGTGTGTGTGTGTGTGTGTGTGTGTGTGTGTGTCTTTGTTTTACATATATGGTAACTTTGTAAAGTAGGTCCTAGTTTGGGCTTATGTACATGCCTCTCAACCTCTCAGCACAAATAAATCTGGACATAGACAGAAATAAAGGGAGGACAAAGGCCCAAAAATAGGGACAGATTTTAATTATTGTTCCTATAAACTTAGAAAGTTGCTAGAATGACAAGTTTTGCAAGTATTTTCTGAAGGATATGAAGTCTGAAACTCAAATGCATACCATTATTTAGTATTATTTAGTTACTTCAATCCTCAATGATTTATCAGAAAGCCACAAATTTTATGAGGAACAGACAAAAAAAATATGAGGCAAACATTTGGGTATTCTGTGAAAATATGGACAGATGAAAGGTATGCTTATGTATCATTAATCAGAAATATAGGTGTGTGTGTGTGTGTGTGTGTGTGTGTGTGTGTGTGTGTGTGTGGTTATGTGTTTAAACTGGTGCCATGTTAGGAAAAGTGACAGATGCATAAAAGTTGAGCTGGAAGAAGTTGAGATACAATGCTGTTTTACTATAGAATGTTGTAACATTGTTTCAAGTGAGAAAAAAGTATATTACCATGTAAGGGGCAAAGACTCTGGAATAGAGGATAGATGTTGCTTTAGATACTTCAACACAATTTTGATACTGCACCAGATATTCAGTCCTAAATAATACGCAAGTGACAATTTTGTTGAAAATAGTATCCTCCTTTTTTTTTTAATAATTCCTACAGTTCTTCAAGTGATGTAATACCCAAGACAGAATCATTCATAACATCCAATCATTCTCTGTTTATCTTTCTAAGGACTGATTTGAACATCATCAAATCACTTACTCATGTGGTTCTCATATAGGAGGAAACTGGAACCCTGAAAAACAATCCATCCTGACAAAGGGAGATGCAATCTCTGAACAGAAGGAATATCTCCCAGAAATTAAATCCGAGAATGAATCACTTAAATTATGGGGAAGCAGCAATGTTACCTACTATACCAGCATTCCATGCCATGACACCTAACATATGAGACAGGAACTGCTAAATGCGTAGTACCATCTCTCAAAATTTGAACTGGTTACAAAGTTTATGTGTGTGTAGTGGGGGGTTGCTCTTGTGTCGCTAGGTATCTGTTAGTGCATTGTAAAATTTGACATTTATGTAAATGCTCAGCTTTTTATACTTTTGTCTTCTGCATTACACTAACAAGTGTTCTCTTCCATAAACTGCTGATAGGGCCGTACTACTCTGTAAATTCACAAAAAGCCAACAACTATATGAGGAGAAGTGAAACATCAGATATGAGAGGTATACATACCTACAGTCAAGATGTCAGACAAATCGGTAATATAATGAGAAAGAATTGGCAGATACTAACAGCAGATGAATCTATAAAGACAATAGTGGGAAAAACACCTACATTCTGTTATAAAAACAAGATGAATTTAAAATAGCTCTTATGTAAGGACGTACGTAAAAAAACAAAAAAGACTCTAATGCAAAGACAGGGCACATTTAAATGTGGCCACTGTAAAGCATGTCCATATATACTGCAGAATCAATATTTTCAACATCCTGTTACACAAAAGTCATATTACTTGAGGAGATATGCTGACTGTGGGAATCAAAATCTGGTTTATGTAGATTATGTACACAATGCACCTGCGTCTATGTTGGAAAGATGAACTGTCACTTTAGAACCAGACTTTTTGCGCACCTAAGAGATATTAGGAATGGAACATCTATGAATGCACTGAGTAAACATGTAATGATATAGCAATAACCCATGCCTAGGTGTGGGTACTGCTGGATTTACCCACGGTTGGCGTGGTTTGGTCCCGAGGGACCAAACAAAGCCAACTGTGGGGAAATCCAGCATTACCCACACCCAGAAGTGGGTTATTGCTATTATACAATGACATTATTTAAGAAAAAAAATAATTACTTTTGTTAAATAATGGCATTGTATAATGCCTCTTTGCTGCCCTTCCGCAGCTGTCTGGTATCCGCGGCAGTTCTAATGTACTGCGCATGCCTACGCAGTACATCAGAGCTGTGGGCAAAAGCAATGGAGAAAGCAAGATCTCCGTTGCTTTTTACTGTTTCGCTACGTTAAATGGGTTTAACATAGTGAGACAGCTTTAAAAAAAGCAACAGAGATTTCCGTTGCTTATTTTAAAGCTGTCTCGCTATGTTAAACCCATTTAACATAGCGAGACAGTTTTGAAAAAGCAATGGAGAAAGCAAGATCTCTGTTGCTTTTTACAAACTGTTTTGCTATGTTAAATGGGTTTAACATAGCGAGACAGCTTTAAAATAAAAAACAGAGATCTCCGTTGCTTATTTTAAAGCTGTCTCACTATGTTAAACCCACTTAACATAGCGAGACAGGTTTACAAAAAAAAGCAACTGAGAAAGCAAGATCTCCATTGCTTTTTACACACTGTGTTGCTATGTAAAAGGAGTTTAACATAGCGAGACAGCTTTAAGAAAAGCAACGGAGATCTCCGTTGCTTTTTTTAAACCTGTGTCGCTATGTTAAACTCCTTTAACATAGCAAGACAGTGTTTTAAAAAAGACTTATACTAATGGAAAAAGTCCGGGCGACCAGACCTTTTTCCATTAGTATAATTCGATTTGCAATGTGCATGCTGGCCAATCAGCGTGCACATTTTGGAATATTAATGGGGGGGGGGGGTCATGGTATAAGGAATAATAATCATTCCTTCCTGTTTATGGCACTTCATGTAGTGCATTGTGGTGCAAGAAAAGGAAAGTAAAAGAAATAAAGAAATCACTGAATCTGAGGAGACTAAATGGATAGCAGACCTGAGGGCAGACAACAGCCCAGGTCTAAATGAACTTGTCCCATTAAAGCCAGTATTAAGAAGGCATCGCCTGAAAAAATGAGTCTGGTTGGGCAATCCCACTTTATTCATATTTTAACTTGTTTTATCTTGCTTAAATAAAATATTCCACTGTGGAATCACTTTCCTGTTTTATCATTAGTTTAGCAGACTTCTTGTTGTCTATTACTTTCTACTTCTATTTATTTTTATTTATTTATTTATTTCCAGTTTGATTACCGGGGAAGTCCACTGGGCCCTGAGACCCGTTTTCAGTGGAGGCCCGGGGAGAAAAGCTCCAGATGTACAAATATAAAATATAGAAATATAAAATATGAATGATACATTGAGGTGATCAGTTTGTACAACAGAAACATTCATTATTGCAACAAAGTCAAATATTACTTCACAAAGGTTATTCTAAAAGGTTATACAATCATAAGCTGTTCTTATAGGGTAATTTAAGACAAAGCATTATTTGAGCACATGAGCACATTCTTAGAAGGTTATACATTTGTAAAGGAATTCTTATAGAGTAGTTTGAGAAAATGCAATTATATAAGCACATAGAGAAGAGAGTTAAGAAATCTATTTACAATATTTACATGAAGCAGTATGAAGATAAGTCTTTGGGACATTTTGAGTGCAATGGAGCACTCCATGTGGTATGAATATGTACTTGGATAGTTTTTAGTTGGGGTGGACTAAAGGGCAGCCTCACCTTTTTATACTCTAGGTAGGATATTTGTGAATTTTTGAATAGTTTTAGGTAGGGTGAAAGCAGGTGTATTTCCACTTAGTGGATAGATGTTTGAAAAGCAGAGTTTTGAAATTTTCAGTGCTTGATATAGTTCTTAGAGAGGAAGGGAGAGAGTTCCAAGCCTTACCGATAGTGAAGGAGAGAAGAAGCTGGCCAGCAGGACTTTTAGGTTTGTAGATATCAATCAGATTTTGATGTTCAGATCTGAGAGATCTCTTAGGGGTGCAGGGAGGAAGGATATTAGCTAGAGCAGGACAGTTAGGTGGCTGAAATATAAGTTTGTGTGCTGTTGTGAGCTGCAGATAGGTTAGGTAGTTTGGTAGTTCTAGCCAATTTAGGGATTGAAGGGAAAGGCAATGATGAGTGGAGTTTTTACGGTTTGAGGCAAATTTAGAGATTTTGTTATAGCAGCTTTCTAGTTTGGAGCTGCTGGAGTATGACAAGTTGGTTCAGAGAGGGGCTCCATAAAGTAAAGAGGGCAAAAGGTAGGTAGTGGCCAGAGTGTGCCTTGTGGTGAGAGAGAAAAAGCGATTATTCCTGTATAGCATGCCTAGTTTTTGATGGGGTTTTTTAATATTTTGTTGAATGTGTATGTCGAACTTTAGGAATTCGTCAACTGTAACACCGAGGAGTTTTGCAGAGGGAACAACTTCAATAGTGGATTTAGAGTTGCTAAGGACTTTGAAAGTATCTTTATTGAAGGAGTAAGATTTTCTAGGGGAGAAGAGGAGAATTTTGGATTTGCTAGCATTAAGGGAGAGGTGTTTTTTATGCATCCAGTTTTCAGTGGTTGAGAAGGCAGCTTGGGTTTTGAGAAGCAGTTCAGAGCTGTTTGTGGCAGAGCAGACTATGGTTGAATCATCTGCGTATTGAATAATTTTGGCATCAGGGATAGCAGAATGAAAGTTATTAATAAAAATATTAAAGAGCATGGGTCCCAGGATGGATCCCTGTGGTACACCTGTTTGGGTGGGTAGGAAGGAGGAGATGGAGTTTTTCCATTTGACTGCCTGAGACCTATCAGATAAGTATCTAGAGACTAGAAAACAATGTAAGTAGCTTTGTCATCTAGGAGACAATGCACTATTTGTTACACATGATTTCCTGATTATTTGGGCTTTTCTGTTTGCATACTCAAAGATGCAGTCAGAAGGTTTCCTTCATTGTTACTGTATTTATACCCGAGCATGCAGAAAATATTTAAGTGCAGAGACGTCTGACTAATTAGGCTAAGCTTCACTCTAGATTCAGTAAAGCAATGTACAAGAGGAATACTGGATTATTGGACAGCACAATGCTAATCACACACCAAAATGTGTTAGTGTAGCAATGCACATTGATGTTTACTTGTTGGGACAGTGATTAAGTGTGATGCACATATTACTTATGCAGTCTGCTCTACATGCAATGTATGTCAGATTGGTCATGTATATAAATGGGTGCATCTGAACAGCCACTGCTGCCTTTGGACAAAGATTCTGCTATAAACAGTGCGAGTGCAGCAATAAACTTTGAATGCATTCCTGTAGAAGAAGCTTCCCTGTTCTACTGATGAAGATAATTTGATGTTTTCTAACATCATTGCCATTATTTTTCTTTAAAATAACTGGCCAGCCAAAGAGAAATACGATATAACATTGAGCTATGCCACAAGGAGCTTGCATGTACCCAGATGTGAGAAATGCTTTTATGCTGAAGAACACGGCAACAATGGTCATAAACACATAAAGTGTGGAAGAGCTGGTGTAATGCAAACAATTAGCAATTCTTCTGCAATCCAAACTAGTAACCAGGAAACAGAGTCGAAAGCCGGTAAAAAAGCTTTAATGTTCACAAACAGCAGTTTACACTGTAAAATCACACACTGAAAATAGTTTAGCACTTTCATCCATTAGGACATCTTCAGAACTAAGAAACAGCCCAACCAGAGCACTTAAATACCAATTAAAATTCAAGTAAAAATCACATGATCACTAGACAATTAATACTAATGTTTTAAACTAAAAAACATAACACATCCCTATGTTATAAATTCACTAAGATTCTAAATTATTTAAAAATAAAACAGATGAAATGGAACACATATAATTTAGCCAAGGTCCATTTAAAGCATTGAACCTGAGCTGCCACTTCAGTTCTCTGACTAGTAAATGTTCCACAATGACTAAACCCCTATCATCCTTCTTGAGTTGGTCAATCACAAAATAACCAAATCTATGTCCAGGATTTTTCTCTACATGTCTATCAGGTGCATTTGTATCTTTTTTATTTTTAATGTCTCATGTTCATGCAACCTTTCTTTCACTCGGCTAATAGTTTTTCCTATATAATATGCTGAACAGTCTAGGCAGCAGGTGGCATATATAGCCCACTTTGTGTTACAATTGTACTTTCCTTTAATAATGATCTTAAAGCCATTAAGGATGAACTGGCCCCCTACTAGAATACAGGAACAGATTTTACAACAACCACACTTAAACATTCCCTGAATTCCAACCAAGGCACCCCCACATTTCCTATTTTTCTGTTTATTCTCCAACAGTTGTTTAAAACAAAGATCTTTCCTGCAAATCACTGTTGGTCTCTCCACCAATATTTTACTCAGTTGAGGGATAGTAGATATCAACAACCAATTATTTATAAAAATGGCAGCCAATTTGTAGCTATCTAAAGAAAAAGTACCTATAAAGGCCCTGTTAAAGTTCATACTTCTATGCCCATATATTTCACCAAAATTACCTTCAAGAACAAAACTACTGTTCTTAATTTCACTGCTCAGTACATCCCCATTGTTATTACATAACAAAGGTAGGTATACCCCAATTCTTCCTCTTATAGGTTACCTCATCTAATATTGATTTTAACAATTCCTTGGGGTACCTTCGCTTAATAAACATGTCCAATAATATTTGACATTCATTAATAAAGTCCCCTCATCTGAAATCATTCTTGCCAATCTAACCAATTGGCCTTTCACCACTAATTTCTTTTGACAATAGGGGCGATGGCAATGTAAGTAACTATTAGAAAAAGTACTTTTCTGAAAGATATTAGATACAAAACAATTCCTATTATTCCTTTATCATCCTTACATCTAAATTTGAAATGCTTAACTCACTAAAATCATGTATAAACTTTAGAAATGGTGTGGTGGAATTAATATGCTGAAAAAAAACTATCATGTTTTTTCTTGCTTTCTTTCCAAATGATAAATATATCGTCCAAAAAGTGGGTGTAGAAAACAAATCCTGAGTTAAACGGGGAATTAAACACAAAGTGATTTTCCCAATAATTCATAACTAGATTTGCGAAACTGGGGGTACATGCTGCCCCCATAGCTACACCCTTTTTTTGTCTAAAAAGTTGCCCCTCAAAGTACAAGAAATTATTCAACAACACCATTTCCATTAAAGCACTGTTGATATTTAGGTGGAGGTGGGATTACATCAAGGATCAGCTCTGAGCCATTTCTAATTTGCAATGGTGATGGACAGGTTGACAGATGAGATGAGAAAGGAGGCTCCATGGACTATGATGTTTGCAGATGACATTGTGATCTCTAGTGAGAGTAGGGATCAGGTTGAGAAGACCCTGGAGAGATGGAGATATGCTCTAGAGAGGAGAGGAATGAAGGTCAGCAGGACTAAGACAGACTATGTGTGTGTGAATGAGATGGAGAGTAGAGGAATGGTAAGGATGCAGGGTGTAGAGCTGGCGAAGGTGGATGAGTTTAAGTACTTGGAATCAACAGTTCAGAGTAATGGTGAGCGTGGAAGAGAGGTGAAGAAGAGAGTACAGGGTGGAATGGGTGGAGAAGAGTGTCAGGCATGATTTGTGACAGACGGGTACCAGTAAGAGTGAAAGGGAAGGTCTACAAGAGGGTAGTGAGACCAGCTATGTTGTACGGGTTGGAGACAGTGGCATTGACAAAATGGAAGGAGTCAGAGCTGGAAGTGGCAGAGTTAAAGTTGTTAAAATTTGCACTGGGTGTGACAAGGATGGACAGGATTAGGAATCAGTATATTGGAGGGTCAGCTCAGGTTGGACAGTTTGGAGACAAAGTCAGAGAGGTGAGATTGCGTTGGTTTGGACATGTCATGAGGAGGGATGATGGGTATACTGGGCAAAGGATGGAGCTGCCAGCTATGAGGAAAAGAGGAAGGCCTAAGATAAGGTTTATGGACATGGTGAGAGAGGACATGCACATGGTTGGTGTGACTGAGCAATATGCAGAGGACAAGAATAAATGGAAACAGATGACCCGCTGTGGCAACCCCTAATGGAAACAGCCAAAAGAGAAGAAGATGAAGACTGATGGTATTTATGCGATCCTGGGACAAAACACCAATAACAACCAAGGCATTCTCAAACCATCTAAGGCCAGTCTCATGTGGGATGACTGAATATAAGTCACAAACATCTATAGTGACCAAAATATATTCAGTCTGAAAGTGAACATCACCCAGTTTTTTAAGAAAATCTCACAAATCTTTACAAATCTGAGGCACTGACCCCACTGAAGATTTTAACCAATAATCTAAGAATTTTGAAAAGTAATATGTCTTGCACCTGTTCCCATTTACAATACGTCTAAGGGGGGGGGGGGGGTAATTTAAATCTTTATGGATCTTTGGTATCCTGAATATGCCAGCTATAACCGGCCATTTGTTGTGTAAAAAAATCATATACATCCAATTCTATCTACCCTTGAAATAACATATCAAGTAGCTGGACATCAGTTCTAGCATATGCAACATTCAATTCATTTCTAGATATTTCTTGGTATGTATCAGATAACAACTCTTTCATTCAATTATTATAATCAGTAAGATCCATGATAACAACCCCTCCCCTCTTATCAGGTTTCATGAGACAAATGGTTTTATCATACATAAATTCAAACAACAGGTGTTTTTCATCTTCAGTCAAATTAGTATAATTCATGCCAGGCTTATGAATAACATCCCTAAATTAATTAGTACAAACCTGCTCATATGTCAATAAAGCCCCATGTACTGGGGAATTAAATTTGCTAGACCTTTTCAAACCATTATTAGAAGAATCACTGTTTGCACCACTTTCATTTGAATTAAATAAAACAGCCAAGTTCAATTTACCAGTATAAAATTTCAAATCTATTAAAGTTTGATCAATCTTGGCTCTGTTAGCAGGGATAAACCCAAATCCCTTAGCTAATAAATCTGCATATTCAACAGAAAATTCCTTGCCAGAAAAGTTAAAAATAGTAAATTCCATGTTTGAATTCATTACCTTTTTAACATCACAAATGGCATCAGTCACAACTGCACTGCCATCTGTCAGTTCTATCGTTTCCATCTCGGCCCATTCTTTCTGTAACCAGTCTTGGGTCTCGCCCCTTGTCTCTGATAAAAATCCTCATATTGCACCACATTGGAAGCTGAATTGCTCACCGTTTGAGCATGTAGACGCTCCAAACGCCTAACTGTAACCGTTCTTTCATCTCCATCCACCTCCCTGGAGGTGTGGTCAAGAAGGATGATAGGGGTTTAATCATTAAGAAACATTTACTAGTTAGAGAACTGAAATGGCAGCTCAGGTTCAATGCTTTAAATGAACCTGGGCTAAATGATATGTGTTCTATTTCTTCTGTTTTATTTTTAAATAATTTAGAATGTTAGTGTATTTATAACATAGGGATGTGTTATGCTTTTTAGTTTAAAACATTAGTATTAATTGTCTAGTGGTCATGTGATTTTTTTAATTGAATTTTAATTGGTATTTAAGTGCTCTGGTTGGGCTGTTTCTTAGTTCTGAAGATGCCTTGACGGATGAAAGTGCTAAACTCTTTTCAGTGTGTGGTTTAACAGTGTAAACTGCTGTCTGTGAGCATTAAAGCTTTTTTACCGGTTTTCGACTCTGTTTCCTGGTTACGATAATACAAACAATTTATACTTGTATTAAGCTACAGCTGTGCAAGTTCTTTTAATTGAAATACAGTGCACAAAGGGAGTTCTCTGCTCTCCTGCAACTAAACATGGGGGAAAACAAAAAATGTTGCACACTTTCACAGCCAAATGTTTGAGTTCAATTGACAACAAATAATACATGTTTTGATGTTTCATATAGCTAAAATTTCTATACCTGACCTAAGAAGAAAATGCCCTACATTCTCTTGCAGATAAAGATTCAATGCCGACTAACATAAAAATAAATAAATAATTACGTTTTCCATGCCCTTGTGCCCTTTAGGTCTAAATTACAAAGTGAAAGTAAATATTTCTGATCCTTCTTACAGTGCTAGTAGTCAAATGATGCATGCTGATGCACAAAATTCATACACAGTATCATAAATAAATGCTGATTGTCCATACAGCCCTAACTCCATAAGTGCTAACTAATACTAGTTAAAAGAAGAGCTATTGGATTGCAACACAAATGTGTTTGATTTGCAGATATTAATATATTTGATTTAATGACACTAACATATTTGAATTTTAGTGAACAACATTTGAATTTGTTCCTGAAAGAAAATAAATGGAATACCTGATGGAAGCTATCACTCAGCCTTACAGTATTGCAGATAAAGTGGGAAAAAATAAGTTAAAGAACGTAAAAATAAAGTATGTGAAATATAAATCAAGAACAAGTAGAAAAAAGCAAGCATTACAAAATAAATTATTAAGGAAATAAAGCTGAATAGTAGATTCAAGGTTGTGAAGATCAAAAGCTGAGAGGTGGGAGAAAGGAGAAGGTAAAAGGAGAACTACCTATTGTAACCTGTGACTCCTTATTTTGCCACGTGGAAAAGTGTTACTAGATAAAGACAGCTTATGTAGCGCAGTTGTAAAACCAGCAATAAGACATTTAAAAAGCATTTGTACATTGTTTGAAACATTATAAAAAATCTGAATATGATGTTAAGAAAAGGAAGGCCAAATTATTTTCACTGATAAATAGAAGCTTCAGATATGTTATAAAACATCAGAAAAGGAACACTTCCTTGACATTTGATGAAAAAACAGTACATTGAAAGTAGAAGGATGGGTATGCAAATGAAAGAAAATTAATATAGTTAATGTTGATGAGGGTTTAGAATTATATTAAGAATCTTACAACCTATCTGTGATACAAAAATGTGAAAAAATATAACATGATGGTGAAATTGGTGTGTCAATGTATGCATGAATGCAACCAAGCTCTGTGCTAGCTCTATGTCTTGGTATGTCGGACAGGTGTGAGACATGCATGGTAGAGGTTGCAGTTTATCATTGCCATCCTCAACCATGAGAACTGTCTCTGCCAGGAGTTGCAATGGCATGTCCATGCCCATGGTCAGATGCACTGCTGCTACCTGAATGTGACTGATGTCTCCTGGATGTGTTCCCCTCATGAATATACCCTGGACCATGATGCCATGGCCTGCTATGTCTGGTTGTGGGCAGCTCACCCACTGATGGAGCAATGGAAGTACTGCCACTATTAGAGCATGATCAGGAATGGCCATGTTGGCTAACAGCAGATGATGTGGCTGACCTACTCTCATGGAGATGCCATCCCCCACCCAGCAAATGTTCCATGACAGTCACAGCTCATTCCAAGGTTTCATTCATCTGATCCATTGAATCTGCAACATGGTGGAGGTAGTCATGTATGTCAGTATGTGCCACATCTACAACCTTAAGCATTTCTGTGGAGCACCTATGGGAACATGCCTGTGCCTCCATGACAGCCTTAAACATACACTGAGTGTCACAGAAAGAGACACCTGGATCAGGTTGAGGATGGACAGCAGACATCCTTCAAGCACCCCTAACAACCCTCTTGTGTGGCACATCCACCACACTTTTGCTATGGCCAGAGTCAATAGGCACTGAAGCCACAATAATCACACTTCCCTGATCAACTGTCTCACTCTCTACCTCTCCAATTTCTGTGGGCTCACTGGAATGGGTAGGTGTAGGCCTACTGTCTGTGTCCTGTGAAATTTTTGGCATGGCTATTTGTCATCCTCAGTGTTACATTCAACCTCTGCACCCCCTGATTGTGTCTTTGTTTGGCCACCATCATCATCAGAGTCTGCTGATACTTTGACATCAGATGGTAGAGGTCCCACACTTCCACTGTCAGGATCACTTGAGATAATAAGCAACAAACACAGGAACAATTAATACTTAAACTACTATACTCCAGTATAGGCTCACAAAATAATAGTGCTGCCACTATTAGACAGTAAAGCAATGCACACAACATTCCTGACATCAACATCACACACTAAAATATTTCTCTGAATTACTCATCAGTACTGACAAACATGTTTGGCTTACCATATGCAGATGCTGGTATCCTCTGTATGCCAGATGGTCCTGTAAGATCTTAAGCAAAAGGTAAGGGCAACATAATCACAATTAACAGTAACATAAGGGGGTAATACTTTTCCCAATTATATGTCCATTAACTATACTTTGAACAAGAACTTGGATGACAACTCTAACCTAACCACATGTGTAATCAATCAGAATGTGTTTTTAACTGTAGCAATTTTAAATCCCCCCCCAAAAAAAGTTATTGTGAAACAGAACTAATGTATTGATTTAAATTGCTTTACTATACAACAGTATCTAAATAAGATATAAAAGCCTACCTGAAAGCTTCTTCTGGGACATGCTCCCTGTCCCTGAAACAGTAGCACAAATGTTGAGGACATGTTGTTCTGCACTTTCCTGGGAGCCATCTGGATCCCCAACAGAGGACAGGAGCTCTTCATTTTCTGTTATTGGTGGCTCTGTAGCAACCCCACCCATACTCATCTGATCATGGCCCACTGCAGCCACTCTCCTCCATGCAGATGAGATCATGTCAATGGCCCTATGGTGTACCTGCTCATATGTCCTGCTGTGGTCACCCACTGCATTAATGTCTGTGATAATCTGTTGCCAAATCTGCATTCTGTCTGACATATCTTCACATCCCCTCTCATTCAGGAAGGCACCATGTCACCTAAAAGCTTCAACGATTACCTGATTCTCAGGGTCAGCGAAGTGTGGTGTTTGAGGATTGAGATGCCTGAGTGGTATAGTACTAGGTGTCCTAAAAGACAACAGAAGGCTAATACACATATGTATCACATAACTACAAAATAACTGCTCCCAGATAAAAGGTATCATTTCAATAATAACCACTGGAGAAACATAAAACAGTCTAGAGATTTAAAATATGAACAACAGGCTAGATGCAAAAAAGGAGAGTAACAATACCAAAATATCCTTGTTTGTGCCATAACAGAAATGCAGCTTTGCTCCCCACCCCAAAAGAACAGACAAATGACACATTTTGGTAACAAACCATCTTTGAAATGCTAAAAGTGATATCAAATGAACTGTTCCTAAAACATGTTGACAGATTTGACACATAACATTTCATGTTACGGTATTGCCAATCATGTATAGATGTGAAATGCCCTGACAAACATGCCCATGCCATAAGTACACTTCTAACTAATGCATACAGATACACATATAAAAGCCTTTGCTAATATATATATATATATATATATATATATATATATATATATATATATATATATATATATATAAAACACTATCAAGCAAGCATACCTTCTCAAGTTCAGTAATCTTCTGTGCAGATATATCCCAAAATAATAGTCTCTTTTCTGTGTTCTCCACATAAACAAGTCTCCTCACTTTCAGTTTCCATAACTACATGGTTGCCTTTTTATGGTGTAGATTCAGGGCTGCAAGCACAGTGAAGATGCAAATAAGGCAAGAAGATATTAGAATTGCTGAATACCAAATACTTGGCTCCATGTATCAAAAGGAAACAAAGTGCATGTACCCACTCAGTGTTCATTTTTTAATGGATTGCAACTGTGAATGATTACTAGTTGGGTGAAGGTAAACACAAAAGCAATGCAGACTGCCCTACATCCAGTGGCTGTGTCAGATTAGACTTAAAAAAGTGGTGGATGTAATTTTGTCAAGGTTGGAAAAGTAAGTAAGCAGCACACAGCTCACAGTTTCTGTTCATTAACATCCAGCCTCCACTTCATTTGTTAGCCACTGCATATTATATTACTGCCATTTAATATCCTCACACATTTTAAGGGCAATTATATAGAATGGCTTACAGACTGCATGTCTCAGATTTCTGGTCAGACAAGAGAAAAATGAACAACAAACACAGAGAGGTAAGACAGAGCTGCATATTTGCAAGCAATACTCATAATTGGTTGTGTGATCACTTTGTGCACTACATCTAACACAATAACAAATGTGCAAATGACAGTTGTCTGGTTTCAGATTACTGTAGATGATGTTGCAGCTGATTGCATGCAGAATGATTTCACTTTCCACTTGGCACTTTCCTGGGAGCCATCTGGATCCCCAACAGAGGACAGGAACTCTTCATTTTCTGTTATTGGTGGCTCTATAGCAACCCTGCCCATACTCATTTGCATGGCAAAGATGGATAAGGCACCCTTACTGTGTTCTGAAGGTTTATTGGCATAAAAGTTCAAATCCAGACCTATGTAGAAATATTTTGTGTGTATGTCATAGATTGTTTTTCCTCATTTCAGTTACTTTTCCCTTTTTTCTTTTTTTTTTTGTAGGGAGGAGCAGTGTTTACGTGATGCAGACAGAAGATACTGAAAACCTGCAGAACACTTGCAACCATGGTGTCTCTAAAGGGGCAAAGAGCAAATAACAATATGTTGTTGTAATTTTTGGTTTCCATCATGCAACTGTGTTTAGCAGCATTGTACAATGGTTAGCCCTTGAACACCTGCAGACAGGACTCAGCCAGTAATTGAAACCAGATATATTCAATGAATTCTGTTGGGCACCTCACAAACATGCTAAGTGGCATTGTGCAGTGGTTACCACAGAGACCTTAAGAATGATTAGGAAATTAAGAAATTTCATATAATTATTCCTGTGGCAGGAGGTGTAAGTGTAGGGCTGGCATACAGATGGTCATGGGTTCCGGTTCCAGGTGAGCAACCTATTTTTACTGTTGTGACAGTGCAGTTTATAGCAATGAACTGAAAAATACACAAGTGATATTTCAACATCCTTGTGATAACCGGTTTAAGTGTAAGACTCCCATACACATGGTCTTAGGTTCTAATACAGGATATGCCATGCACTTTTCTGTTGTTCCACTTTCCATTATATTCACTCTCACTTATAACACTTTAGATAGTACAGCTGAAATTAATTATATGCATGAAAGATGAGACACCATTGTGGTTTCAGAAATATGACTGAGAGTGTACAGTCTACTATATTTCTGTAAGTATAATTCTGCTATCTGGACTTACATAGGCTTCACAATTACATAAGACACATACAGGACTGGATCTTTATCCAATAACCTTGTCAGGACTTACACATACATGTGTAACAGCTCAAACTGTCCCCTGTATTTATGTATGATACCAGACTATTACTGAGCAGCCCTTTTTCTGTAGTAAACATGGAAAATCAACACTGTGATAGGAAATGTTTTGACTCTTATGCCTAGGTTTGAATCCCACAGTGTAAAAATAAAATTTCCTCAGTGTAAAAAGGCAAAACAAATGTGTCAGGTCATTACAGTTATACTCCCAGTGCATGTCTGCAAACTTAATTCACCTAACAGTTACCTTCCAATTTCCAATATGTATTTCCAGGCTACATCAGTAGACACCTTTCAAACTAAGGCCAAGTATCAGATTAACCTTCCAATTTCAATTATTGAATTCCTTCCTGTTTGGCACAGCGGAACTCCATTTAAAATTGCACAAACATGGTTGGCATTATTGCTCGGGTTTGTACACTACCAGTAAACATGATAACTGGAATTGGTAGGAAAGCATCACCTTCCATTGCTCTAGTTCAGCTGGTAGACATTGCTGGCATTGGAGATGAAGGTGCCAAGTTTACAGCACAGGAGTGGGGTGTCTAGAAGTTCAGGATATGTATTGGACTCCTGGTAAAGCACCACAGCTAAAGACTTCTGCAGGGGGACTATTTTGGCTCCCAGTACAAGTCTGAGGCATGGAATAGTTTAGCCCAGGCTGTATTCCATGCCACTGGTATCCCATGCAGTGGAGAGCAATGTAGACATCATTTTAATGACCTACACGGGAGAAAAAGGGATACTATTAACCGTTGGCTGCATGAGTTTGAGACTGTGGACATCCCACAGCTGTGTAAGTATGACACTAAGAGAGTACTTGCAAGACTTAAAAAGTTAAATATAGGCAAGGCTGGTATGCATAATGCTCTTCTGTTCTTTTCTGTTCTTTCCCCAGCACCCACTGAACATGAGTTCATTCAGCAAACTCAAGTTGCTGTACTGGAGAGACTGAGTGAAGCAAGTGTTATATATGCAGCAGAAGAGAAGTGTTATTGTAGCTTTAAAAAGTTAAAGACAGTTTTTTTGGTCTTGTATGGAGTTGTATCAAATTAGCCATGCATATCTCAACTGTATAAGCAAGCATGCATGCATTAGCCTGTAGCACAAATCAATTGTAAATGTCCAATATTAGACTGTAGTCAGAGGTTGTGGATTCAAATACCACGATTCTTAACTATACAATATTGTTATTAAATGTAAAACACTTGTAATCCAAGAAATGGCAGGTAGTTACAGTGTAAAAATCTCTTCTTTATTCAACCACAGATGTATAAGCGCTTTCACAGATAACTTCTGCTTCTTCAGATACAGATGCATACGGTCTACTATGTATCTTATATACCATAAACCAACTAATTAAGTCACAATCATCTTAAGGAAACATCCCTCATTAAGTAAAAATGTTCAGTCCTTCACTATGAAAATGATTCTAAAAAGTATAATATATAACAAACACATAAAAACATATGTATAAAGAATACATATATAAAAAATACACATATAAATATACAGACATAAAACTGTGCTCAAATATAAACATATACTATTAAAAATCTCTAATACTTGATGTAAGTAAGCATGCCATATAATGACTTAACATTTCATTTATTCAATGGTCTTGGTTTAAGTTTTGGTCTTAAAGGTATCCTGTCATTTAACCCATGCCCAGAATCTGCTTTCAGTCTTATAATCCATTTTGCCTCAAGCTGTTCTGTCCTGTTTCTAATGTCCCCCATTCTGATGTTGTCATATATTTTACCTATAACTAAAAAAGTAAACTTGTGAGTGTTGTCATTCACTCTAATATGTTTAGATAGTGCACTAATGTCATTTTTTTCTGTATCTGGTACATGTGTTCCTTGATACGATCTCTAAGGGATCTATCCGTTTTTCCCACGTAGAAACAAAAACATACTGAACATTGGGCTAAATAAATAATGTGTTCTGAAGCACATGTAGCTGAAATGTTAAATACATATTCTCTGCCTGTGTCAGGATGTAAAAACTTATTATTGTTGCTTATATATTTACACATGGAACATCTCCCACATGGACAAGTCTGTCCATCCCTTGTCCTTATATTTTCATTCTTAAAATAACAAGGTCTTCTCTTTAAAGAGTGTATGTTCTTGTGTGCAAAATGTGGTCTAGGTTCCAGTAAGGAACTAATCTCTATATCTATCATCAAAATTTCCCAGTGCTTCTCAATTATATTTTTATACAGCCTCACATCAGTGGAATTGCAGTTTTTTCTGGTGGACTGAAGTTTCTATTAAGGAAGGTGTGTTTTTTTACTATACAATATTGTTATTTCTTCAGGAATATTTACCTTAAATTAAAAACTCTATACCAGTGGCACAAATGGCCTGCCATTTCAAGAATTACTTTCCATAATCTGTACTATAGTGTGCATCTGTTAGGATGTATACTTAAATGTAATACTTCCAATAAAGGAGTTGTATAATTGTGTTAATGCATTGTATGTCACATAAGCAGCTTAGAGCACCTCTTACCATTCCAACATAAAAAAATCCTTTCTCTTCCCAATTCACCTCGAATAGCTATCCCCTAACACCCAAAGCAGTTAAAATCCCCATAAGTAGCTCCATTTTCCACATCACAGCTCTACATCATGTGTGGTTTTCCCTTTTCCCTCACCTAGACATACCTAGCATCTCTTAGAAATATCATAAACACATAGTCATATTCTTGAAAACTCTAATCAACTTAGCATCCAAGCTAACTCTCAGTAGTGACTTACACCCGAACCCTGGATCATCCTACAAGCCGTATAACTCAACCTCACAAAGTGGCATACAAACTCAATCTACTCAATCAACTCCTTCCTCTTAGGGGACAAATCTAATATTCTACTAGTAAATATTAATACAAGAAGTGTCAACAACAAAATTCATGAGCTGCATGATAACTTCTCCCTATACTCCCCAGATATTGTGCTGCTCAGCGAAACTTGGCTAAAACCTACCACCCCCAGCAATGAAATACTACTACCAGGATATAATATCATACAGATAGAACTAGTAAAAGAGGAGGTGGCATGGCCCACCTCTTTAAAAGCCACGTCTCCATTGAAACTTTAGATGAAAAAACACTAAACCTTAACAATTCTAAAGTAGTATTTGCTAAACAAAATATTAATCCCAAGAAACATATATACATAATAGGTATCTATATGCCACCAGGGGATAATATCCAAACATTAGAAAATATACTGTACTGGAGCAGTAAAGCATTACCTCAGGAAACAATTATTGTGTGCAATTTTAATGTAGACTGGTTAGACTCCAACTCCACAACCTCCAAAAATTGCATCAACCTGCATCACAACACATCAAGTAACCCACTAGGATTAATAAGCCATCCAACAAACACTGTCTCTGGATCAGGTCTACTTTGTTTTGTTGAATCTCATTTCACTGCATTTCATTTCACCCCAACTACATCGCTGAAAACACAAATAACTGAAAACTTATTTCACTGAATCTCAATTCACTGAACTGCCGTTAGTATATATGGCACTTTGTAGAGTACTGTAAGGCAAGTAAAAGGTATATGCCCTTTTCCCCACTGTAGTGTGATCCTGAAGTTAGTAGAAGTTATAAGCAATATACTTCTTCCAGGCAAAGTCAGTATGCCCCCTCCTACCACTCCTAATAATTCAGACAACATTGCTACTCAATTTAAAAATACTTTACTGAAACTCTCTTAGCTCTGTCAAACAATCAAACCCCCTCGCCTATCAGAACTAGCACTGCCTCCAACAATACTAAAACCACCTTCTCCCTGCATCTTGTAGCTACAGAGATGATCAAAAAACTACTTAAAAAATTAAAACCCACGACTTTAGCTGCAGACAACTTACCTGCTGATTTCCTCAAACTAATAGCAGATGGTATAGCCTATCCTATATCAATTCTTATCAATAGATCCATAGCAGAACAACAAGTTCCTCCTATTTGGAAAACCTCTTACATAATACCCCTACATAAAGGTGACTCATCAACAGATCTTTCCAACTACCATTCAATCGCAATATTTTCACCACTGTCTAGAATACTGGAGAGGGTCATTCACGTGCAAGTTACTAATTACCTACATACTAACAAACTTCTAATCAACACTCAGCATGGCGTTCGATCATACCATAGTACATCAACTGATCTAATGTCATTGACCAACACTGTCAGCTATCACAGGAGCAACAGTTATTATGTATCATCTATCTTCCTGGACCTATCAAAAGCCTTTAATATGGTTTCTCATAGTAAACTGTTAAATGATCTCTTTGAAATAAATTTTGGACAGTCTACCATCGCCTGGTTCCAGGATTATCTTACTGGACGCCAGCAAGCAGTTTCTTGGCAACAGACTTTATCACCCCTTCTACCAGTGACTATAGGTGTCCCTCAAAGCTCATTCCTAGGCCCACTACTATTTTCAATATTTACAAATTACCTCCACAACTCAAGCCTACAAGTCTCTCTCATTCAATATGCAGACAATTCAATGGTGATATGTGCTGCTTCCTCTATTCAAGAACTTCAAAACATAACACAACACAATCCTTTCTAGCAGTTGAAACCTGGCTTACAAACTCTCAATTAATTTTAGAATCCAAAAAAACAAACTTATGATTTTCCAGCCCACTAAATCAGCCCCATCCACTAACACTTTCACCATTGTATCACTAAATAACACCATCATCTCTCCATCACCACACACTAAACTTTTAGGAGTCAAAATTGATTGCAATTTAAAATTTGATTTTAATATTTCCCAAACAGTAAAAAAGTGCACAAAAAACTCGGAACATTGTTTAGGAACAAACACTACTTCACTAAAAATACTAAAACTACCATTGCTCAATCTCACTTAATCTCCACACTCACAAACCTAAAAAAAATTGAGCTAGCAAAACTTGAATTTTTTTATAACAAAATTGCCAGATATGCTAAAAACCTACCAGCTAGTGCTCACCATTGTATAGCACACAAGCACCTCAACTTGCTAGAGCTCCCCATCTCCTTCATTACATCCAGTTAAACATGGCCCATAAAATACTCTATGAACCTGAGAAAACACCTGCACTACAAGTATTTCTTCAACCATATGCCACTAACAGAACCCTATGTCCAACTAACAAACATCACATAAAAATCAGTATAACCAAAAACCAAGCTGAAAATTCCCTGTTCACAAATTATATAGGTAAAATCTGGAATGTGCTACAGAAAACATTACAATGGTTAAATCACTAGCCCAGTTTAGAATAATAATAAAAAGCCACTTATTCAATAAATAGCTGTGTCCTTGCTCTGCACCAGACTAAGCTGTCCCTCTGACTATGCAACTACTTTGTTTCACTTACTGACAAATACATCCCCTCTGTCTATTCTGTTGACTATGTCTCTCATAGGTTCATAGGTGTGTACTAGGCTAATGGCTAATTGGGATTTCTTTAGATGTAGCATTCTAACAGAGCTGGGTCAGACATGGCTTTGTAAGTCAAGCAGAGATTACCTCTGAGTAGCAGATATGAAACAGAGAATAGTTGGGTTTTTTAGAGTCTGTCCATATAGGACAAGTGTTTAAGGCCTAGAATCCTCTTTGTGGGGTAGTTTTGTGGCCTCTCCAGTTATTGCAGGTGTCTTGTGAGGTGCATGTCAAATGTGGCATTGTACTCCATGATTGGCCTAATGAGGAAAGAGTAGAGGGAGACAATGACCTCTTTCTTCCTGGATGCAAAACCTTAGTAATGAGATGTGCCACATAGAAGGACTTTCTGACCACAGTGGCAATGTAGTGGTCAAAAGAGAGGTTGCTGTCAACCTGTATTCCAGGATCTCTTATAACACCTTCTGTGTTCAGTGGAATATCATCGTTATGGTAATTTATGGGAATTGGGTTTTTCCCTAAGGGGATGACGACACATTTTTTTGGCACTGAGCTTAATGCCATGGTTCTGACACCAGTCGTTGGTGTCATGGAGGCCTTTCTGCAGGATGTCAACATCACTTGGGGAGTTAATAATAGCTCCCAACTTGCAATCATCTGTGAACTTTGTCAGCCAGAGTCCCTCCGTGTTGGCCTGGACTTTCCTAGAAGTAGATACTAAACAGGAGAGGACAAAGAACCGAACCCTGTGGGACTCCACTCATGACTGGTCGGCAGAATTGAAGTCAGCTACTTTCACACTGGGTTCTACCTGTGAACCAGTTTGCAACCCACCTAGTGATATAGGGGTTGATGCCTAGCTTAGTGAGTTTTTCTGTGAGTTTTTCTATGATTCCTGACTGGGGAATGGTATCAAAGGCCTTGGCCAGATCAAGGCAGGCTGTATGAACCACTTTGCCTTCATCCACAGCTCTGGTGACTGACTCAAAGAAGTCAACCAAGTTGAGCAGGCATGATCTACCCTTCACAAAACCAAACTGTGTGGGATCCAGAGTTTGGAGATTCCCTATATCCTTGTTTATTAGGTCCATGATGATTCATTCCATAGATCTCTGTAAACTAACACTCCATAGTACTATAACATTGTAGAGCTGATGGCATATTAAGACTTGACAATTCAATTTCTTATTAAACTGTGTTTAGAATTTGTGTAATTGTCATGTTGGTCTCTCAGTTTTCTTGTACAGAAAGGTTTAATAATGCAACGTCTGTCTACTTATTGTTAATCTTCTGATTCTATTGATTAGGTTAAGAATTACAGTGTATTAGCTAAACTGTGATACTCTTTAACTAGTCTGTATGTATAACTGCTTGTCCAAACTGTATCTAGATAGTATTGTAACTTCTGTGCCCTATATATTCTATATATTGTATCTCTGTATATTTCAACGTGGAGCTTTTCTCCCTGGACCTCCACTGAAAAAGGACATGTGTCCAGTCGGACTTTTCCAGTAAACAAATGTAAAATAAATAAAATAAAATAAATAAGATGGTACTAATTTATCTCTTTTTTTTCTCTCACCCAATCTTTATCTCTCTTTTTTTTGTTTTCTATATGTGTCATCAAAATGTCTCCATGTCATCCTTGTGTACCAATTCACTAAATGCTACACAGCATAGGGCAGTAGGCAAGTCCTAGTGGATCAGCCTGTCCCCACTTGACTGGCTCCAGCACCAATCGTCAAGTCTGAAAGCCAACCTGGCAGCATTGCCTCTGCTGTCCCTGCACTACCTGTGCCCTCAGATAGTACTGCACTGGAAGCTGATGCAGTGGTATCTTCTGGAAGCAGTGGCAGAGGTGGTGATTTCATCACCTGCAGGGAGATGCCATGGATGATGTGTAGGGTCATGCACCTCACCATTGCTGTACACCTATGCCAGATAGAGTCCATAGGAGGAGAAGACATCAAGCACATAAGTGTCAGGCAGATTAAGGGGACAGTAAGGACAGGGCACTGGGTGAGGACTTGATTCTCACTGTCTCAAAGCTTGATGGCCATGAGACTGGGTTTTCCCCTCCCTCACCCCAATCATGGTGTCCCCCAACCTTTGTGTCCCTCACCATCCATCTCTTGTCTTGTTTGTCTTGTTTATTTGCATTTGCTTCCTCAATACCCAACATACCTGACTTAGACATACATACATCTCTTACCCAACAGTCCTCTCGAACTGAATTAAAAAAATGGGCACCTGTCCCCCTCCCCCCCAAACAAAATAATCTCATAGATAGCTCTACATTTCGCACACCTGTCTTCTTGACACATTTGATTCAATCTAATTGGCTATATAACATAATTACATTGTTGTCGCCCGCCCTCTCTCTGGAGGTGACAGTCCAAATCCAGCTAATATTCTGCACATATGATCAGTTTTTACCGTTGAAGAAATGGATGGCTATGGTTCTTTCCTACCTCCCTCCTGCACATTTCTGGATTGCTTCCCCTTTGTTCTTCCCCCTGCTTGTTCCCCATTTCACCACTTTCCTATTTACTTCATTTTAACACCTATAATCTGGTCAAAAAATAGAATCACACAAACACACATACAGTAAGTATCAGGAAAAGCAATAGAACCCTTCAGTTTTTGGCCACTGTGTTTGCGTGGAGTGTTGCATTGCCCACCAAGGCCAAGCAACAGTGAGCAGCAGTGCAATGCTGCTGTCACCTCTATGCAATCTCACTTATCCCCGCTGGGCATGCCAACATACAGCAGCACACATACTATACAAGCTAAGAACTTGGTTATATTCAACTGGACGTATAAGAGAATTTAAGTACCTTTTTATGCACTTTTTCTTTTAAAAAATACAGTATTTAAATTGATTTAAACTGTGTATGAAGGAGTGTTGAAGGAATTTTTAACTGGTTATTCTGCTCTTCAGTAACTTGAACTAAAAGCTAGTGTTGGCTGAATTTTGTTATTTGCTAGTAATTACAGGTGTGGGGGTAGCCACATTCAGTGATTTCCTGTCCTTGCATATTTAAACTGGTGCATGTGAAATAATTCCTGCTTTAAAACTTCAGCTTGGCAAGCTAAGAACTTGGTTATATTCAACTGGACGTATAAGAGAATTTAAGTACCTTTTATGCACTTTTCTTTTAAAAATACAGTATTTAAATTGATTTAAACTGTGTATGAAGGAGTGTTGAAGGAATTTTTAACTGGTTATTCTGCTCTTCAGTAACTTGAACTAAAAGCTAGTGTTGGCTGAATTTTGTTATTTGCTAGTAATTACAGGTGTGGGGGTAGCCACATTCAGTGATTTCCTGTCCTTGCATATTTAAACTGGTGCATGTGAAATAATTCCTGCTTTAAAACTTCAGCTTGGCAAGCTAAGAACTTGGTTATATTCAACTGGACGTATAAGAGAATTTAAGTACCTTTTATGCACTTTTTCTTTTAAAAATACAGTATTTAAATTGATTTAAACTGTGTATGAAGGAGTGTTGAAGGAATTTTTAACTGGTTATTCTGCTCTTCAGTTATTCCCACCCACCCGCTCTGTTTTTGTTTTGGTGTTAATCTTAGTGGCATTGAAACTGCCCGCCTCAGCCTGCCTCTGGGCCCATCTCATTTGCTCACTCAACTGAGTGCAGTGAGATCATATTCTGATTTCAGGCACTCCTACTGTGTACAAAGAGAGCATCTGGGAAATAGAAAAAAAAAAAAATTAAGCTTATTTCCTGCCTTTCTTGTTAAGTGGTACAGACTATTTGTAGGCTTCTGAGCCCCCAGGCCTTCTGTGTTTGACGGCAGCCTTCTAGCTTGTTTTTTTTCTTGTAACTAGCCAGTTTTCTAGTTTCAGCACTCAAATCTGTTTCTTTGATCTCAGCACTTGTTCAGAAAAAAAAAAAAAAAAAAATTTCATCTGCTTTTACTGTACTTGTGTTTTTACCTACTTCTTTTTACTTTTGCATCATCTTAAAATACTCAATTGTATTTATTACTGCTTGGTGTAACTCATTCTAAGCCTTTTGGTTTAAACACTTGGGCTTCGGACCAGTTAGTTGTTTTGCACTGAGAGGTTTGTGGTCTGCACTGTTGTGGCAGAACAGGCAGCTTACATCCTTCTAGGTTGAGAACTGCTGATTGAGGGCTCAGTGTCTGTTATTCTAAAAGTGTATTAATTCTGGTTTAAGCACTTGGGCTTTCAAGCCAGTTATTTTACATTAAGAGGGTTCGTGGTCTGCACTCTTGTGGGAGGAGAGGCTGGACTCTGCCCTTCTGAGCTGGGAATTTCTGGTTAAAGGCTTATAGTGCATGCATATCTGAACTGTTTCTTACAGAAGTTGGTGCGCCTTGTTTGCTGTGGCATAGACTGGATTCGGGCCTGCTGGATCTAGCTTTGTTTGTGTAACTTGAGCACTAATCCAGACATTCTCTAAAGTATTCAATGGTATTTATTACTGCTTGGTTGTAACTTGATTAAAGTGTAGCTATCATTCAAGTCTTTTGGATTAAGCACTTGGGCTTCAGACCAGTTGTTTTACATTAGGAAGGTTTGTGGCAAGCACTGTGGTGGCAGGACAGGTAGCTTTCATCCTTCTAAGTTGGGAACTGCTGATTGAGAGCCCAGTGTCCAAGTGTATTAGTTCTGGTTTAGGCACTTGGGCTTCAGGCCAGTTATTTTACATTAAGAAGGTTCGTGGACTGCACTCTTGTGGGAGAAGAGGCTGGACTCTGCCCTTCTGAGCTGGGAATTTTCTGGTTAAAGGTTTATAGTGCCTGAATATTTGAACTGTATCTTACTGAAATTGGTTCACCTTGTTTGCTCTAGCATAGACTAGATCCAGGCCTACTGAATCTAGCTTTGTTTATATACTTGTTGTTTGTTTGCTTGTTATTTCCCTGGAAGCTAATTCACCTAATACGCAACTTCTCAGCTTCTGTGGATCACTAGTGATATCTGCATTGCTTACTGTACTTATTTCCTTGTTTCACTTGAAAGAAAGTTACTGTTTGTCGTTTTGCATTTAGTTACTTGTATCACATTGCACTCAAGTTACCTGGCACTTGCTCACTAAAGCAATTATATAAGTCAGCACTAAAAATTAAAAGCACTACACCCTCACTCCCCACTGGCCCTTGTTTTCAATTAAGGATTTCCCAATATTATTCTAGCATGTCCAAAGGTCAGTTGTCAATCTCCTCTCCGGTCCAGCTGGTGAATCTGGGAATCTTGAGGCAATGTTATAACTGCCTCATGTACACAGACAACCCTCTCCTCCTCCCACATAACACAAATACTTGAGAGATGCAGCTATTTAGCCAAACTGGAGGCTGAGCTCTCTCAACTCAGGACTGGCAAGACCAGACAGGAGGAGAAGGCAACTACACACACCACAAAACCAGCCTCACATAATGCTACCACTCCACTGAATCAAACACATAAACACACAAAGACATACTCGGAGGCTCTGAGTAAAAATTTACCTAAACAGCAGAGGCCTCCAAAGCAGACACCCAAACAACTGCTACCTCAAGACACCCCACAAGCAACACATAAACCACAAAAGCAGTGTGCAAAGCAGTCACAGCCCTTAAGGCCAAATACAACACCAAACATACTTGTCATAGGTGACTCCATAGTCAGACACACTGACGTCCCACTCACCAGGCTGAACAAGGAGAGGGTCACAGTAAGCTGCCTATCGGGCGCTAGAATCCGCCACATAACACAAGCACTCGGGTCACTCCACAGCAAGTACAAATATGACACAGTCATTGTCCATGCTGGTGTGAACGACCTGAGACGCACCTCCCTGGACTGCATGAAAAGAGACATAGAGGAGCTCTCTGATTATGTAGCCCAGGCAGGTATGACCCTAACCCTGAGCAGTATCCTTCCTTCACCAAGAATGATGCCACAATATAGAGACAAGATGATCAGCTTTAACAATTGGCTTAATGTCTGGTGTCATTCAAAGGGGATCCAGTGTCTGTCTGCCTGGGATGACATGCTTGACAAGCCACGCTGCTTTCAAGGGACGGCTTGCACCTGTCACCCTGGGATTCCGGATATTGGCTAAGGCTCTTGCCACCCCCATAGTGCCTTTTTAGGCAAGGCTCAAATTCTAAACCTACCACCCTAGAAAACAAAAATGGGAAGAAATTGAGGGTAATGCTGCTCAATGCCAGAAGTCTAAATCTCAAAATGCACGCACTCGAGGCCCTTCTCAGTATGGAGAACATCGATGTCTGTGCTGTAACTGAAACCTGGTTCAAGGCTTCTGAGAGCACCCCGGCACTATTAGGTTTTACCTCATATCATGCGTTCCGGCCCCAAAACCCGGACCACTCCACAAAAGGAGGGGTTGTATCCATATTCATAAAGGATACTCACACCTCCAGGTTGGTGGCAACGCATGAAGCTTCGGAAACCATCCAGGTGCAACTAACAATAGGCAAAACTGCTCTACAAATTGTAGCATGCTACAGGCCACCCTCTCAAACTCAGGAACCCCACACAGCCTTCCTGAAGACACTGGAGGGTATAAATGTATCTCCAAACACCATCATATTGGGTGACTTCAACTACCCAAATATAGACTGGGAACATTACTCAAGCCCTAACTTTCTAGCCCAACGGTTCCTGGAGTTCATAAATTCAAATGCCATGGAACAGCTAGTCACTGTTCCCACGAGAGGAGAAAATATACTAGATCTCATTGTCACAAACATGGGGACAAAATGCTCCACACCGGAAATATATCCCTCATTGGTGAGATCTGATCATAAACTAATCTCACTGGAAATCCACATCCCGCCCCCACCCCAAACAAAAAAGACCATAGTGAAGAACTTCTCTAAAGCAAACTTCACACTACTCAAGACTGGTGTGGTATCCTTCAAGGCCCCTGAGTCAGAGGAAACCACAACCCAAGCTGCAGAAGCCCTTACAAATGCCTTCTATGAACACCTCCAGGACTGCATGGATCAGGCAATCCCAAATAAAACCAAGACTCTTTCCACAAAGGGCAAACATCCAGTCTGGTGGACCCCAGCCATTAACAAACTTTACAATAAGAGGAGAAAGCTATTACATGATAGAACAAAATCCATAAAAGGGAAGTCACCCTGATCATTATTAGTAAAAAATACGAGCACTCATAAAATCAACTAAGGCCAATTTTGAGAGAAAAATTGCCATGGATTCAAAGGACAATCATAAGGCCTTTTTCAGCTATGTTAGGAACCTGGGTGGAAACTCACAGATATGCTCAGAATTAGTCCAAAATGATACAAAAATCACTGAACCCACAGACATTGCCAACATACTGGCAGACAGGTTCAGTGTAAACTTCACCCCTCTCCCCTAAAGGAGAGATAACTATCCCAGCCGAGTGTAGCCTCCCGGACATCTCAAATGCGCAGGTGAAAGCTGCTCTCTAAAGCTAAAACACAGCATCAATGGGACCGGATGGTGTCCCCGGCTGTGTGCTACACGAGCTAAATGAGGAATTAAACCCGCACATAAGGCAGCTGTTTAATCTCAGCCTTACCACAGGATACGTGCCCAAGGAGTGGCGTGACGGCAACTGTGGTCCCACTCCACAAAGGTGGTGCCTCACGGACCCTGGTAATTACCGCCCCATAAGCTTAACAAGTCTAGTCTGCAAAGCTATGGAGAGGATCATAATGGAGCTCATAAACAAAGATATAGGGGACTTGCAGACATTGGACCCAACCCAGTTTGGCTTTGTCAAGGGAAGATCATGCCTTTTGAACTTGGTCGACTTCTTGAAATAGTCACCAAGGCCATTGATGAGGAAAGGCAGTCCATACAGCCTACCTTGACCTTGCAAGGCTTTCGACACAATACCCCACTCGGGTATTGTAGAAAAACTTACCAGCTTAAATGTAAACCCATATGTCACAAGATGGGTTGCAAACTGGCTTAAGGACAGAACCCACAGGGTTAGAGTTGCTGGCGCTGTGTCAGACTCCAAGCCGGTCACAAGTGGTGTCCCACAGGGCTCGGTCCTTGGCCCCCTATTGTTTGGCATCTACTTCTCAGAAGTACAGGCCAACATGGGAGGACTTTGGCTGACAAAGTTTGCAGATGACTGCAAACTGGGCCATAGTGGAAAGTGCATCGGACACTGATATCCTTCAGAAGGGACTCACGGAAACAGATAGCTGGTGCCAGAGCCATGGCCTGAAGTTAAACGCCAAAAAATGTATTGTCATACCCTTCGGGAAAAACAAGGTAACCCCAAGCTACCATATAGGTGGCAATCCACTAAGCACAGAAGAGGTTATCAGGGACCTGGGGACCCAGGTTGACAGTGGCCTTTCTTTTGACACTCACATTGCTAAAGTGGTTAGAAAGACCTTCTACATTGCCCACCTGATCATGAAGGATTCACATCCAGATCTAGTGAGGTCATTGTTCCCCTGTACTCTTCACTTATCAGACCAATGATCGAGTACAATGCCCCATTCGGGATGTATCTCACCCGACATCTGCAGCAATTGGAGAGACCCCAAAAGTTCCTCACCAAAAGGATAAAGGGACTCCAAAATCTGTCATATGCTGCCAGATTGAAGAAACTCCAGCTCTATTCAGTCGCATACCGTCTGCTCAGAGGTGACATGTGCCTGACATACAAGGCCATGTCCAACCCGGAATTAATGGACATGCTCCACCTCAAAAAATCCAAATCCACCAAAACCACTAGAGCAAGCGACTTAAACCTTAGCACGGATATAAATAGGACGTGCTGGAGGGATAGATTTATCACTCAGAGACTCCCTATGCTGTGGAATAAAATCCCGGTCCATGTGAGGCAGAGCACCTCGCTGACGCTGTTCAAGAGAAATCTAGACCTGTGGATGGGAGATCGTAGGTTTACCCCGGGAATCATCTCTGGGTCACTGCTGGACAGAGGCACAACAAACTAATGGGCACAGTATTTTTTCATATAAGGGGTGGCGTAAGCCACAATAATTTGGGCTAGGCTTATAAATGCCTTAGGGCAGATAGCCTAGTATAAACCTATGAACCTATGAACCTAATTAATGCCATTGCATTATCACTGTTTATTTAAAAGTATTTAAAAGCATTAGATACACCTGGATTCAAGCCCAGTACTATCTGGACTCAAAAAGAAATGTATCAATGTATTTACACCTGCTGACACAGAGTCAATCAAACAACAGGTGTGGTTCATACACTTAATACTATCTCTCAGACATTTAGCAATGTGGTTCACATTTGTGCACTGCTTAACTACTCGCAAGCATTGGAAATTTGTATCTCTCATGTGCAAATACTTTGAAAACTGTCACGCAAACCTGCTGCTTGCCGCACTATGGAAAATAAATATTATTATGTATTACTGCTGTTTACTGTCCATTTCCTGTCTATGACATGAAATTACATGTGAAAATATAACAAACTGAAAGACCTGTCTAACAATATGTTACATATTTACAATACAACCATGTGCTCATCCCCCCAAGTACTGCAGCCCTGGTGTCTCAGTACTTTTTTCAAACAAATATCACCTTCACTACAGAAATTAATATCAAATGTTGTGTGATATGCAATACACATCAATCTATTAACTTGCAGAACTAGAACTATTGACCCATAAGCCTAGAAGGCCTTATCTGCAAGGCTAGGGAAAGAATCAGCATGGACCTTATCCACAGGGATATAGGTGACCCTCAACACACTTGACCCAACCTATTTTGGTTTTATCAAGGGTAGATCTTGCTTATTAGACCTAGTGGACATTTTTCTTGATACTGACCCCAAAGACTTGGATGAGGGATAATAGGACATACCACCTATGCTGAGTTATCCAAGGCATTTGACACTATCCCCCATACAGGTATCATAGAGAAAACCTCCCATCTGGAGATTAACCTATACAACTGGCTCACAAACAGAACACACACTGTCAAAGGTGGGAACTACACCTCCACCACTAGACCACATACCAGTGGAATACCCCAAGGATCTGTGCTGGGCTGTCAACTGTTTGGAAACTAGTTCTCTGAAGTCCAGGCAAAGGTAGATGACCTGTAGCTTACGAAGTTTGCAGATGACTATCAACTGGCTACAGTCATATAGAGTCTCCCAATTATGTTAACATATTACAGAAGGGTCTGACAGACAAATGATTGGTTCTAAACTCATGGATTGAACCTTAAAGCAAACAATGCCTCATTATCCTCTTTGGCAATCAAGTACCCCTGCTAATTATAATATACATAATACCCCTCTAAGCTCAAACACAGTGTTATGAGACTTGGGAACACATGCTGATAGCAATCTACACTGTAATCACTATGTGTCCATAGTGGTGAGACACACATTCTACATTGTACACCTCATAAATAGGGGCATAGACACCTTTAATACTTTGGGGCCAAATTCTTTACTATTCTCACACCAAGACTATAGGCATGGTACCCAATCTAGAATAGATAAAATTTATATCGCACAAGATCTTTATTCAAAAATATTGAATTTTTCAATACAACCTTGTCCCTTTTTAGATCGTAATTGCCTGTTGTTAACAATACACTTGGAATTCAATCAATTAGTTATTACTTCAAGGATTCCTTCATATATCACAAAAAATTACAGACTTTAAATCTTGGATATCTTCTGAACTGCAACTTTTCTTAGAGATTAATTATAAACCTGAAGCAAACACAATTATGGTTTGAGATTCTCTTAAGGCCTATCTATATGGTAAAACCATTAGCTGGTACAAAAATAAAATTAAAAAATGTGACTCAGAGGTACAGCAACTCCAAAATCAAATATCATCTCTTAAATCTAATAAGAACTTAATTGCTACAGATAATAATAAGAAAATAGAAGAAGCAAATAAGAAATACAATGAAATATTATGCCATAAAACTAATTTAGCTATGAAAAAACTGAAATTAAATTCTTATGCTACCTCTCCTAAGCATCTTCATAACCTATCTATGAAAGTTAAGATACAATCAAAAATTAATAACATTGATAGTATCTTTCATGAAGGGAAAAGGAAAAAAGTCTCAGACATAGGGGACATTCTGGAGGCTTTTAATTATCATTATGCAGAGCATCATAAAGATAAAATAAGTACAAATGAATGTGAGAAGTTAGAGAATATAGTTACCAACATAACAAGAATTCCTGAGGAACTTAAGTTAGAGCAATAAAAACCTATTTCTCTAAAGGAAATTATAGATCGGATTAAAGGAAGTAAGTCTAATAAAGCGCCTGGAATAGATGGCTTAATTATCAAAAATTATCTTTCCTACATAAAACCTTTCTTAAAGTTCAAACATTAGCAAATATTCCTCCTTGGAGATATTCCCTAATTTCCCCTATATTAAAAGAGAATAAGGACCCTAATTATTGCAACTCATATAGACCAATTTCTTTGTTGAATAATGATTATAAACTATTTATGTCAATTATGGTCAATAGATTGAAAATACCTAGATCTAAAATAATAAATGAAGACCAAACTGGTTTCATACATAACAGGCATACACAGGATAATATTAGAAGAGTATTAACACTGATAGATTACCTCATTAGAGGAAGCCATGAAGCATTGATAATAGGTCTAGATATTCAAAAGGCCTTTGACTCCTAAAATTGGGGTTATTTATTTAAAGTCTTACTGTTATTTGATTCCCCCCTTTTTTATAACAATGATAAAGAATATCTATGAAAATAATCTAGCATATGTCAAATTAGGTCCCTTTACTTCCAAAGCAATCCAAATCACTAGAGGTACTACACAAGGATGTCCCATGTCCCCTATTCTATTTGCTCTGGCCATAGAAATACTTGCCATTTTAATACGTAATAACCCAAAGATAAGAGGCATGTATATCTAAAATAATGATGTTTGCTGATGATGTCTTACTTACCTTACCCAACTCTAAGGAAGTGGTAGGTGAAGTGGATATAGTAACAACAAATTTCCAAAAAAAAAATCTCAGGACTCTCCTTCAACAAATCTAAATCAAAATATTTATTATTAAATAAAAAAAGAACATACAGGTTCTAGTTAATCATATTATTGGAAACAAGTTTCAACTCTGGACTACTTAGGAATAGTCCTAGGCAAGAATATAGAGGAAACCTTACAGCTTAACTATGCTAAAGCCATAGACTTAATCAAGACATTAATAAGCAAATTGAATAATTTGTTTATAAGATTTGATGATAGGTTATAACTGATAAAAATGGTTTTGTACCTGAAATATTATATATAGCACAAGCCCTTATATTTCTACCAGGAAAGAAAATCCTTAAAGAAATCACTTCAACTCTGATGAAATTCCTCTGGTACCCCAAAAGAAATAGAGTTGCATATTCTCATTATATCAGAAAATGGGAACAAGTGGGGTTACAATTTCCACAGACAGAAACTTATATAAAGGCATCTATAATTAAAATAGTGATTAATTGGATAAATCCTAGATACTCTTCCTGATGGAAGCAGTTACACTCCATTATACTAATGAATTAAAATTATTTATCATAAAATGCTTTGGTAACTGACAAAGATAAGATATGGCACTATTTACATTTAAATTTAGAGTATAGTACAACAAAATTAACTAAACTAACACTAATAAATGATATTTTTGATGTGTTTAGAAAATTCATTAACACAAATCTAGATATAAGCCTGTGGCATAGATGTTTAATACCATTTACTATTATAAGGGATTTCCCTGATAAAATACATAGATTTTTGGTTTATGGGAAAACAGTAACCTATTTTGTTGGTTGCAATGTATTGAAAACCAACAAGCATTGAGCACACAAATTATATTGTCAACCTATGGCCTATTTCCTAATGACTGGTTGGTTCTTCAGAGTGTCATAGCATACACTAAGGATCTGTGTAGAATACTACATAACTCATCCTTCAAAACCGTACCAAAAATTATAAACTGAATTTTTGGAATTCTATATAATAATATCAATGTTAAGAATGAATTATCATATCTGTATAACACTTTAATTGCCTATAAGACAGCTCCTAAAGATTCTTACTGGCAATACCTAACTAAAGAGTTTCAAGTATCATTATCAATGGAAGATAAAACACACATTTTATTTTCAGTTAAACTAACTTCTCATTCACAATTCTGGAGGATTTTTCATTAGAAATTTCTACACAGATCCTTTTTGACACCTGAGAAACTCTCAAAACTGAACCCTTCAAACAGCAAGTTATGTTGTAGATGTCATCTGTCCACTAATGCTGACTGGTCTCATATTTTTTATGACTGTGCTAATACTAAACTATATTGGAATGAGATTAACAAATTTCTTCAAGCTATCTATACTGATATTATTTTTGACAAAGTATTTAATTTTATTGAATGTTGTTAATAGCAATAATATGATAATAGCAATAGCCAGAAAATGTATAACTAGAAGATGGAACTTTAATGTAGCACCCACAATGGAGGAATTCCTATCATCACTGAAGAAATGCATACTAATGGAGAAAAGAACTAAAGAGTTAAGAACTTTTCTTAAGCCATCGGTTAATAGTCTGTGGAGGAAAGTTTTGAATTTGATTGATACCCTACAGATGGAACCAAGCTCTTCCTAACTATCATAGTTTATATATTACCTTATTATTTAACAAGAAATGTTTTTATCTGAATCCTTTTTGTCAGGCTGAATATAAATACTGTAAATAGTTATAGAATGTTATGAATGTATTAAATTATTGTGTTATTTAATCAAAATAAAAATCATTTGAGTAAAAAAGAAAATAAGGGCATAACATCCAAGACAAGGGAGGGCTTAGCTCCTTTGTAGTTGACCCTTATCAGGCCACTAAATGAGTACAATAAACCCTTCTGTCTGTACCTCAACAGACACCTGCAGCAACTGGAGAAAATACGGAGGTTTGTGAATGAGAAAATCCAGGCCTCAAAAACATGGCATACATGGAAAGACTGAATGACCTATAACTGTACTCAGCATCATGCAGACTGCTGCGGGGTGACCTATGCCTGGTCTACAGAGCAGTCTCATACCCTGCCCTACTGGAAATGCTGGACATTTGCAAATCAAATTGGACAAGAATAACTTGCTCCAGGGATCTCAACTTAGCCTGTGATATAAACAGAACATGCTGGGGAGACAGACATATCTCCTAATGATTGCTACTCCTCTGCAATAGGCTCCTACTGCATGTGAAGCAGTGGTCCTCAATGACTCTATTCAAGTGTAGCCTTGACAAGTGGATGGGTGATTGTAAATTTACCCCTAGGGTGGAACCTATGTCCCTCATGGACAGAGGCAGTTGGTGCTAATCACAAAATCACTCTGCTAATAACAACCATCTAACTATGCTCAATAAGAGTACTTGTGTTTTTACATGGCTAGCCTTGTAAATGCCCTATGACAATTAGCCTAGTAACCTCCTATGAACTTATGAAGCTTTGAACCTATGCATACCTCCCAACATCTTCTGTCAAACATGTCCTGCTAATGTCCTCCACTATAAGATGCCTTGTAAAAGTCAGACTTGTGCCATGGTGCTTGTGTAGAGTACTGAGTTCTGTAGTTTGTGTACTTAGGTTCTCTTCTCACTGCAGTCAAGAGTGCATGTGTGTGTGTGTGTGTGTGTGTGTGTGTGTGTGTGTGTGTGTGTGTGTGTCTAGTCAGAAGAGCAGAAGTGTGCATCCTACAGTTACCTCTCCAATCCCATGGATTGACAGTATTTTGATACCTGCACATGCCTACACATCCATTTCATGCAGGCATCCCAACACCTTCTCTCCAGCATAATCTACTGATGTCATCCGCTATAAGTTGACCTGCAGTTTTGTAAAAGTCAGACTTGGGCCATGGCAATTGTGTAAAGTACTGAGTTCTGTAGTCTGTGTATGTTGATAGGTAGGGGGTTTGTTCTTATTGCAGGCAACATCTGTGTGTGTGTGTGTGTGTGTGTGTGTGTGTGTGTGTGTGTGTGTGTGTGTGTGTGTGTGTGTGTGTGTGTGTGTGTGTGTGTATGTGTGTGTAGCCATATGAGCAAAAGTGTGTATCCTACAGTTACTTCTCCAATCCCATAGATTGACAGCATTTTGATACTTGCACATGCCTACATATCCATTCCATGCAGGCTTCCCAACATCTTCTCTCCAACATGCCCTGCATTCAACTACAGCGTATGTACAGGCTTCATCCCAGCAGAGTGGAGAACTGCCATTGTCATCTCCTTGAAGAAAGGTGGTGCCACTACTGACCCTTGAAACTATTGCACCAGTAGCTTAACAAATTTGATCTGTAAAGCCATGGAGTGTATTATTATGGATTTCATAAACAAGGACATAGGCAATCTCCAAGCCCTTGACCACTCCCAGTTCAGATTCATCAAGGGCAGATCTTGACTGTTGACCCTGGTTGACATCTTTGAGTCTGTCACCAAGGCCCCAGATGAAGGAAAGTCAGTTTATATAACTTACCTTGACTTGGCAAAGGCCATTGACACAAGCTTCCACTCGGGCATCATTGAAAAGTTAACACAACTTAGTATAAATCCCTATCTCATCAGATGGGTGACCAACTGGCTCACCAATAGGACCCCCAAGGTAAAAATAGGTGCCTCCACCTCTGCTAGCAGCTCTGTCACTAGTGTAGCTCCTCATGGATATGTCTGGGCCCCCTACTGTTTGACTGCTACTTCTTAGAGGTCCAGGCAAAGACAAATGGCCTTTGGCTGACCAAGTTTGGGGACAACTGTAACTAATGACTGGTGCCAAAGTCATACCCTCAAGTTAAATGCAAAAAAGGTATTATCATACCATTCAGAAAAAACACAGCCCCATCAATGGCAAACCCCTAGATACACAACCTGTGGTTAGAGACCTGGATACTCAGTTGACAACAATCTCACATTCAACCATCATGTAGTGGCAGTGATCAAAAAAGCCTTTTAATTGGTTCATCTCATAAGTAAAGGGATTGCATCCAGAAAAAAGGAGGTTATTACCTCTCTATACTCCTCTGTTGGGTCTATATTAAATGAATGAAATGACGAAAGAGCAAATGCACTTTCATCAACACATAAAAGCTGAAACCACAAAACAGCGAAGTTACAGAACAGTGATTTTTTTTTATCCCAGGGAAAAAATCACTGGGCTGTTCTCGGGACCTTGCCATTTCCTCCACTGTGGTGCGATCTTGGAGTTGGTATATTTAAGTAGGGGGGGTATGGGGGCATAGCCACCTACATCATGGTGTGTGGGGGAAAAGCCTTGCTCTTTATTTTGTCTTTACTTTTTCTTTTTTTTTTTTTTGGAGCAGCGATTTTTTTGTTCTGTAACTTTGCTACTTTGTGGTTTTGGCATTTATCTGTCGATGAAAGAACATTCACTTGTTTGCCATTTCATTTATTTAATATAGACCCCTTCTGTCATTAGATCAATAATTGAGTATAACATCTCATTTGGTATGTACCTCTCCAGACATCCACACCAACAGGAAAGGCCACAGAAATACCTCACAATGAGACTCCATGGCCTCCAACACCTATCCTATGCAAACAGGCTCAAATGTCTATTACTCTACTTGGTATCGTACAGATTGAATAAAGCAAATGTGGAGAAAAGCCAATAAATAATGACTTGAATAAACATAGAGGCCCGTGAGTGGTTTTGCAATTTACTGGTACAGTTCTTGGAGAGGTATGGAGCTTATGGTGTAATCCACTCAGGGACCTCTATGTTTCTTCAAGTTATCATACAGATTGCTCAGAGGTGATCTGTGCCTCATTTACAAGCCACTCTCAGATGTTGCCCTACTAGAGATGCTCCATATCTGCAAGTCTAACTCCTTGCTCATTACCCACTTGAAAGTCCTGAATCTAACATGCAACATCAATAAAACCTGCTGGAGTGACATGTTTGTCTTTCAGAGGCTGCCCTTTCTCTGGAATAGACTTTCCATACACATCAAACAGAGAACCTCACTGACCCTCTTCAAGTCAACCTTGATGAGTGGATGGGAAACCAAAAATTTGTCCCAAGGTTTCCACCTGTGTCCCTCATTGATAGGGGAAACAGGTGCTGACTGAGGTTTCTTTTTTGGGGATAGACTCTTGGCTGGGCTTGTAATGGCCCCAGGGCCATTAGCCTAGTAACCTCCTATGATCCTTTGATCCTATGCTGATATCATTCTCTGTAGGTTGACCTGCAGTCTTGTAAAAGTCAAACTTGTTATGTAGTACTTGCGTAAGGTACTGCGTTCTGTCATCTGTGTACTTAGGTAGAGGTTCTATTCTCACTGCAGTCAACTGGTGTGTGTGTGTGTGTGTGTGTGTGTGTGTGTGTGTGTGTGTGTGTGTGTGTGCGCGCACGTGTGTGTGCGTGTGTGCACGTGTGCATGTGTGTGTGTGTGCACGTGTGCACGTGTGTGCATGTGTGTGTGTGTGTGTGTGTGTGTGTGTGTGTGTGTGTGTGTGTGTGTGTGTGTGCTCTTGCTTGACATTGCAGAGAGGGTTTTACACCAGCATGTGAGACACTGTTATTACCATATTCTACTCAGCATACAATGCTGATGTCATCAGCTTTATCTGATTAGTGAATGTGCACCATTCCCACCTGGGCAGGGTCAGAGACTAGTCTGGAGGCCATGCAGAAGTTACTGCATTCTATACAATACAGATTACAGTGACATGGTTTTCAATCTGTCCACATACACCTTGGTATGGTTTGTAGGTCCTGTGTTTTCTTGGTGAGATATCCCTGTGTTATGTCCATCTACTGCATGTATCTGATGAGGTACATTCAAAAGAGTGCATTATACTCTATTAGTGTTCTGATGAGGTTCAAGTACAGTGCTGTAATATCATCCTAAGGTCTGAATATGATGGTGTTACTTATGATGTGCATAACAGTGTGGACACTTGGTGGTCAATGTTCAGATTGCTATCCACATGTGTTTTCAGTGCTTGCATCATTGGGTTTAAGCATAGCAGGTCTGTTTTCAATGTTGTAATTTTCAGGGAATTCTACTTTTCAGAAGGACAAAATAAAGGCACTTTTTGCATTCATTTGTAGACCATTTGGCTTTCTCAGCAAACATGTGTCTGTGTTATCCCTTCCTGCAGTATGTAATCATCATAGGTAGGCTCAATGATTGTACCTGTTATGCAAGAATCAGTGAGCTGTTTAAGCCAAAGGCTGTATAGTTTAGCCTAAACTGCCAAGAAAGAGATTACAAACAGTAAAGGGCCAAACACAGATTCCCTTGGGTATGGCAATGGTAACAACTCTACTATTACAGGTTGATTCACCAACTTTCACAGTATGTTTTCTTTTTTTTTCAAATATTTAATTTTTCTTCTTCTCTTGTATTGTTTGCATATTCCAATCCCAGTCATTTAACAAGCCACAGTTCACTTACATTGTAGAAGAGCTACAGTCATATTTACAATAGGTACAACTTGTTGCAAGAGAATTTTCAGTGTTATAACAAAATACACAATATAGGTAGTACTCTATATACAATATAAAGTCAACTTCTGACTAATATTGTGTCATAGTTTACATACTATTCATAACTGTTACATATGAGAATTACATTAGACACACACTCATGAAAGAATATGCCTTATGCCCTTTTCAGTTTACATTTACAATAATTTGTCTTTTCAAGTCTATCTATTCTTTTAAAATAGGATCCAGGAGAAGATTCCAATATTTTAGAAAAAAAGGAATGCTTACTTTGGTTATTTGTTATCAGTTTATGTGCTGATATATACTTTATTGCCATACTTCTGAAGCCCTCCCATGACAGCTTGGCTCAATCTAACCAGTTCTGAGTAATGAACAATTTTACAAAAGGGAAGAGGGTAATTAGAATATGCAGACTAAGTGTGGATAATGTTTGAAAGGTGATATGCAAATTTACAAATTCCTATGATAATGTGGATTTTTTATATCCCATCTTCTTTATTCTGACTCTCAGTGAGCACCATCATTTATAAGTACATTTAGAGCTCCAGAAGATGTGGAATAGGTCTGGTATTTGGAGTAACAGCATAGACAGATGAAACTTCTGAGTTGAAATTGTTGAGTATTTCTGGGGTAAAGTAAGCATTGTTAGTTATCATTAGTTAAGTATATATGAGTATCTTAAAGGGGATTAATTTTAATGTTGTTTTGATAGATTTAGATTTTTGCTTTTCAGTAATTTCTTTGAGCTTTTCAACCTAGAATTTTAAATTCAAACTAGATGGTTGATATCTAAGGGATACTATCAGCCTATATGTATTAGATAGCATGTTTCCCTTAAAGTTAGTAAGTTCCATATTGTATTGTACTTATTAATGTCTTTATCCTTTACTTCAAAATCTCCTATTATTGAAGTGCACACTTCTCTAATTTGCTTTAGCATTATGATGTATTCTTTTGGAAGATTAAGGTGATACCTTGTGTCCTCTAAAGACTTTTCCTGTGTCTGTAAATATCCTAAACATTGCATTTCTTAATGAGCGGATAGTTGTCCAAGTTTATAATCTTGTTATTTAATCAGAGGTTTGGCTTTGGATGTATTGGTTGTAACAGGATACAAGTATTTATTAAATGTAGTGCTTTCATCATTTTTGAAATCTAATTATTCTATGTTTTAATGAGATATGAAATCTGCTATCCTTTAGATTTTCCTGATTTAAAAATGGAAGGGCTTTGGGATTGATTTTACTGTTTTTGACATAGTCAGAACATAATTTAATCCGTAGTGGATGCCATTCTTTACCCATGGAATTATATTAAGCAACTTGAATGATCCTGTTTGAACACATTATATCATAATATAAGTTAAAGTCAGGCAGTCCCAGTCCTCCCTTTTCCTTAAGATACATTAACTTCTGATAGCTGATACTGACAGACTTAAGGTACCAGATACACCTAGCTAAAGCTACATTTAATTTCTTAAAGAAGTTTTCCTGAGCTATTAAATTTGTTGCATTAAGTTGAAATAATAACCTTGAGAGAATATTAATTTTTATAATTGCTGCTTTCAAATGAAAGGTTAGCTTAATTTTCCCCATCTCAAGATATCCTGTTCAATGTCTGCCTGTATCCTTAATAAATTATTCTGCATGAATAGTTTTGGGCTACGTTCAAAGGATATCCCTAAGTAGTATTTTGCGGAGTATTTTAATTTTATTTCTGAATCAGGAAACATGATTCACTGTGACCTAATGGATTGAGGGGGGAAATTAGGATTTTGTGGGATTAATTTCATAGTTTGTAACTTTTGAGAAGCTGTTAACTGAGTCTAGGATTTTTCTCAAGTCAGTGTTAGGGAGTGTGAAATATAAATTTAAATCATCAGCAAAGACTGTTAGTGTGATTTTATTATTAAAGATTTCTGGAATATGATGGTACATTTTTTGGATTATGAGCAAAAACAGAGACTCTATATATACATTAAAAAGGTATGGAGGTAGTGGACATCCTTGCCTCGTACCATTTAGAATTTTTATTTTATTTGAATTTGTTTTATTAATGTATAGAATTGTCTAAGTGCTCTCATATAATTTTTTTATTATATTTGTAAATTCCTGTTGTATATCAAAATAGGGCAGTACTGAAAATAAAAAGTTTAAGTTTACTTTGTCAAATGGTTTTACATGCATCTAAAGCAAGGGTGTAATTAGGGGTTTTATTTTGTTTTGATAGGCTGATCACTGTATCTAAGGTTAATGTGTTATCACATGTCTGCCTACCAATCATGGATCCCTACTGTCCAGGTAATATTATGTTTGGTAATACTTTTTCAGCCTGTTTGCAAACAATGCAGCTAGAATTTTGATGTCTACATTTATGAGAGAAATTGGTCTGCAGTTTCCTGGGTTTTTGTTATCAGATTTTCCTTTAGGTACAAAGATTGTCTTTGAATTATTTAAATATAGATCTGCAATGCCATATTCTCTTATATAGCTATATATTTTCAGTAAAAGTTTTAATATTTTTTTTTCCAAAACATTTATAAAACTCAGCAATATAACCATCAGGTCCACGCGCTTTACTTGTTTTCAGACTATTTATTACTGAAAGGATTTCTTGCTGTGTGAAAGGCACCTTAAGTAGATCCTTCTGTGTTTGATTTATCTTTGGAAAGTTTAGATTCTTTAAAAAAGTATCTCTTTCTCTAATTCCATACTTTTTATCTTTTGTAGGCCATATAGTTTTGTATATAAATCTTCAAACGTTTTGATAATTTTGTGTTCCCTCGGTATTCAATTTATGTTACCATAGGGGCACTATTGTTAACATTTGTTATCCTCGCCAATAATCTTGATGGAGTTTGAGCACATTCTGAGTACGTTGCTAAGGTTTTCATTTCTGAGAAAGAGCATTTTTCTGTATGCATTATATATAATTCTTTTTGTAAGTCATTCATCTGTTCTTCCAGTACTGAGTTCGGGTTTTTTGGATTGAGTCTTCTATTTTGATTTTTTTTTTATAGTTTTGTATCTTTCTCTTTAGATATTTTTTATAGTATGAGGCTTTTTTAATCAAAATTCCCCTAATCATTGCTTTACTTACTGCCCACATAGGGAATATCTGTCCACATTAAGTCATGAGTGAGTTTATATAATATGCGGTTGATTTCCTGTATTATATCCTTTTTCTGTAATAAGTTCAGATTTAAGTACCAGTTTATACTCCTTATTTTCAGGCTTAGATCACTAGGTCATCTTATTTTAATTGTAATCTTTGAGTGGTCTGAAAAAAAAAAACTAGTTTTTGTACAGTAGTTTATTTCTGCCTTTAGGAATATTTCCAGTATCAAAAAGAAGTCTAATCTAGACTATGATTTATAACATTGGGAGTAATATGTGAATTTTATTGTAGATGAGTTTTTGCTCCAGTAGCAATGAGGGTCAAATAAGTTAAAATCTGTTTTTAGATTATTAATGTATATGGAGGCATGGGTGTTATAAGTTTTGCTTTTGCTTGTTCTGTTATGGGGTCAATTATTGCATTCCAGTAACCTCCTATTATATAGTAGTAGTTTGGAAAACAAGTTAGAATGTTATAAATTTCGATAACAAAATCTTGTTGTTTTGTACATAGAGTGTACAGGCTCAAGAAAAGAGGGATGATTTCAGTACACAAGAGATTTTAATTGAAAAATAGCAACATTTTCCATTTATATCTGAGTCATTATGTACAATCATTTGTTTGAATGAGTTTTTAATTAAAATTACAACCCCATTACTGTTCGTTTCATTACTTAATGCTATGCTATTATTGTTTTATCCATTTTTTCTCCCTAGCTTTCACCCATCTTCCTTTAACAGGGTCCTGCTATTGGACTGCAGGACTGCAGCCCCTCCAGCTGTAAAAGAAGATAAAGCAAAAGTAAAATAAAAAAAGAAAAGAAAAGTAAAACAAAATAAAAAAGTAAAAGCAGGTCCATCTGGAATGCCATGCATGCATGTTCACAACCATTCCTGGAACTCCAGGCATCTGGACTGGTTCACCAGCAGTCTGGCTTAGCCTCCATGCATGCACACAAACATCCAGACTGATTCACCAGCAGTCCGGATTAGTCAGATTGCATTCAGACAACAGAGATCCCAGACATCTATGCAGTTTACAACTGCATAGACTTGAAGGGGATCACACTGCAACAGCTGCAGGCTAGTAGCTCTCGCGAGAAGGAGAAGGACTTTGCTCTCGCAGGGCTTTTTTTACTGAATTCTGAAGCTACAGGAAGGGGTGAAACTTACACTGGGGAATTCGAGGGACTGAAAGGTGCTTCTTAGGACTGAAGGGTGCTTCTTTTAATTTTTATTGAACTCCAAAGCTGCAGAAAGGGGTGAAGCTTGCACTGGAGACTTTGTGGGACTGAAGGGTGCTTCTTAGGACTGAAGGGTGCTTCTTTTAATTTTTACTGAACTCCAAAGCTGCAGGAAGGGGTGAAACTTGCACTGGAGGCTTTGTGGGACTGAAGAGAGCTTCATGGCACTGAAGGGTGCTTCTTTTTTACTGAACTCCAAAGTTGCCTGCAGGAAGGGGTGAAACCTGCAGTGGAGACTTTATGGGACTGAAGGGTGCTTGGAAATGGACTCTGTGGTACGGATTCCTCATTTTAATGAAACCAAGGTGTGTGTGGCTTGAAACAGGGCTTTTTTTATTCTGTGTGTGTGTGTGTGTGTGTGTGTGTGTGTGTGTGTTTATTTGTGTGTGTATGGCTTGAAACAGGGCTTTTTTATGTTTTGTGTGTGTGTGTGTGTGTGTGTGTGTGTGTGTGTGTGTGTGTGTGTGTGTGTGTGTGGCTTGAAACAGGGCTTGTGTGTATGTTTGTGGCTTGAAACAGGGCTTGTGTGTGTGTGTGTCTTGAAACAGGGCTTGTGTGTGGCTATTTTATATTTTTGAATCACATTTTTGGTCTGTTTTCCATAAAAGTGTGGTTTTATGGCAAATTAGTAGCAAATAATTAAAGATTGAAGTTAGAAAATAATGATAGACATTTGAGTTTCAGATTTCATACCCTTCAGAAAATTCATACTAATGCAAGACCTACTATTCTATTATCTTTCTAAGTTTACGAGAGCAATATTTAAACATTTTCCTTATTTCTGGGTCTTTGTCCCCACTTCTGTTTATGGCTTTGTCCAGATTTCTTGCTCTGAGGCTCTGAGGCTCAGAGGCATGACAAATGTGTCAGAGCAATCTCTGTCAGCCAGAGACATTTCAAATTGTGACGTACTTGTTGCACCCCACTCCCCCAAGTAGTGACTCTGGATGTGTCCAAGCAAGGCAAGGAGCAGTTATGCAGTGTAAGTGTGCAGATCATCCCCCATCCAAGGTAGACTCAAGTACTACAGTGGCTTTTCATCTGTCCTTGATTTGGCAGAATGTTCTGGTTTTCTGTCATATTTTATACTGTTGATTTATGCTTCTTCTTATTCAGAAAATGCATGTTGTTGCAGTACCTGTTGTTGCTCTGTGTTTAAGTAGCAATGCTTTAATAACCATCAGGTAAGCTTGTCTGAGATTGTAAGATGTAAGTAAGCTTTAATAAGCATACTGTTAAAGAATTACCAACACTGAAAGCCTTTTTGTTGTTGCCATGCAAAGAATATTTACATAACTAGATAGCATATAAGCCTTAGGTATTGAAATGCATATGACAGTATTTGTAATAAAGGACAAGATTGCAGTATTTTCAGAAGCTCATTACATTTGTTGGAGACTTGCAGTCATCTTTGCAGGCTTTACCCATAAACTAAACAGAATGCCAATCTATCATGTGTGGTCCATAACCTCTGCAATAATCCTTTGAGCAATTTATCCTGAGCTTGTTGTTCATTTTTTACTTTGATCATGTTTTCCCCATGAAACAAGTGTACAGTTTTTGTCAGGAAGCAAGTGAGGGCATCACGGAGATTGCTACTTTCAGCATGTTACTTGGTACTTTTATAAAGCTGAATATAAATTATAATTACAACTGTAGTGCGAGGAGAAGTAGTTTGAGTGCTGCTTTTTTTATACTTGAGTTTGACTGGCATTCCAATAATGTATTCAAAAAGTAATTTATTTTTTCATGCCTCACAACCTTTTTGTTTCCATCTAGATATTAAGTAAGCTGTCATGTAGCAAATGCATTGAAATAGTTTTTTTTTTCTACATTTCATTTTGTCTTGATTGGACTCTCATAATGACGGTTTGGCACCCAAGGCAGCATATTTAATTAAAGTCCAGTTTTTGTGTTTTATAGCATAGCTCCACCCCTTTCTAGTTGGCCCCACCCATTGAGCTGTCTCCTGCAGCCCCCCTTTTATTTGACATCACCAGCCACCCCTGGTGTTTCTTGTGTCAATATAACACTTGCATCTGATTTAAAAGCTAAGTGCATAAATACTTTTTTCTTCTTATCTTGTATCTCTTTCACATTCCATGAGTCAATTATCTGCATCCCTTTTTCTTACTGTTTTTCCCTTAACATTCATTTGTTTTGTTGTCTTCTTCTTCTGTTCATATGAATATTTTTTATAGTGTAAGCATGTATGTCTCTATTCATGTAGCACTTAACTCTTCCAGTTATCTCCGTGTGCCTACCCACAAAACTACCATGTCTGGAAGAGGTTAACAGTTTACAATCAAGAGGTGTGTTTCTTTTTTTTTCCAAGTTAGAATTCAACATTTTATGATACCTCTATTTAATAATTTTTTTTAAAACCTTTATATTACAAAAAACAATAACAAGGTGCACTAATTTTAGCATATCTTACCTGGCTCATCTTTCCTGACCCACGACTCAGTATTTAAAAGTATCACCCAAATTATATGGGTCTATATCAGTTCACCGAATCGGCTGAAGTTCGAACACCATATGTTCGAACTTCTAACCACGGAGTACAAAAACATTGAAGTCTTAGAACAGTGATTTTTTTTTTCCCAGGGAAAAAATTGCTGTTCCAAGAAACACACACACAACACAAGCACACCAAAAGTACAGCAATCCACACACAAACACTTAAAATCCTACATCTAACCCTACACTAAACTGTACATACACTACTATCTATCCACTTACCTTAACCCAAACCCTAACCCTAAGGTCCGTCACTATTGCACACTCACCTGACTGTAACTCATCTATCCCACACTAACCCTAAAGACTGTCACTATCGCACACCCACCTCACCTGCGCCCTAACCCTAACTCACCTCCACACAATCACACACTTATCTGAACCTCACCCGTAACTTCCCACCATAGTCTTGATAATCACAAAGCCACAGAAACGGCCCACCGAATACTTTGCCTGAGAAAGAATTCGGTGTTCCGCAGCTTCACGATAATCAGTGTTTGAACTTCACAGTTCGAACATCTGGTGTTTAATCATCAGTCGTTTCAACGGACTAATATAGACCCAATTATATTACCTTCATTTTAAACTGCACTTGATTTTGATTGACCTTAATAGTTTATCCTGTTTTTATACTTTCGTATTTCTTCATTTTTCACTGAGTTAAATGTTTACAATATACTGTTTCTTGACTTGCATTTTTCATGTGATTTAGTACACCAAGAAACAGTAGTCACAATGATACCAACCCATACTTCACATTTAATATAGTTAACATATACACTATGCTGATTCTTGATTACTACTTAGAAATAACAATCATATACCATAACATTTTGCAAGATATCAGTACTTTGTTGCTTCATATCTCACCATTGCCTGACCATTTGAGTACCCTAGGTGTCTAGGAAGACTGTCCATATCAGTTTGTTTTTAGATGCAAAAAAAGAGTAGCAATTGTATCAAGACGCATTTCATAATAAAACAAAGGTATTTGTAGTGGTTTAACAAAATTCAAGCATCAAATCACTTGTTTCCCAGTGCTGTAACAACAAGAAATATAACCTATCAAGACAGCTGCATTGCCTTAAGGTTTGATGCATAACAAAAAAACACTATTTCTTGACATTTAAATCTAAGACAAGAAACAGTTTGCATTTGTTTGGAATTATTTCTAACAACCAGCATAAGAAGCATACGAGCAAAAAACACAGTGTAGTCACCTTGCAAAAGGATAAAATGTCTTTTAATGTATAAACAATAAACACTTTTGGTACACACAGATGATTATGATAAAAGAATGTATAGTTTGTTGAATCAAATGGATACTTATGAACTTGTGGATCTTTATACATAAAACAGAAGCTAAAAGGTGTATTGGATATGACCTCAGCGGTTTTGAAAGATGCACAACATTTCTTAGAGAAATTGTATATGCATACGGTTATACAACATATTAATGCACATTATTGATTATGTACTTTAGGCGTTAAAAATGTATTTACATCTATACCTAATAAGGAAGGCTTGGAAAATATACGAGCTTATTTAAGAGAGAAAACGGAGTTTACAGTGACAGGTATAACACTTATATGCACATTACTTGAAGTCATCTTAAAAAATAATATATTCATATATAAGGATAGGATCTACTGGCAAAAATGGGGGGTAGTGATGGATACACCCTGTGCTAACAGTTATGCCAACCTTGTGTTGGCATACTGGGAGGAACATTTAGTGCTGAGACCACTTAATCCATTTTATAACTATATCATACATTATGGTAGATTTGTTGATAACATATTTATGCTATGGGGTGGTACAGAGTATAAGTTAAAAGATTTTCTAAAGTATTTAGAAGGGACTATAACCTATTTAAGGTTTACTGTAGAAGCGTCTTTTGATTCGTTGAATTTTCTAGACGTATATTTATGTTACAGTGATGATAATAGAGTAGCTATGAAATTATATAGGAAATCTTGCTGTAAAAACAAGACTTTATATAGGTCCAGCATGCACTCCAAGTATACATATCGTAATGTTATGAAAGGTCAATTAATAAGAGCATCTTTGTTATGTACATCGGATGAGGTATTTTTACAAGCGTTGGAATCTTTAACACAGCAATTCTTAGATAGGGGCTACAGAGAATCAGAGGTTAACAGACTAGTACAACATAAAGATGATATTACAACAGTGAAAGGAGTCCCCTATTTTTCAGATAATTGGCATTAACATATACTAGTGACATAGATGAGGTATGTAAAGTTATAAAAAGTAACTGGAAAATAATAACTATAGATGAACATATTATAGATATAGCAGGTGAAGGACCACATTTTCTTTTTAAAAATAGTAAAAATTTAAAACAAAGGTTATGTGATGCAAAAACTGTACAGCCAAAAAAGGTGAAACATTCTGGTCCTTTTTCTTCTGGTCATTGCAAGGCATGTAGTTTTATTAAGAAAGATATTTTTAAACATCCTGTGTTTAATATCACACATGTTTTTTTATTCATATGCTGACTGTAATACTAAAGATTTGATTTATCTGGCGACTTGCAAAAATTGTTTATGTTTTTATGTGGGAAAAATGAATAGATGTTTTAAAGAAAGAATACTGCAGCATATTGGAGATATATGTAATAAGAATTTAAATAATGCTTTGACAAAACATATACAAGAAAATGTTAATCATGGTTTTGAGTTTATGGTGCTACAAAGAATTGTTTTTAATGGTAGAAAGGGTGAGTTGGTCAGCAAGACTGAAATAATAAAAATAAAATAGATAACTGATTTGCAAGCTAACAAACCCCCAGGTTTAAATGGAAATGTTCCACTTAATCCTATTTTGAAAGCCAGAGACTGAAATTGCACTGATTGGCTATGTATAGTCTAAATAGTGCTGCTTTATTTTATTTTGTAGATTTGATGAAGGTGCGTTCTGAAAGCGCTTATCTTTTATACATTAAAAGACTTTTTATCCTTTTGCATGATGATTACACTGTGTCATTTGCGCGTCTGTTTTACCCTGTGTTTTGAAAGTGTAGGACTTTGGCATCTTACCGTGGTGCTTTTTAGCCACAGTGGTACAGCGATAGCATTGCTGCCTCACAGTCAGAGGTTCTCCTGTTCAATTATCGGCTGGAGTGCCTTCTGTGTGGAGTCTGCATGTCCTCCCCATGGTCGAGTGGCCTCCGAAAGACATGCGTGAATGGGCATGTCTTCGCTGAAGGTTGGGTGTCGGGCTGGCAACTTGGCACCATAAAAATCTACTGCCAATCATTAGCGGACCGGAGTTCCACTGTGGCGACCCCTAAACAGGAAAAGCCAAAAAAGACAAACAACCACAAACTGTGGTGCTTTTTGTGTGGAGCATAAGAAATATAATATATGAAATTACTATTGCACTTTTTCATAAGAATGAATTGTGTCATGCTTGTCCCTTTAAAAGTGAGCTCTTGTCATGTTTTCCCTTCTTTTGAGGCAATGTGTTGCAATTGGGCTCCTTTATTGGAGCTCCCAAGTACAGAAAAATAGAACATTTCAGATTTATTTTTTAACCATCTGTATTTTAGAAGTAGTTTCTAGTACACACATAAGGTATAACCAACATTTTATAGTCACTAAAATTTCACTTTGGGAATGAAAGGAAAGTAGTGCTGTAATAATAATAATAATAATAATAATAATGTCCATGTATGTCTTGTATATTTGTAATAGCAATAGTAAGACAAGCATTATAACATTTTTTCAATGACTGATTTACAGTCTAAAATTACTTCATATAGAAATTACTGGAGTTACAAGAGTTACAGAGCATTTACTTTAGCCATATTTAAAATCCATTGTGACATAGATGTAACACTTGCTTCATAGACAAAAGCCTTTGGTACTTATTACAATTTTTGTTTTCTATATGACTGTTACTTATACCATGTTAATGCTTCTCAGATATTTGTCAAGAGCATACTGTTGCCAACTATAAGAAAACTTGAATAATTCAGATCTTACCTTGTTTTTCTCTTCTTTGTGACAAAATATGCTAAGTTACAGCTCCTTTATTACTTTGGAGCTTTATACCTCATACAGCGATGCAAATTTTTACCTTCCAAAATGTTACTATCTTTTTTGTCTGCAATCTGTCTCAGACCTATCACTTTACACTGTGTCAGACAAATGATCCAAGGTATCAACAACACGGTGGAGGCAGTCACGGATGTCAGAATCTGTTGCATTCATGACCCTGAGCGTTCATCGGGAGTTCCCTTCTGAGTGTGCCTGTGCCTCCATGATGGCCTTAAATATACACTGAGTGACATGTGATGAGACATCTGCAACAGGTGATGGAGGGACAGCAGGCCTTCTAAGAGCACCCCTGTCAATCCGCCTGTGTGGAACCTCACCAACAGTTTGGCTATGGTCAGTGTCAGCAGTCACTGAAGCCACAGTGGTCACACTTTCCAATTCAATGTCCCCAACCTCCATCTGTTCAATATGTGTAGCCTCAGAGGACTGGGTGTGCATAGGCATACCGGCTGTTTATGGTGATAACGAAAGTCACCGAGTGATGTAAACCTCTGTTTGATTCAACCTCTGCAACCCCCAGCTGTGCCTCAGCTTGGCCACCATCATCATCAGAGTCTGAAGAGACACTGGCATCAGGTGATGTTGGGGACAAAGACCAACCTCCCTGGTCACCTGATATAAAAAAGAAAAAGCAATACATTAATACCTGCACTACTGTGGTGCAATATATGTTAAGCTGTATACACTGCTGTCACTATTACAGACTTGTATAACCCACCACCTCACATAGTAGGATACGTGGACATTATTTTCTAACCCCAATCTGTAATGATTTGGAAATAATTATTCAGAAAACAACAATCTTATGAGCAAAAAATAAATGATGTACACTGTGGACATTCTGCAAAACTGTGTACAGTTTACAGTTATGGCAATCAGTAATGTCCTAACAATAGTTTTCAAGTCAATCACTATGCTCATACCTACAAGGGAGAGGTATGAGTTTAAAAAAAAATACAACAAAAAAGTCCAAAAAGTATAAAAATATGACAAAAAGGCCAGTAAAAATATAAAAATCACCAGCTTGCACTTTATTAATAAGAGACGTTCTTGTTAATAAAGTGCATGCTGGTGATTTTTATATTTTTTACTGGCCTTTTTGTCATATTTTTAGAGCTATGTGTGCAAACCTTGGACATTTATTTTATTTATTTATTTTACATTTGTTGACCGGGCTAGTCTAACTGGATACATGTCCATTTTCAGTAGAGGCCCGGGGAGAAAAGCTCCAAGCATAAGCAATAACAATATAAAAAAAAAGGAAACAAGTGAAATAAAGTCATATAAGGTAACAGTACTATGGTAACATTGGTAAAGGGAGATAAGTAAAATGGCATTAAAAAATATTGACTATAAACATTCAGGTAAAAGTTAAACTAAATATAAATAAACAAATGCATTAGATAGAATTAGGGTATGTGTAGAAAGATAAAAGTTCTTAAATTTTATCATATTACTAAGATTAAAGCAAGACGAGAAGTAACTAGTTTTGGAGGCAAAGAGTTGTGGGGGGGGTAGGGTAAGAACAGGAGTGAAATAAAAGTTTCAGTCTGGGTTTGCACAAGGACAAAGCCACTTAGTTTTTAGATGTTCTTTTATGTGTTTTTTGAATTGAGATGCAGATGCTAGGGTAGATAGTTCAGGAGGGAGCTGATTCCAGTTTTTCCCTATAGTGTTTGAGAAAAGTGAATCACCAGCTTTGTTTTTAGATTTAATTGAGGAGACAAGGAGTTTATTTGCAGAACGTAGTGTAGCCAGATTTTTATATGGAGAGATCAGATTAGAGAGGATGGGGGTATCATTGGGGTGGTGTAGGATCTTTTGTGTGATAATTAACTGTTGACAGAGTATATGGTTCTGTATTTCTAACCATCCTAGTTGTCTAAGGTTAAGGCAGTGGTGGGTTTTAAAGGGAGAGCATGTGATGAATCTAGCTACACTATTATAGCAGGTAGAAAGTTTAGAGATGTTGTTTTTAGATAGGTTAGTATATATAGCAGAGGCATAGAAAAGGGTAGAAATTAGGTGGGTTTGTGCGATAGTTTTCCTGGCTGAGGGGGTAAGGAAGGGTTTAATTCTGTAGAGGGAACCAAGTTTTTTGTTGACAGACTTTATGGTGGAGTTAATATGGTTGTCATAGTTAAGATGATTGTCAATTGTGACACCTAGTAGGTGGGTGGTAGTATCTGGTGCTATATTAGTAGCATTATTAGAGGTTATAGAGAAGAATGGAGTGGGTGACTTATGAGTTGACGTAAAAAGCAGTAGTTTTGTTTTTTTAGGATTAAGGAGAAGGCGATGTTGCGTGAACCAGTTTTCTACTTTTTTGAATACAGTTTGGGTTAGGGACTGGAGGGAGGCTATGTTGTTGGAAGTACAGATTAAGGTAGAGTCATCTGCATATTGAATGCAAGTGGCATGGGGTATGTTCAAGTGGAGGTCGTTAATAAATATGGAAAAAAGAAGTGGACCTAAGATAGAGCCTTGAGGGACTCCAATATTTACAAGAAGTAAGGAAGACAAATTGTTATCCCAGAGTACAGCTTGCTGTCTATTTTGAAGATAACATCTAAACCATTGTAATGCTTGTGGATCGAGAGAATGGTACTTTAGTTTTTCAAGAAGTAGGGTATGATTAACCATATCAAAGGCTTTTGACAGGCCTATAAATAGTGCAGAGGAAAAGGAGTTATTATTGTGTTTTTTGTTTATAGTGTCAGTGAAGGAGAGAAGAGCAGTAGTAGTGCTATGGAATGGTCTAAAGCCATGTTGGCAGTTGGCTAGTAGGTTATTTTGTAGAAGGTGGTTGAGTAGTTGTTTGTGAATACAGTTTTCCATTATCTTAGCTAATGGGGAGAGTAAGGCAATAGGTCGGTAGTTAGTGAGCTCAATTGAAGTTCCACCTTTATGTAGAGGGATAATGTGGGATACTTTCCATATGGTAGGGATTTTGCCTTCAGAGATGGTTCTGTTAATAAGGATAGATATGGGGTAGTCAATGGCTTGTGCAGCAGTTTGTAGGTATTCAGATGGGAGACGGTCAGCGGATGGGGTGCAAGGTTTTAGTTTAGAAAGTAGCTTGTAAATAAGAGATGTTGGAACAGGGTGTATATGAAAGGTAGGGGAAAGAGTATTAGAGGTATTCGATGGAGAAGCAGGTAAAGGTGGTAGTGAGTTGGCTAGGGATTGAATGGCTTCTGTAAAGTAGTTATTAAAGGCATCAGGGATCAGGTTGGAATTATTTTGGTTGAAACCTGCTAGGATGGGAGTAGTAGTGTTTCCTGGCTGAAGAAGTTTATTGATTCCTGACCAAAATTTTTTTGGCGTTTGTTGTGTAGTTTGTTGGAGGTTTAGGTAGAAGTATTTTTTATCCCTAAGGGTATTCAGAAAATATCTGTACAGTTGACAATTATGCACAGTACATCAATCCAGCCATCAGGCCTGGGATGACACTTTAGCTAAGACACTGAAATATATCTACATCTCTGACATAACAGTTTTCTGCTTACCAGCAACAGGAGCATGGCCTGTTCCAATTTCTGATGGCCCTGAAAAAAGGTGAGGTAGAGGTAATAACAGCGGCATCACATGGTACAGTGTAACAGGGGTTAATACATCCAATAATCTCATATCTACAGTAACTGCAATGTTAAAAGGTATGTGGGTGACAATCTCTACATGAGCTAACAACTGCAGCTAACTTACTTCCCCTCCAAAAAGCACCTGACATTCATGTAAAACTATATACACCTTGACAGGATGAAGGCAGCAGTATTCTACTGCTGATCTAACTAAGCATACCTGGAAGCTGCTCTTGACAGGAACAGGTAGCACCCATGTCCAAAACGTATTGGCTGATGGATGTCTGGGAACTGTCCTGTGTAGCAAGGTTTGCCAGGAATTCCTCTGTAGCTGTGAGAGGAGGTCTTGCTGCAGGCCCACCACCAGTGACCTAATGATCCCTGGCCATGTCGGCTGCATGTCTCTTTTCTGCATTGACCATGTCTGTGGAATGGGGTCGCACCTGGTTGTAGGTATGATTTTCATGACCCATGGCACTGATGTTGTACACCAGTTCATCTGACAGGGCTGCATGTTCTGACTTATTTGCCCTCCCTCGGGACAGCATGACCTAATAATGTTGTCACAACGCCTCAGTGATAAGTCCGTTTTCCACCTCAGAAAATGGTGGCCTGAAACATGCAAGCATAATGTTTACTGAAATACAAAGAAATGAGAATACATATAAGGATCACATACATATGAGTAAATTATGTAGAGATACAGCAGTAAAGGAAGGCTATCAGTAATCTCTGCTTAATTACACATCTCATATTCAACAGTGGGCCAAATGTACAAAGGGTGTGGATGCAACTAGGATAGTAGCAATAGTGACATATTCCTGCTTGTGCCATGACAGATGCCCACGTATGCTCACACACCCAAAACAGTAGTCCACTGTATTGTGCCCCATAGCAGGAAACACCTCCCCTAAAAAATGAAATATGAACAATAGTGTCAACAAAAGAGCAGTGGTCTATTACAACTGCTATCAAAGGAAGTACCCAGGAAACCTGTGTACCTAGTTATCAGACAGCATTATATTCATGGTGTATTCTACATTTTATCTCCCTCTAACAGGGTTGGCGAACAATGCCATGTCATCAGTACTATTCTAACAAATGTTTACTGATGTAATCCACATTCTTCCTAAGTATATTCAAACACATGCATCATGTAGGAAACAAAATTGATACATACCTGATGGAGTGCAATACTCCTCTGTTGAAAGATACTTCTCTACAAGAAATGTGTCAATGAGTTAGACATAAGATTTAACTCTCATTCACACTGGTTTGCCTAGCTAGAAATTTGTCTTTTTAAGATGGTTTTCATTAATATGTGATTGCCTCTGAAGCAATCTGTGGTTCAGAAATGCTACATACAGCCTACACAGCTGATTTGTAGTATAATCAGCCAATCCCATGCAACTACTCAACAAGATATAAGGCATCAATGTAGATTCCATCCCCTTTCTTATATGTTGGGGTGGAAATTTGTGGGGTAAAGATACGTCAACACAGAGAGAATGTTTGTAGCAGCTACTTTTTACATACAGATGTGTGAGCTACAGCCTGAAGCTGCTGCTGCTGCTGGCAATAAGAGTAGACAAAGAGGGTGAAGACTTTGCTGGACAACAACACAGAAGAGTAACTGTGGGACCTGTGGCAGCCTTGATTAAACGCCAGAGCTAAACTGAGAAAACTCATCCCACAGAGTAAAAGACAGCATGCTTGGTGTGTGCTAGAACAAGGCAGGGGGTACATTAACCATTATATCAAGCCTTTACTTCTAGCATGACTCCCATATATGTGTGTTACTTTTACACCGGTGTTTGTCTGGAATATCACTGGCAAATCATTTTGGACTGCATTCGAAATTACTGGGCCACATTTGCATTATATACTTCAAATTCCTCTGGGAATTCATGGCACTGGATAACCTGACATTCTAGGCACTTTCTAAGGTTGTATTGGCAATAGTTAAAATGTGTTCCTATCTGTAGGTGTCTGACCTCCATTATTTAGAAGCAAACATTTCATCCATACTGCTTTGGGTGGATAAATAAGTGATGACACAGTCATACATATCAGAATTTGTAATGGTGATGTACACATACATATATTTTAAATGTGTGACACTACTGTATTTGAACCCAGGACCATGTGAACCAAAAAAAAAATGTTTTCAAAGTATTTCACAGATTGAGCTGCAGAGTCAGTGATACAGCATGTGTTGTTTACATGTTGTACAGATAAGTGCACACTTACCTGCTGTTACATACCTCACTTACACCTATTACTATGTGTATGGCTTTATAGTGATTTATTTCTCTACCAGATTCCCAGTTAATTCCAATTTTTCCATTAATCTTTTAGCAGATTTCTTACACAATGTGCATCATCACGTAAACACACTTAATGATGAAAAAATGACAATTACTATGTTCATAGGTTCATAGGTGTGTACTAGGCTAATGGCCCTGGAGCCTTTACAAGCCTAGCCCATAGGATTACCCTGGCATCGTGCCACCCAACCTTAGTTCATAGTGCCTCTGTCAAGTAGAGCCACTGGAGTGATCCCCGTCATGAATTTTCTATTTCCTATCCACTCATCAAGATTTCTCTTGAAGAGGGCCAGTGAGGTGCTCTGCTTGACATGTATGGGAAGTCTATTCCATAGCATGGGCAGTCTCTGGGTTATGAACCTGTCCCTCCAGCATGTTCTGTTGATTGTGGTAATGAGGTTGAGGTCTCTGGAGTGTGTGTGTGGAGCGATTGAGATTTCTTTAGATGTAGCATTTCTAACAGAGCTGAGTCAGACATGGCTTTGTAAGTCAAGCAGAGATTTGAGACAGAGAATAGTTTGAGGTTTTTGAGTCTGTCCATATAGGACAAGTGTTTAAGGCCTAGAATCCTCTTTGTGAGGTACTTTTGCGGCCTCTCCAGTTGTTGCAGGTGTCTAGTGTGATACATGCCAAATGGGGCATTGTACTCGATGACTGGCCTAATGAGGGAAGAGTAGAGGGAGACAATGACTTCTTTCTTCCTGGATGCAAAACCCTTTGTAATGAGATGTGCCACATAGAAGGATTTTCTGAATACAGTGGCAATTTGGTGGTCAAAAGAGAGGTTGTTGTCAACCTGTGTTAACGCCTTCTGTGTTCAGTGGACTACCATCAATGTGGTAATTCACAGGAACCGGGTTTTTCCCAAAGGGGATGAAGACACATTTTTGGGCATTGGGCTTAAGGCCATGCTTCTGATACCAGTCATTGGTCTCATTGAGGCCTTTTTGCAGGATGTCAACATCACTTGGGGAGTTAATAATAGCTCCCAACTTGCAATCTTCTGCAAACTTTGTTAGCCAGAGTCCCTTTGTGTTGGCCTGGACTTCAAAGAAGTTGATACCAAACAGTAGAGGATCCAGTGCCAAACCCTGTGGGACTCCACTCGTGACTGGTCAGCAGTCTTACTTGGAGTCAACTACTTTCACACTGTGGGCTCTATCTGTGAGCCAGTTTGCAACCCACCTAGTGATATATGGGTTGATGCTTAGCTTAGTAAGTGCTTCTATGATTCCTGAGTGGGGAATGGTATCAAAGGCCTTGGCCAGATCAAGGTATGATGTATGAACCACCTTACCTTCATCCACAGCTCTGGTGATTGACTCAAAGAAGTCAACCAAGTTGAGCAGGCATGATCTAGCCTTCACAAAATCAAACTGTGTAGGACCCAGAGTTTGGAGATTCCATATATCCTTGTTTATTAGGTCCATGATGATGCATTCTATAGCTTTGCATATCAGACTTGTCAGGCTAATAGGGCAATAGTTCCCAGGTTCTGTAGTCACTCCTCCTTTGTGGAGAGGGATGACTGTAGCAGTGCACCATTCGGTAGGGACAAAGCCTGAAGTGACGCTGTGATTGAACAGGGTACACAGGTAAGGTGCCAGTTCACTCTGTATTTCATGTAGAATGCAGCCAGGGATACTGTCAGGTCCCATAGAAGCTGTATTCTTGGCCTTGGACAGTGCTGTTTTAACCTGTGCAGCAGTAATACTGGGTGCCTAGCAATCTACTGGCATTGTGATTGGCCCTTTGGAGGGGGAGAAAGGGGTAAAGTTAGCACTGAATCTGTACACCAGTATATTTGCAATATCTGTTGGCTCGGTATAGGAGGTACCATTGTGCAGTGGCTCAGAACAAATCTGGGTATTTCCATGGATATTCTTTACATAACTATAGAAGACCTTGTAGTTGTCTTTATTATCTGCTTCAATTCTGTTTTCATAGCTAGTTTTAGAGGATTTGATGAGGGATTTCAACCTTTTGTTGAGGCTGATAAGGGAGTTTTTCCAGTCTTGGGACTTCACCTTATTCTGCATCAGTTTTCTCCTATTGTTGTAGAGTTTGTTTATGGCAGGGAACCACCAGATTGGCTTCCTTTTTTTTTGAGGAGAGCACCTTAGTTCTATTGGGTATGGCAAGATTCATGCATTTGTGTACGTGTTCATACAGTGCATTGGTGTATGACTTGGCAGTCATGCAACTATTCTCCATTTGCATAGGTGCCATGAAGTTAGCCACCTCTGTTTTTAGGAGCACAAAGTCAGCTTTGGAGAAGTTTTTCATGGTGGTTTTGCTTACAACACCTTTACTAATTAACTGGTTGTGTGGCTTGGCAGGTGGATCCACTGTTGTTTAGTTCAGATGGTATTGGATTCAATATAGGGTGAAGGTGAACTTTTTGAAAGTGATTATTATGCTTTCACATACAGGTAATAATACAACACCATTTAGTTTAGCTTAGCAATGCTGCTCATAGCGCAACATTGCATAATGATTCTTTAAAGAAAAGAAAATTGGGGAGATAGGAAAGTAGTGAAATGGGGTACAAGCAGGGGGGTAAAACATAGTGAAAGGCAGGTAGGAATGTGCAGGAAGGGTGTAGGAAAGAACCATAGCTATCCATTTCTTTAACAGCAACAACTATGCACTTGCAAAGATTTTTAGCTGAATTTGGACTATCACCTCCAGAAAGAGGGGTGACGACAACATAACTGCGTTGTTAAGCCAATGGAACAAATTAAATGTGTCCAGTGGACACACGTGCAAAATGGAGAGCTATGTATGGGATGAGATTTGTTTTTAAGGATAGAGTTGAATGTTGGGGAAGGAACATAGGTATGTGTGGGGAAGGGAAGGTGAGGAAGCATTTGCAGACAGACAAGACAGCAGACAGGGTTGGTGAGGGACACAAGAGGGGGGTGAACACCTTGGTTGGGGAGAGAGTTGGGGGATCCAGGTCCCATGGACATCAGACATGGTAGCAGTGTGACTCAAGTCCTCACCTATGGGACTGCCAGCACTGTACCTACACTGATCCTGTGGAGGCAGTGGCTGACACCAGTTCCTCCAGCCAGACTGCCACACCAGAATGGACAGCATGCTCTCCATCTGTTGTAAGCATGTGTCAACAGTCTGCTGCACAAGCCTATATGCCATGCCTGGCAGTTGTGCATGGGTGACAAGGTCATTCCCTCTGTCTCCATTCCCAGTGGGGGGCACACTCCTGGCCTGTGGGGCAGAACTACCTGAAGGAGCAGGTAGTGCAGGAGCATCAGGGAGGATGCCACCAGGCTGTGGCCCAGATCTGCTGGGCCCCAGTGCCTCAGCTGGGGGAGCCAAGGTAGGTGGATCACCAGGAACATGCCTACCTTGTTGTGCTGTGATAAACAAAATAGAAACATAGTGAAAAAAAAAATAAAAACATAACCCAAACAAATGTAATGAATAAGATAAAAGAAAACAAAAATGAATAATGGAAAAAAATGAAAAATAATATAATGAGGAACACAACAATAAATAATGCAAATGAAAATGTATACAAAGAAATGCTAAATTATACATAAGGACAACAGAAGAAGTAATACCAAATAATATGACACTAGCAAATGATAATAGTAAATATATTGATTAAATAAATAAAAGAAGAGAAGGGATGGGGTGAGAGAAGAAAGGAGAACATTAGTAACTTCACAGATACTATAAACAAAACATACTACAAATAAGTACTTTTAGATAAGTTAGATTTTTACATGTAACACTAGGACTGCTATGACATTTATTATTTGAAACACTACCCTGTTCCTTACAGACACACTATAGTTCAAATCATATTGCATCCAGCAATCATTCAGTATTGCTTATTTTGGATATATCATGTTCCAAGTACATACCTCTCAACCTCTTGGCACGAGAAATTATAGCCCAAGCCATACATAATGACAGAACAAAGGCACAGCAACTGGGAACATTCTTACATAGTGTGCTCTTACAATAGTGGCAAGGTGTTCAGATAACAAATTTGCCATTAAAATGCAATTAGAGAGATGTCTAATATCTGCAATTCAGAGGACTGACTTTTTTCTGATATGGATCCTTCCCAATGTGGCAGAGACTGTCCAGTAAAACAAAATGTTATACCAAACGGACCACACATATGGGGCAATATTCAGTACATTCTGCAAAAATCGTGACAGTTGAGAGGTATTTCCATGTACACTGATTAAACTTGACAGCTGGACATTCAAGGCACAGGTCTATGGGTCTGCACTTCACATGCAAGCATGGTTATGTTTTATTGATGAAATGCTAAAACAGTATTGAAAACAGCACAATTTTTCAGTTGGCTAGTGTAGGATTAGAACCCACAAGCAGTGACTACAGTAATACTGAACATTTTATTTGAAATACAAGATTATCACAGCACTGTCTCCTTTCACACTTTATTGATTTATGTTATTTCATATCTTGCATTTATATACATGGATAGCCACCTAGGACATCTATTAACATACATGTTTATCTTAATCAGTTATTGACTGCAATGAGAGGACCACAACATTCACTCCTAATCTGGGTATTCAGCAACATTAACTAATGGTTGGAAGCTATGCTACATAGTATTGCATGCTTACTTGCTTTAATTTGCTTTTACAGTTCAGATATGCACTGACACATTAATGAAATTCAGTGATGACCCAGGTATTTCATACATGACTGCTAAGACTGACTGCAATATCTGTATTTTTTATTTTATTATTAAATTATGCATTCATTTATTACTTTATTAATTTTCTTACATACCCTGTGCTTGCCTCTTCCTAGCCAAACATCTTGCATGAGCCTGTATGTTGCAAGCCCTCTCTTCTGCAGCTGTGGTAAGAGAGGGAAAGCATTATGCATACCAGTTTTGTACAGATTCAGCTTGTATATTTATAAATTACTAGAAAACATACTTACATATCTGTGGGGTGCTCCCTGCCTGTTCCTCTTGGATCCACTGATCCAAAGTACCCCTCTTCCTTCGTTGGAGGTTGTAGATCAATGTGTGTATGTGTATGTATCTGTAAGCTATCCAAGGGCTTGCACAAGTGTACAAATACTGAGCACGTACAAGCCAGACACATTTCATAGTAAGCCATTGAGATGTAAGCATGTAGGTATGTAAGGTCTGTCTGTTAACCAGTTTATTTGTATTTTAAGATGCTGCTATCCATGCTGATGTATTTCTATGTATTAAAGCATCTAAATGAAATACCCCACCTGCTTGTCATCTGTGTGAGAGAGATAGATGAGCAACATGGTGAAAAAAGCAGCATGTCTAAAGGGCATGAAGTTAGATCAGGCATGGCTAAAACGACTTAAGGCACTTGCTTGGTAATGGCGGAATATAGAAGAGTGAATCATCCCTATAATGTGCAAACTTCACAAAACAGGTCAGAAATGAATTTTAGATTATTAAAACTTGCTCAGCACTATTTCATTTTTGTAAAATATGAAATGAGGCATACAGAATGTTCTAAACAATATTTGCATATGTACAATATTGATAAAATATTCAAATTACTATACAAAATATTTGAAATAAAGTCCAATTTGCATAAAATTAATAAAATAAAGGGAAATGACCGCATTTTCACAAAGCATGTATTTTTCATATTAAGCAAAGATGTTCAGGTTATCAGAAGTGTATAAATTGTTTGCATGTTTGTGCAGTGTTACAGTAAAGATATTTCATAGAATACAGCCATTGCTGAGCATATTTAACAAGTACAGTATTTTGAAGAGTTTATTGTGCATTTGAATGCTATTACAAGCTCAAGAACAGTTTGTTCATGCACAATTACAAGGGCCATATTTTAGTGTGTTTGTACATACTTTGTTGGCATGGCAGATGGATTTCAAAAACCCAGTGCACCTGTGTTTGACAATAATATTGCAGAGAACTGGAGGGTGTTAAAGCAAGAGTATGATGTTTTCATACAGGCTGCATTTTCTGATAAAGATGACCGTACAAAGACATTTATTCTACTTAATTTAGCTGGGTCAGAAGCCATAGAAAAGGAATGTTCATTTGTATATGTACCTGCTATTTGTACTGATGAGGGGGAAAACTGTCATATTGTTGTACAGACTGTGAGTCAAGAGAGGACCCTTAGTAGTTAAAACATAAATTTAAAGAAATGTATAACCCTCAAGACAAATGTTACAATGGAAGGCACTTTTTTACACAAGGGACTTTTGCAGCATATATAACTGACCTGAGAAACAAGGCTAAAATGTGCAGATGTGGTTGATAAAGGTCAGACTTGTGTGTGGTATTAAAGATGATGCTTTGAGAAAGATTTTGCTTTGTGACAGTGATTTAACTTTGAATATGGCCGTTGTGATTTGTCAGATATACAAGCTCACAGAAAAGCACAAAAATATGCTTTCAAATGAGAATAGCCCTAGAAGGCGCAGTGATAAACTCATGTTGATAGGATGCAGCATGTAGTTAAAAGATACAGGCTCAAGCACATGGTAGCAACTGGTAAACCCCAGAACTTGCCAGAAAATTCTAGAGTTCGTACAGTCTCAGTGAAGTATAAGAATGAGTCAGTAAACTCAAAGCATGGGCCCCAACCTAGTTTCATTGCCAACTGTCGTAATTGTGGTGGAAGTCATAAGGAAAAATGTTTAACTTTTGGTCAGCAATGCCACAAATGCAATAAATAGAATTATTTCAAAAGGTTTTCTAAATCAAAAAGCCCACATTATTTTATTAAAAGGTAACATTCTAAGAAACGAGTTGATCAATTAGAGAGCTGCAACCCTACCCTTTATGTTGATGGTGTTTCAGTGCTTCATGAAATGGTAAAAGCAGATGACTTAAGGGTAAAGAGTGAAGTATTTTGTACTGTTCAGATAAATGGCAAACCCACAGAGCTCAAATTTGAAACAGGTTCCAAGTGCATTTTTATGACAGCAGAAACATTTTCTAGACAGTGGAATGGTGAGAGGCTTAATTTGGCAAGGTGTGTGAAGGTTGTTGTTTATGGAGGTGAAGAAATTCAAACCGAAGGCTCAGTAGTGCTTTCATGTTACTCTCCTGGAAGAAGCTACAACTTGTTATTTTATGTGGTCAAAAGGCATGTCCAGTCATTATTATGGATCAGAAACAGTTTGGAAATGGGACTGCTTTCATTTAATAAGGAAATCCACTGTCCCTCATACAGTCAGGATCAAATAGACAAGTCTTTGTGGGTTCTGTTCAAGCAGCTTTATTATATGCAAAGACATCAGAATTGAGGCTTAATAACTTTAACTTAGATAACCATATAAACAACTAGCTATTAAACTCATACATGCTCACTGTCTGGTTGTGCTCTCAAAATGGCACTGAAGCTAGTACATGCTTGCTATTTATATGCACATTCAGTCCTTGAAATGTTTCTTAAAAATACAGCACACACACTCTGTTCTACATCCACCAAGTTAGCTTGAAAGACCAGTACTCTAATTTTACCCAGTACATTTTTTCTACCTATGCTGATCTTTTTGAAAAAAACTAGGTAAACTTCTAGTTGTGTACTCCATGAAGTTAGACCCAGAGGTCAGTGCAGTTATCTGGCCAGCACAAAAAGTTCCAATAGCCATGCAGGACAGAGTCAAAGCTGAGTTAGATAAAATGGTGTGACAAGGTGTGATTTGTCTACTCGCAACTCCAACTGAATGGGTATCTTCCATGGTGGTAGCACATAAGAAAAGCTCAGATGACATCAGAATATGTATTGACTCACAAGATTTGAACAAAGCATTAAAAAGACCTTGTCATCCAATGCACACAGTCAAAGAGGTCACAGCCTTGATATGCCACTGTTTTTTCTGTCTTAGATGCAGAGTACATTTTGGCAAATTCAGCTTGACAAGAAATCATCATTGCTCACTACTTTCAGTACTCTGTTTGGCAGGTACAGATTTTTTAGAATGCCATTTGGGATAAATTCTGAAAGTGAAGTCTTTCAACGTGCGATGGAGCAAATTTTTTCTGAGTATCCTTATGCTATTATAGTAGATGACATACTAGTAGGAGGTCATGGTGAAGCAGAGCATGACAGAAACCTCAGAAAAGTTTTAGAAAGGACACATCAAGTGAATCTTAAGCTTATTTCACAGAAATACAAATTCACAAATTCAGGCTACAAGAAGTTATTTATGTTGGTCATTTATTTACCAGTATAGGCCTATGACCAGACCCTTCAAAGCAAACAGCCATTCTTGAGATGCTAGCTCCAGACAATGATCAAGCCCTGCAATGTTTTCTTGGCATGATTAACTACCTTCATTCCAGACTTGAGCTAACTATCAGCACCACTTAGAGAACTGACATGTAAAGCTGTATCCTGGTTTTGTTAGAGCAACACCAGAGAGCATTTGAAGTCCTGAAACAGAGAATTGCTAGTCCACCTACTCTCATATAGTATGATGTTCACAAGCCAGTTACACTTTCCTGTTATGCTTCAAAATTTTAGTCTTGGTGTTGTCATTCTGCAAGAGGATCAACCTGTTGCCTATGCATCTATAGCTCTCATCCAAACTGAGATGCAGTATGCCCAGATCAAGAAAATGTTTTTGGCAATCGTGTTTGCATTTTGAAGTTCCACAATTATGTTTATGGTAGACCTAGCCAGATCGAAACAGACCACCAGCCTTTAATCACTATCTTGAGAAAGCTAATGCATTCAGCTCCAGCCTGACTGCAACGTATGATGTTGAGGTTGCAAAATTATATTTCAATCTTGTCTACAAGAAAGGCAAACTTCTTTATATTGCTGATACATTATCCAGATCACCCAGAAACACCACAGAACAGCATGAGAATGAGAGGTTTGATTCTGAAGTCATGAAAGTGAGAAATTTTTCTTCCACACATCTTGATGAGTTGAGAGATCACACAGCGAAAGATCCAATTTTACAGAGGCTTAACCACTTTATCAATGAAGGATGGCCATCAAAGCAATCTAGTTTACCTCAAGAAGTGCAACCTTATTTTCCATACAGAGATGAGATTTTGTCTGACAAAGGTATCATTTATGAAAGGTATGAAAGTAATTGTTCTAATGTCCTTGCAACCAGAGTACATTACTATCTTGCATTGTGGTCACCCAGGTACCGACTCCACCAAAAGAAGGGCGAGAGGACTAGCATTTTGGCCTTCTGTGTCACAAGACATTGAGAGAGTACTTTTATTTTGTTCAGTGTGTAATAGTACAAAACAGCATCAACAGAAGGAACCATTTCAGCTAAACCAGTTTCCTGAACTACCTTGGTCGACAGTAGCCACAGAAATGTTTGAGTGGAACGGTCAGCATTATTTACTGTTAGTACACTCTTACTCTAATTGGTTTGAGATTGACCTACTTCCTAACCTAGCATCCAGTACTTTCATTACAAAGATGAAGCATCATTTCGAACTTCATGGTAGTCTACATAAAGTTATTTCTGACAATGGCATGCAGTTTACAAACCAACAGTTCAAAAGATTTGCTAAAGAATGGGACTTTACTCATGTTATGAGTAGCCAGAGTACCTGTAGTCAAGTGCTTTGGCAGAACCCGCAGTTCAAAGTGCAAAACAGTTACTAGAAAAAATCAAAATGAGATAATAGTGATATTTTCTTAAATCTCTTGAATCTCATAAATGTTCCCCGTGATAAACATTTTGGTTCACCTGCTCAGAGACTTCTGTTGAAACAAACCAGAACCACATTACCAATCAGTAGTCAATTATTGGTTCCATGTGTCAAGAACAACAGGTCAGTGGAAGCCAATCTGTTGAAGAAACACATAACCCAGAAGTCCTGCTTCTATAAAACCAGAAAACTGCTCAATGCATTATGAGAAGGTGATGTGATAAGGATACAAACATCCAAAGGTTATGATTAGATTGGTATCATGAAGAATATTTTCCCAGAGCTGAGATCATACATTGTGGAATCACAAAGAGCAGTCTTTAGGTGGAATTGGAAGCATTTGAGTCCAGTGTCTGAGCCTATGCCACAGCACATAGCCTGTGAGAAAGACCTTTTATCTCAGAGAGTTGTCCGGTGTTCCAATTCCTAAGGACGTTCCCGAGGACATTCCCATTCCTGTGAAAAATCCAGAAGTTCTGGATATGAGTTGTGCCTCACAGACTGTCCCTGTTGCTAAATTTGGTCCAGATTGTTATGTTACGAGATATGGTCACACCTCTAAACCCTGCAGCAGATATGAAGCAACTTGGACATGAAGACTGTGTTTTGTTTCTAAAGTATATAAAAATGCATGTCTAACTCTGATATTATTTTTACAAAGGGCAATCATTTTAAGAGGGAGGATGTAGATCAATGTGTGTGTATGTATCTTTAAGAAGCTATCCAAGGGCTTTCACAAGTGTATAAATATTAAGCATGTGCAAGCCAAACTGCATTTTATAGTAAGCCATTGAGATGTAAGCATGCATGTATGTAATGTCTGTCTGTTAACCAGTTTGTTTGTATTTTGAGATGATACTATCCATCCTGATGTGTTTCTATGTATTAAAGCATCTAAACGAAGTACCCCACCTGCTTGTCATCTATGTGTGTGTATGTGTGAGAGAGAGAGAGAGAGAGAGAGATGAGCGACAGAGGTCATCATAATGGTGATGACACTGCTTACCAGTGCAGGGGATACCAGTTGCACTGGTCAGGTCCCTGGCTGAACTATCCCAGGCCTTAGACTTGTATTCTGAGCAAACATAGTTCACCTGCAGCAGCTAGGGTCCATGGTGCTGTACCAGGAGTCCATTAAGAATCTTAAACTCCTGAACACCCCAACGCTGTGCCTGAAAGCACACCCCTTCCCCAATGACAGCCATATCCACACACAAGATCAGGCTCTAAGGAATACTGTGCAATTCCTGCTGTGCCATGTCACTTAGCATCTTGCAAACATGGGAAACCCATGTTTAAATGATGCTTAACAATGCGCAAACAAGGAAAAAACATTACCCATTTTTAAGAGATGCTTAGCATAGTGCACCATTTCTAAATATAACAATAATTGCATTTAAAGTGTATGGATCTTTCAGTGACCTAACACAGTTTCACAGCAATATATGTAAAAGGTATCAATGCCCAGGATTCAAACCCAGGAGCTAGTACACTACAGATCATCAGTCAACCTATCATGCCACAAGAGTAGGGAAGGGCACTCATGTATCTTCACATATACCATGAAGGTGCTACTGTAAGCATAACACAGCTTCACTGCATAGGCTTGAGTGGTGTTTAGCACCACGCAAATAAAACAATTGAAAGCATCCAGTTTCTATTTTTAGACATCTGGTGCATGTCTGATGCATGAGCGTGCAAAGCTAAACATAAATAAATAACGCAGCGCATCAAACAAACATACATGAAAAGAAAGAAAAATGTATGAATGCATCTGGTTTCTATTTTTAGATGTCTGGTGCATGTCTGATCTATGGTTTTGCAGAACTAAGCACAGCTAGACGATGCAGCACATCTCGCAAATATGCACATAAAAGTAACAAAATAATGCATCTAAATTAGCAGAATAATTGTGTACACAGCTACAGCATTATTTCTTATACTCCTTTTGGTCAGGTTAACAGGCTGATAGGTATGTGGGTGTACCATCAGTGTTACATGGATTCAATATCCATGTTCTGTGAGGTTTCATGCTGGAAAACCTCCCTTTGGTGCTCCGCAGCATTAATATGCATGGCACACTGCTGAGGGAAGATTGTGGCTGTAAACATGGATGCATTTCATGTAGGCCTTACATGGACTCCACAGAGACTTTATTGAATCCTAGAGAATAACAGCAGTTGTTTTCATTATTAAAATTCTTGTTTTAAATTAACTTTGATACTTGACAACAGAGTTTGCACATTATTGTACAGTTCAACATGTGTGAGATGGTAATATTTAACTTTACATATTTGCTAAAATTCAATGCATATGTATATATTTACAATTAATCTGTACAGAGAAGGTTCAGAGGAGAGTCATACATAGGTGAGGAGAATACTTCTGACTCTATATTATTGGGGGCATGTATTAGGTTATGGCAATTATCCATTGTTTTTATGACAGTTATACTTTCTGATTTCATTTTAATTTTTTTTTCTGAAGTTGGTCAAGATGGTTTCAATTCTAAAGAAAATGGGTATAAAGTTCCACTTGGAAGGAGCTAGTCTGTAATACTTCTTTTTCCCCCATTTTTTTTTCTGTATGAGTTATGGCCCAACTAGGGCAAATCAGCTGTTAGTGTTGTCCCTTAGGCCATATGTATGTGCCTTTATCTGATGTTTACTATAAAGAGAGGGGCAGTAGTTGCAATTTATAAGTTTGAAGGTGAGGGAGGGTAGTAGAAAGGTATCTCTAGCAGTGACAACCCTTTAACTATTTGCTGCATATCATTATGTTGTTCAGACTTTGGAGACAAATTAATGAAACATCAGAATTTCTTAGAGGTGTTTTGGTATAAAGAGGCATTAACAAAAACACTCAGCCAATGATTGTCAATTTTACTGGCCTCAGGAAATAGAATTTATATTGCAATGCTGAGTAAAATTACTGGTGTGGAATGAATGAGTTGTCATTTTAGGTTCAGTACTAGAATTTTGAGGCAAGATAATTAATTGCAACAAAGATGAGATAAATGGAAAGGAAGATGAGACACTTAAAAAAATTCAATACAGCTTTAATTGTAAAGTAAGTACAAGCCAAGTTTATTATAAAATGCTTACAAGCAATCTGAGAAACATTATAGTCTGTTATGAAGGACTCATATCTGCTCCAAGTGGCATAAAGATTCTGTTTCTAATCAATGCTACTAGACGTGGACACAAAAATAATCTTTGTTCACATTCTTCATTTTGGAATGCAGGGTTTGCTCATCTGAAATACTCCTGATCTAATACAATATGCCTTAATTTTAACAAGCTACATTTGCTGATTCATACCAGTACTGCACATATTATTTGCATTTCATAATATTCTAGGCTAGTGGAAAAATAAAGTTTTTAAACATGTTACAGACACATCTTTCTATCAGATCACAACTATAACATTTTTTTTACTTCAAGGCTGAGTTTTTTTTCATGAAGCTGATCACATAATATTTCTGCAAAAGTAAACTTTATGATTAGTTTTCATTTCTGTCTCTCAAACTCTCACAAACAATTCTTCCTTTCCAGAAAGAGTTATTCAGAGGGCACAGCTTTATAATGTACTGTTATCATAAGATGTATTGCATAATGCAGGCAAAGCTTAATAATAAGAGGCTAACAAAAGGTAAAATGCATTCAGTGTTATCTATAAGTATACTGCAAATTTATATGTATTAGTTCTGGAGAATCTCATATATTCATACTCCGTTTGTGAGGAGCTTGAGAGCCATATGGAGAAGCAAAGTGTGTGTTCAATCAGAGGAAGGCCTGATGGTAGGCAGGTACTGGTGGAAAATGTATAAAAAATACAATAACCATGGCTGTTTTTCTTTATAAAACACTTTTATTCAGCACTGGAGATATGTGATGTTTGCAGTTTTCCTAAATGCTATTGTGCAGTCATTAATACCATATGGAATGCTTTAAAGATGAAATTTGTTTTTTTATATGGTGTAGTAAAGGTTAACAATATATGCTAATAAAATGCAAATTGCTATTTTCTAAAGCACCAATACGCTACTTTGAGATATCAAAATAGTAATAAAATATGTTAGTCTCCAATTTGGCAGAAGACAGATCCTGTGCTTTGTAATGATAACTTGTAATAAATAAATAAGGCAAACTGCTGTACATAATATAACATTTATAAAATATTATTTCCCTCGGTTTATGATCTCCTTTGGGCTTATTTAATGCCCTAAAAAAAAGTTGTGCATTAATGTGGCACTATAGCTACCGTCAATGCCTGTGGCAGTCTGGGTGCTGGTACTTTAACTATTGTTTGGTCCTCTGTTTCAGTTTGAGACTGTTGAAATGTAATAAATGAATAAATTGCAAATAAACATGGCAACAAGTAATGTTATATAAGTATTAAAGAGAATCACATCCTTGTAGTCATGCTTGCCACACTGGTAAAATATTTTACCACTAGTCAGTGGATCTCACTGAAAGATATTATAATCACACAATTGTCATCTGCACTAAGAGAATACCTTAAAGTTTACAAGGCAATGAAAAAACTGAAAAAACATTTTGCTGTCTGGTACCCTACATGGAAATGATATGCCTCAATTAATAACTTTGTAAGATGAACCTTTTGACTGCATATCTCTAGATTTCTATTTTAACTGAAGTTTATTCTTTGCATGTTTGTAGAGACTTTATGTTTGGAAAAATTGTTGCACAATAATATTTTTATTATGTGTGTTACTAATGCTTTTCTGAATTTGTTACTACGGGTATATTCCTTTTTATTGTACATAGCAATTAACATGTATTTTGATGTTTTTACTTTTTATCTGGTCTGTTTCTCTATGATCACCATATAAATGTTGTCAGCACTGATTCTCTTTTGCATTCCAAACTCTTTATATATTTCAAGTGCACCCACACATTTCCATCTTTTCTTTTCTCTTTAGACTCAGTTTGCAAATCTTAGGCAATAAACTAATTTCACTTCTTGCATAACTTTGTGAAGTAATTCAGACCACTGCATAACCTCCAGATTTTATTAGGTGTTTTTCTAATTTTTTTCTCATAACTACACCAAGCACACACAACATTATTTCAAACTGCATGTTAGTTCATAACATTTCACCTCTCTATCTTGCTGTCTATTTTTGTATTTATGTCATTTGTTGCATTGAACTTCTGTTGCACATTATTAGCAAAATTGGCTTTCATGTTGTACACTTTCATTTTCTCAGCGAGACACTTTAAATGCTTACTTACAATTTCACTCACACTGCATATATAATGCCTTACCAAGTGCCATTTCCAGTCTTCTCAACAGCCTAACTCATTTTTGCTTATCTTTAATATTACACACAATATGAAATATGCAGTTAACAAAGGCATGGTTAGTCACTCTATTTTTAACATAAACATCTATGATGTATTGTGTTACTTGATTTCTAATGAAAAATAAGCTCATTACAAATGACACGCTCTTTTTTTTTTTTTTTTTTTTACATTTTGCTGTGATGGAATGTGGTAAATAACTTTACATGATAGGCAGTTAAAATCACCTGTTGCTATTATTTCCCCTTTTGCATTTAAATTAATCAGGCCAGATATTTGTTAACATATTTATTACTTAGACCTGGTATCCAGTATGTATTAATCAAAGTATAATACTTCCAATTGATTTCCAAAATAACTATGCTTAGCATCCCATCTTTATCTGAAATTGTATCTATACATCTTGGCATAGTATACATATTTTTCCATAGAATAAGAGTGTCCCTTCTCTTAGTCTTAAAACATGAATCAGCCAGAATGGTATAGCCATTAAATGAGTATTTTAGTAGATATTTTTTTAATAGCTGGGTTTCCTGTAAAAAGATGATCTGGGCTTTATGCATTTTGTTATATTTAAGCAAACTAGCTCTTTTGACATTATTGTTCAAACCATTAATATTTAATGATAAGCATTTATAAGCCATTGACTATAATGGGTATGTTGTTACTAACTGAATGACCTTTCTTCCATGTTGACTTGAAATCTACTGAAAACTTACTTATCATGGATGTATAATGTGTATTAAGCACTACTTTCAAAAACCCAAAACTATTTACAAACACATACATGAAACATAAAGTTTCTGGTTTAGTTAAAAACTTAGCTAAACCATTCATCCACCACCTCTCCAACACCAAAAGACACAAATTACCCATCTCTGCTTAGAATATAGTATAAAAACAAAAAAGAAAAGCATTATGAAAGCAACTAAAGAAATCTGAGTCCATGAGATATACATTAAAATGAGTGTCCAATATAACTGAAGCTATATGAATATGTCACATATAATAATAGCACCTCTGATAAGTAGATATGTCAGAAATACACATCAGATCAAAGTGTATATAAACATTAGAAACTGAAGGTTAAGAAGATTGTCAATATTCCCAAGACTTTTCAAGAAACATCAGATGTTTTAACCATTTTGTCAGTCATCTATCTAACATTTTTCATGTAAGGATCTGTTGAATATATATATATATATATATATATATATATATATATATATATATATATATATATATATATATATATATAACACTTATTACAGCAAAAGCCTCACAACCCTTTGTTAAGTTACTAAAGGTTTAGGTATGTAACATAAGTCCAATGTTAATATGCATAATGAGTTTTCTAATGCAGCTCCTAGTTCATTTGATGTCATTTAGTTACTAAAAGTGTCAGTGAATCTACAGAATATATGCATCTATAAAAGAACATAGGTATTTTCAAAGGAGTTAAACACTTTTATCAGAACTAATTATTTACCATTTAAAGTATCTAAGTGAAGGATAACAGAGTTTCAAGAGACAATAATTCTAAATACAGCCATTTAACAAGTTCAAAAGGTCAAGTAATGTCATCACTGTTATTTCCTCAAGCTGCAGCTTCATAAACTTGTTAAAATATATCTAAATAGGCTCATGCACAGCAGAGGTTGTCTCTAGTGAGGAAAAAAGCATTTTCAGTGGAAAATCAAATCTTGAAGCTTTTAAAGATTACAGAAAGCAAAAAAAGAAAAAAAACACTCAAGCTGCCTTCTCAGTGCATGTCATGAATCTCCACAATGAGAACAGTCACACAGACCAACAGTTTCCTCACAAAAAATCAACATCATGGAAAAAATTAACCCTTTCATATAAAAACAGCTATTTAGAAGTAATAACAGCTATCTTAAATCAGAAATCTTTTTTAACATTTCACTCATTTACAAACCAACTAACCAGACCAGAGAACCAGAGAAAAAAAGAACCTAGCATATATGTATATATATATATATATATATATATTTAGCCATCTATAAAACCCCATTAATGTACTGTATTAATGTGTACATGTGTCTAAACAAAGAGTCGAAAACATCTAGTTAGAAACACTAATCAAAAACATATTGTTACACCACCACTGACCCACTAGAAAAAAATGCAGTTTGGTATTAAGTCAAATTATACTATTACTAAAGAATTAGAAGACATATATCATTTGTAGTTATTTTAAAATGGAAAAGTATGCAAAGTACTTTTAGTGGAAAAAAGAGAGAAAATGAACATTAGTAACAAAAAGAAATAGGAAGAAAGAAGAGAGAGAGGGAGAGAAAGAGAGAGAATATTATTTAAATACTTAGTACTATATGAAATTAGAAGAAGTAGATATAGAAAGGAAAAGAGGGTGGTCATAGTGGTGCAGCAGTTAGCGTTGCCATCTCACAGCAAGAAGTTATCTGGTTCGATTCTCGGCTGGGGTGCCTTCTGTGCGGAGTCTGCATGTCCTCCCTGTGGTCATGTGGGTTTCCTCCCAGTGCCCTGCTTTCCTCCCACATCCCAAAGACATGCAGTAGGTGGATTGGACACTCTAAATTGGCCCTGTGTGTGTGTGTGTGTGTGTGTGTGTGTGTGTGTGTGTGTGTGTGTGTGTGTGTGTGTGTGTGTGCCTTCTGTGGGAGGTTGGGCACCAGGCTGGCAACTCAATACTGTAAACCTCCACTGCCAATCATGAGCAGACAGATGATCCGCTGTGGCGACCCCTAACTGGGAAAAGTGAGAAGAACATATAGAAAGGAAAAAAGAAAGTTAATAATAAAGATGATTCACATTACCTTACAATATAGAGATTTTCCAGAATCAAATATATTATGATTCATAAAACAAAGCATTTAAAATTAGAAGGAATTTATTCATTTGTCCTTTAGTTTTTTAGTTCTGTTTGCTCCTTCCTTCACAGACCATCCATTTTTTGTTGCCTGTCTCTTCAAACTCTGGGATGATCATTCCATTTATTCTATGTCTGACAGTATTTTCTTCTTTTGGATAAATTCTACTGCTTCTTGTAGGGAATCGAAGATCTTCACTCCTTTGGCAAGGTGATTTTTATTCTTGCAGGAAAATGAATTTGAGCTTTAATATGGGCTTTTTTCAAGGACTTAATAAGAAGAACACATTCCTTTCTTCTGGATATGAATGTAGAGGTGTAGTCATTGTCAAAATGAATAACTTTTTCACCCATCTTGATAGGGGAATTAGTCTAAGCTGATTTCAGCACCAAGTCCTTGTTTTGTGAGGAAGGAAATCTATTATAGACCTGGGGTTAGAATAACTGGGAGACAAAGCTGGATTTGACGGGGACCAATGAGCCTTCTCTATTCCAAAAGAGAGGGATTCAGGCATGTTTAGTGCTGATGAAAACCACTTATTGAGGAATTGAATCATGTTAGCACCATCTTCTTTATCAGGAATTCCGTATATTCTTATGTTATTCCTCCTTGATCTACGTTCAAGGTCTTCCAGTTTCTCAGTCAGCCTGGTGTTTTGTTTCAGAAGAAATTCATTGTGATGTTCATTTTCTTTCACTCTTGTATCCAGATCAGTTTCCTCTAAGGCAAGAATCTGTTCAGATTGTTTTTTTTTTTTTTTTTTTTTTTTTTTTTGCTATTCCATTTAGAAGTTCCAGTTGTTTACTGCATTCTTGTTTGATGATATCCATTCTGTTTTCAAATTTGTCCATTTTTAGTGACAGTTCTTGGATGTTTGTTATTATAAGATGTAGTTCGTTCTTCAATGCACTCTCCCTGGTGTGGGTTCTTCAAGTTGCCCATGTTGAGATTTCCAGTACAAAACTTCTTGACAGGAATAATTAAAATATTATCTTGACTATGTATTAATTTTTACTAAATAATAAAGAGTTTATGTTAATCTATCTTTTAGTATACTTTTATTTAGATTTTTCTAAAAATTAAAGTATATTTCCTGTCAGGATATTAAAATCTAAGCAGAGCTATGGATTTCTGCTGCTATCAGACTGGCATCTTGGCCACTCCCCATCCTCAGCACTTCTGAAATATATTAACTCAATGTTTTCCTGATGTAGAGAATACGTTACCACTACAAGTCAAACAAAGAACTACTTTGGCTACTTTTAAGGCTAATCTTGATGACTGGATGGGTAGACACAAATGTGCACCAGGGTTATTAGCCCTGATGAATTTGGATGGATGAGCATTATTATGTGCTTGAAAAGGGTCTGCTTGAAGGTAAATATGGCTAGACATTTTATGGTCCCAGCAATCGCTTGTCTAGTATGCCCCAGTATTCCTATGTGTGTTCAGCTGAAAAGCAGTATTTGGTACCATTAATGTCATTTTAATTCAGAAATTATATGATAAATATTTCTCATGCCTACATAGTTAGGAATGGCCTTCAATTAAGAGACAGAAGCACAAGGTACACTGACATCAATAGCTTTAGTCCAAAGTCTCTGACTACTGTTAGTCACATGACATGCAAAGGTAACACCCATGCTTAAGGTGGTCGACTCTCAGTACCCTGCAGTAGTGGCTATTATAAAGCAAAGAGACAAGAACTCTCAAGCAGTGGATAATACGTTTACATTCTAACTGCTCCTAGTTAGAACAGGAAACGGTCTCCTGTTGGGCCTTTTTTACTTCTCTTTGATATTATGTGAATCAGAAAATGCCAAGGGTTTAGGCAATAGGTAGAATGTGAACATTCGTAGAAGTTCAGCAGTGCTATGACAAAATATGATTCATAACCAAGAAACATGGATCATACTTTGTTAAGATTACTTGTGTTTCTAGGTAAGTCTTGTCAGCAATGGAATGAGGTATAGCCTGGTAAGGCAGGGGGTGCTCTCTGCTGCCCTGAACCAAGTTTCTGTGACTGCACAGACATCGGCATCTTCCATTGTGAGGAGAGCCTCCAGTGAATGCATTTTCAGGTTAAGGCTCCTAGAGTGAAGCAGTATGACATTTAATTTGCTTTTTGACAGATCTTTTATGTTGGAAGATTTGTTTTTGGGACATAGTCTAAAAAAAGGTACAATGTAGGAGGCAAGAGACTTGGGAAGGATCCAGAATCCCAGGGCTGACAGGAGGAGGCCATCTCTGCAAAGCATCAAGGTCTGTCAACCATGTCATCCCAGGCAGACAGATACTGGAACCACTAGGAAAGACACCAGAAACTAAGCCAATTATTGAAGTAAATTATTTTTGTTGGCATTGTGGTATCATTCTTGGTGAAGGTAGGATGTTGCTTATGGCTAGGGTCATACCTGCCTGGGACACATACCCTGAGAGCTCAATGATGTCTCTCTTCATATAGTCCAGGGAGGTATGTCTCAAGTCATTCATACCAACATGGCAATGACAGAATCATACTTGTACCTGTTGTGGAGTGACTTAAGTGAGTGCATGATGTGCTGGATCCTGGCACCTGACAGACAACTGACTGTAACTTTTTCTTTGTTGAGCCTGGTGAGGGGGACATCAGTGTGTGTTACAACTGAGTCGCCAATAACTAGTATATTTAGTTTATTGTTATGCCTTATGGGCTGTATTGGATTATTGTTATGCCTTATGGGCTGCATTTGTGAGACACTGGTGTGTTGTCTGCTGTGTGTGATGTGTTTGGTGTTATGTGTGGAATGTTTGTGAGTGTGCTTTGGAGGTCTCTGTTGTTTAGGTAAGTTTTTATTGAGGACCTCTGCATAGGTAGGTGTATGTTGTGCTTGACTATGTGATGTGGGTGGTGTGGTGTTTGTGCTGGCAATCTCCTCTTTGTCAGGAGTACTGACTGTGGCGTGAGAGAGCATGGATTCCAGGTTACTGATGTAGATGCATTTCTCTCAAGTAGAATAATTATGTGCTAGGAGAAGAGGGCTGTAAGTGAACATGAGGCAGTTGCTACACTGTGTCACTATGCCCATATCAACCACGCTGGAAGGACAAACTGGCAGGAGAAACTGACTGGAATTGTCCAGACATGATGTTCTGAATATTTGGGCGGACTTATGGAGAGAGGGTTTTGATAAGGGTTTGTCCACAAGAGTGCAGACCACAAAATCCTTCTTAAATGTAAAAATAACTGGCTAAAGCACAATTGCTAAAACCAAACCTAAGATGCTTAGAATAGCAGATAAATGCAATCAGGTTACTAGCAAGCAGTAATAAATGCAGCTTAAGAGCACACAGTAAAGCAAAATAAGGTAATAAAGTAGGTAGAACACAGTTACAGTAAGAGCAGCTGAACAAAGTATATATATTTTTTGTTAAGTGGACAGGGAGGAAACAGAAGATAATTCAAGATTAAGAAACTAATGGTGTTGGCCTTCCCAAATGCTCTCTGCATACAGTAGACAGAGCTGATGAGATGAGACTCATAGGAGTGTCTGAAATCAAAAAAGCAAGGGAGTAGTCCTTCCCAAATGATCTCACTGTACTTAGTTGAGTGAGCAAATGTGATGGGCCTGGGATGAGTGTCCAAAGACAAATGTACAGCAGGGCGGGCAATTCCAAACCACCAAGTTTAAGAATACAACACCACTTGGGTGGTAGGGTGGGAAAAACAAACAAGCTGCAGAGACAAACTACCAATATTCAATCAATATTCAATTAAACAAATAAATGCAGTACAGTTTTGTTAACTATCACTGAAACAGAACAAGTGCAAAAAAGTATACTTATATCAGCTTTGTACACCCAGATGCTTGTAGAATCAGTCACAGACAGCTAAACAGCTCTCCTACTGAGTACAAATACGTATATAGTATACAGTATAGTAACAGCAGCTGGAGTCAATCAATGTAGGACATGTTAGGCCTTGTATCCTTTTATAAGGATGTCTCTGCAGGCATTCCAGTTATTGCATATGTCTGGACAGATACATGCCAAAGGGAGCATTATATTCAATGATTAACCTAATGAGGTCTGAGTAAAGGGGGACAATAACATCCCTAGATCTAAACACGATACTTTTGTTTATAAGCTGTGCAATACAGAGGGACTGTCTTCTAACAATAAACACATATTGGTTAAAAGTTAGGTCACTGTCCACAAAAGTTCCCAAATCCCAAACAACTGGATCAACTTTTAGGGTCATATTGTCAATGTGGTAGTTTCCTGGGGAAAGTCACAGCTTTTCCTTTGAACAATTATTCCCTCAGTTATGTCTAATGGTAATGCTGCAACAGCTGAATATCAGAAAACCTATTTTTTCAGATCATATCCACTCGCCCATCTACTTCTGAGGCAGATAAATCATGTACCATCCTAATGCAGGTAGATAATAACCAAGAGTCACCGAGTAGAAACTGCATCAGGCTAATCAACCTAAAGTGTATCAAACAGTGACTGTTTCAGGTTAAGAAAAATGTGTACTTAACAGGAACTAAATGAGTCAGCATGAAAATACAATAGTTCTTCAAACTGCATTTGGCACCACAGTTCAGAGTAATAATTTATGCGAGCCTCAGACAAAATGATGAACCACTACAAGAAAGTGTTTGCAAAAGGTATTGATGATGAGGATGACACAGTGATGTTCTATTCTCACACAGCTTAAATAATTTAGTCTGCAGTTTCCTTGCTGCACGCTTACCTTGAAAAAATGCAGTACCAGGACCTGCTGCATGATACTTTTCTCCTGCATGATATATCTCATAAAATGCATGCTTCCTTGCCTTATAATAGTTACTACTGAAGTATAGTGAGAATTTATCACCTTAATTATGCGTGTCACCATTGCAAGCCATGTAACTGAGGGCATTTAAACTAATGCTGGTAGCCCCTTTTAAACTCACAGTACTGTTAAGATGAACATCATTTCTCTGATTTTCATCTTAGGTTTGGTGTCTAAGCAATGTCCTTTTAGTTAGGCATTAAACTCCCACAGCTCACTTTCATTTGTACTTTTATAGTATGTCAGTATTCTTATATATGCTCAATCTTCCCAGAAGCTAAAGTAAGTTCAACACAATTAACAGCATTACTTTTGCGCAATAAAGGCTTAGAATGCGACTCAATAACTGCATTCTGTTTGTGGGTAAAGAAAGACACCTGTTAGGATTTGCCAGCTGTTTCAGTTTTAGGAAATTACTGCATACCATTCTTCAGCCAAAAACCACAGCAGGCAGAGCCATAGGTCTTGTTAATGCTGAGCAAAGACTGCTGCAATTTTGTATGGAAGGCCGTCGAGGTTTACTCAACTGCTTTTTTTCATACCTTCCACAATCATCTTTTGTTATATAAAGAACTACATTTATAGACCTTCTTGCAAAATGTTTTTGAAAAGGCTATTCAAAAAACAATGCATTGTTAATGAAATGATTGAGAATCTCCTAGGTGTACTGTGTAAAATTAGTTTGGGCAAACTTTGCTACATGAATGCTGTCTAAGGGATTCAATGGCTCTCCCTGATTTTATGGAACACACATTAATGTGGCCCAAAGTGCAACATTTGCATGTTTGCATAATGATAGCCTGCAGGCTATGTTTTTCTCTTTTTGAGAACATTTGCACACATAGACATCAATATCTTGAAATGGCTGACTAATGAGTATGTCTCTCTGTCTCGCATACTTGTTATTGCTTGTTATGTATTGCTTATATTCTTCTCCAAACCCTTTCCTTTTTTTATCTTGCCGTTTGCAGCAGTTTGAAATATTTGCATATATGACAATACTGCTCATCTCAAACAAATACATATTCCACTTAAGAGAATAAATTATAACCATTGTATAACATGTTTGTTCAGCATATCACTTCTACTATGTGCAGCTGATTAGCAAAAGGACTTACATTACAGTAAACCTTCTCATTCACCTGATTTTGGAGTTCCATGGAATAGCACAGGGATGCGTACCGTGAATAACACATTTAGTAGTTGAACCTACATACAAATAAATTAGGGCTAACATACTAGCCGCTTATGTGTCCTCCACACTACCACACCTAATACATTTAAGAAGCTGAGTGACTTCCTCAAAAATTTTCTTAATTATGACATGAGAAGATGAAAACATTCATCATATGACTCACCTAAAATACAAGAAGACTGTTAGGATACAGAACTATGAAATCAGATTTTAGCTGGAAGTATTGACTCTATTATGCTAACTGCAAGCTAGTAAACACAGCTTTGAAAATACATATAACAGTTCTTGACACTAGTACATTATTTTATAAATATCGCTTTCTCTGAATTAATATCTTTCAAGTTTTACATTCTGAATTTCGCACACCTGCTATCATGGCTGTACTTTTTTAAAATACTCATCTGTCTACCAGTTGCTAAACTTCTGGTTTTAATAATTCCCAATTCATTCTCATCTCATCTCATTCACTGCAGACTCATCTGTTTTTCATATGGAAGAATGTAATATAAATATTGTGCTCTAACTGCAGTTTGCTTTGAAATGAAAGGCATGCTGGAAAACACCCCACTGCTTTCTAGCTAAATAAAATTTGCAACTAGCTATAATTCACTTTTTTATGCCTTGAGTTTTGTATTGGAAAAGACACCCCACTGCTAATGGCTAAATCAAAGGGTTATCTGTAACTGACTGATGAGTTTCTTATCATTCCTAAAGCTCACTCTGGGAAGCTTTGATCACTTCATGTTAACATAGAAATGGCACTGTGCATCTTTTCATGGTGAGTTTGATTTTAGATTATACATTACAAACATTGTCTGACACCCTGCAGTTTAATTTCTGAAAATGATAGTCATAACATGCTTTTTTGCAAGTTATGTTTGTGAAATACTGCAGAGTATGTGTATATGACGCTACTGGGAACAATGAAGAAAAACACAGAGGAGTTTATTTTTTATGCATTTATGTGTCAGGTTAAGAAAATTGTTGTCATTATGTATTATTAATTCAACATATACATGCATCATGCTAGAATTCTTTTTCTATCTGAAAAAGCAACATAAAAAACTTCCATAGAAAAGTTATGTCAGAGCCATCTGATTACCATAATCTGACTAACATCAGAAGTAAGGATACTATCAATTTACTATGCCTCAAGGTGCATCAGAGTGCTTTCTTTAATTGTTATATTTCACAGTCTCCCAAATAATTGCCACATATGTTCAGTATAAATTATTTTACTCATTCACTATATCAAGTGTTGTGATTCTGAAAACTGATTAGATTTATTCATGCATGCTTAGAATTATTCAATGTAAGATATTAAACAATTGTTGCAAGGAACATTTTGCAGTTTGGTATGCTCAAATTAACAACATAAAAAGTAAAAAAAAAAAATAATATTTTTGCATGCCAAGTGATGTGTACCAAGATGAGTAAACTAGCAATGAGTTTAATAACAATATAATATTTGTGAGATGCACTTTGTCCATTCATAAATACCACTTTTAAATGGTATATTTAAAACTCCAGCCAGCTCCATTAATGAAGAGGTATAAAGCCTTGACTATGACCCAAGAGACCCAGGTTTGATTATTAGCCTGGTTACCTGTTTGAGGTGGACTGAGGAAGTAGAGGAATGAAGAGACTTAAGACTTATTTCTTCTCTTCGGGGGGGGGGGGGTAGAGCATATCCAGGCAAAAGGTTTGTAGCAGAATTCACTGCTGCAGACTGAGGACTAAAACAGAATACGTTGTCTACAAGGGGACAGGTACATGATTACATTGTATGCAATCACATGAACATTGAGAGGGCCATTGCATTCTCTCTTAGATGCTATGAGCATACATAGGGGATGGGTAAAGTTAAGGAAAAAAGCATAGTTTCAGTGAAATGATGCCTATCATCTCCTCTGCCTGGCTTTTAAATCTGAAGAAACAAATGGGCTGTAGGGCTTCCATCTTCCAGGAGAATTAATGTGCTAATGAAGTGTGTAGAAAGAGAGGAGTTTGGTAGTCACTGAGGCAGGGATAAAATAGTCATATAACATTTAAAACTAACTAGTAAAAGAGTCCAGAAATCAAACTGACATTACTGACACTCCTCTTCACTGGTCTGTATTGAAGGCAAGTTAATCTAAGTGTGTCTCAGTGGTCTGGGGGCATGGGCAGTTGTTGACTAAGGAGAGGGTCAGCTTATTTGACTGTTACGTCTCCTTAAGGAGTGAGAAAACCTAATCTGTCATTACTTTGGTGTGAACCAGGTGCTGAAAGACCGTCTGGTAAGAGAAGACACAAATACATCACAAGAAGGATATCCAGCAGGTCACATAATGACAAGATCCTCTACGTTTTGTCACTTTTTTGCAGAGTTTGGATGAAACCAAGATTTTATTTCATCAAAATTAACTTGTTTGTTCTACAAGAATCAAAGCTATGGCTCTCAGGCAATAAATTTCTGCTGTTCAGTCTGAGAAGGTAAGGCTAATAAGTGTTGGTTATAATTGCAATATTACAGATAAATTAAAATACCTTTTATTTAAATGACTATTTCAAAGTAAGTAAATTATGGCATATTCATATATAAATTAATTTATTCTTGTGCATGTTAAAGTGACACACAAATTAGTCCTGGATCATCTGGTTGGGTCATTGCTGTTGTAACATTAGTGTTTCATTTTTCTAGCTAACTGCAACATTTATGAATGAATTAATGAAGTTTCATTTAAATGACTGCTTTAATGTATGCATTTTCAATTGGCTAGTGGAAGTTCTAACATAAACCCTGCTTCTTAGGGTGAGTGGCTCTTTCTTTCCATTCCTTGAAAAAGTGCTAGCACTAAGATATTGAAACTTTAGCAAGAGGTGCTCAAGCTTTGATAATCTTTAGAAGATTTAGTGGGGCATGTACTATTTAAATAACTTGAAGCTCCCTTGTGGTTAGTGGCTCTTCTAACATAACCACACTATTTAGGGTCTCAAATAGCTGATGCTTTAGAAAGGCCTGTGCTGTTTACATTACTAGAAGCTTTCTTGTGGTTAATGACTGTTCTAACATAACCCTGCCTTCCAGGGTCCCTTAAGCAGCCTATACTGTGAGCTGTAACAAGCTAAGCTGTTGCAGGTATGTGCATAATAAACTTGTTAAGCATCTCTGTGCATGCTATGTTGTTTGAGAGAGTGAAAAATTAGTTATATTAAAGTACAGAGAACTGAGTAATTTAATTATTTTAATGGATAGCTAATCTTACCCTTTGCTAGAAAACTTTCTCCTGAAGTTTGCATGGCATTCAGGAACAGATTTTAATAGATGAAGTATGCACTGTCATGAATGTATCAGGCGAGAAGGAGAGAGAAACATCAAAACCTCTGTGAAATATGGACAATTATTAAGACTAACTATTCTGTGCTATCATATCACTTTTGATAGATTTTCTTGTAATATACTTACTTTTTGGTCATGTACCTTGTACATTAATTAAGAATATATATTTAAGTTGAGGTGTGCTTTATATGAACATTATTTAATCATAGCTTAAGCTTTAAAAGCTATTTTAATAAATTTATGTTTTAATAATAGATTGTCTGAATGCATATGCACTAAATGATTTATTAATACAAACATTTTCATATTCATGTTTAATCTGTAAAATGTCTTTAGGGTAAATAATAACTGCACACAGTATGTGAATATTGTGGCAGACAACAGGCACTATGGAACATTGGAAAATTAAATTAGAAAATATTGTGGATGGCTTTTCAAGCCAATACAAAAAAAATATCAACCATCGATGAGTATACAAGAAAATGGATAAATAATCATGATTCTTCACAAACCTCACTGGTAGATAAACTAAATGGCTTAGAGCTTTTTGTCAATGATAAAGCTTTGTTGCTGCAAACATGAATAATCATCAGTACAATTCCTTGGCAATGTCTACTACATCAGAAAATAAGAACCAACAAAAATGTAAACCGAAAAAAAGCTGGTAGGTATGTCACACCAAAGAGTCTGATTTGTACTAAAACACACAGACTCTGGATAAGTAGAAAGGAATTTATAAAAATTGTAGATCAAGGAAAGATTAAATAAAAAGGACATCATACTGAAGGACAATGAACTAATTCAAATAGATAAGTTGTAGGATTCAATAAACTCCATGTAAGTTGCGCACAAAGCCTACACTGAGTTTGCGAGATGAGCAGCAGCAGTGATTACATATTCATGCTGTGCACCACATTTAAATGTGAAGAAGCATGATTTTGTGGCTGACAACAGTGTTACTGGCCAGGAAACCATGTAAAGCAACATGGAGAGCAAACTTGTTTACCTTAGAGCAAACTAGATTAGCAGAATTGCTCAGAATGCCACAACTATTACCAGGGTTTATCATATAGCTATGTACATTGTCCAAACACAGTACAGGATAATCTACACAGTGCAGAGCATTGTGGAATCCCATTCCAGGCATTCTCTGTAAAAGTTGTATAAATGATCAGTAAGGGTACGTAGACTGCCATTTAAAATAAACTGTCTGGGGAAGTGTGTGTATTGAATTAACACAGAGAGGAATTGTAGGAATGAACACAGGCAAAGAGGACAGGTGAAACACTGTAATGTACAGCATATGAAATCATGTAAATGGAAGACTGTTATAGAAATAACACTAATCACATATCAGTATGTGTACAGTACAGACTGCACAGTGAAAATGTATATTATGTGACTGTTACACAAGGTGACATAAAAATGCAGAATATATCTTTGTGATATAAGCATCCTGACATGAACAATGGAGATGACATCTATCATGGATGTTATATACAATCGGGATTGGGTGCATATTGTGAAGCTGTGCAAACTGATTTGGCTGGATATGACTATAATGTCAGTAGAGGTCTCTAACAAGTGGGACCCAGTTACAGGCTCATGGACAACAGTAAAATAAGCATGCATAATCATGGACAATATCAGAATAATGTCATCAGTAATCCCATGTGTCTGACACAACATATGTGATTCTGAGTAATCATAGATGGTTCTACACAAACAGACCCCCACAACTACATGTCAGCAATCTATGAGGTTAATCATACACATTGTCATGATACTGTAACATCTACTGGAGGTGTTAGGAGGGATACTGCTATAGCTATATGTGACATTATGATCAATACAGGCTAGCTGACTGCTGTGCATGGTATATGTGTATATGTATATATATATATATATATATATATATATATATATATATATATATATATATATATATATATATGTGGCACAATCCACACTATCATGAATGTAACCCATGCCAAAAATGTTGTCAAACAGCTATGTATGTAATGTGTGGATCACCAGACCAGGTATCACACTTGCATTTGGTATAACACCTTGATAGGGGTTCCTCACCATTAGATAGTATAACTAGTTATGATCAATAAGATGTATTGGAGCTCTCTGTGGCAAAAGTGGTACACTTCAGTTACACATCACTGAAAGATGTGTAGGGAGGTACATGAAGAAGGGTGCATTGTACTCAGTTATTGGTGTGATGAAGGCTGTGACCTATAGAGCTATTATGGCCTGTGATGTGGATGTCCTGCACATAATTAGTAGTTGTGTTACGTACAATGGAGTAGTCAGCACTGTGACCACATGCTGGTGGACATTCCACATACCATCTACCCCAGGACACAGGATATATACCAATTGTTCTGCTTATAGGGTGTGATGTCTACATTATCACTGAGTTGTGCATTTGTTTTCATAATGTAATAAATCCCCCCATGTTTTTGTTTCATCATGTGTTGCCATGGGCAGGGAAGTAATCTTTGGTGTGTGATACTGTCTGTATTATATTAATATCACAGCTGGGGTTAATGATTGCTCAAAATCTGTAGTCCTCCAGACAGCTTTTTGGACACATGATTTGTATGTCATTCTTGACATATATGACTTAAATAATGGACAAGAAAGGGCCTAGCAGACAGCCCTAATGTAAGGACCTGATCACTGGACCTGAGATATAGTTCACTTCACACATTTCAACATATTTAAATGCCACGTATGTGATACAGTGGTCTACCCATTTTGTGATATAGGTGTTTATGGCCACATCTGATGGTGTTGAATGAATACCTCAGTGTGGATTTATGTCAAATGCCTTGCCTGGTCAAATTCCACAGGATAATAGTGTTGTCATCATGCATGCCCCTGATGACCTCCTTGAGCATATATAATAGATGTAACAGACATGGATGTTGCATTAACAACTCACACATGCCTATTGCACACAGTTGGGATATTACTAGTGTGCATTTAGAAAAGGTCCATGATGGCATGTTGGTTCTACTTCACAGATGAGGAGACTCAGGATGTGTTTATACATGTATGCATCAGGTGCTGCCCCCCACACTCATATGGATGCATGTTGATGTACACCCTTCCATAGGAACATAGTCCATATGGAAGGTGTGTTAAAGAGCGCATCCAACCATGTCATAGGTGTATGTTCTGAGACACTCTATAGGTGATCTGTGATGTTGTCACAGACCATTGACTCTGTGTGATATGCTTGGATGAAAGTAAGATAGTGCATACTGTCTATCCTGATCTGGCCTACGGTTTGGGCACAATCCCCACTCAGGTATCATGGAGAAACTCTCCCAGCTGGTGATTAACCCTTATGTCACTAGATGGTTAAGCAAATGGCTCACCAACAGAACACATACTGTGAAAGTTGGTGAATCAATCTCTACCAGTAGAGCTGTCACCACTGGCATACACCAAGGATCTGTGCTGGGCATTTTTCTGTTTGGAATCTATTTATCAATAGTCCAGGCTAAAGTATATGGCCTTTAGCTTACCATATATGCTGATTCTTTCATATTGGGTTCAATCAGTGAGTCCACCAATGATGTTCACATACTACAGGAGGGGCTAACAGACAAATGTTTGGTGCCAAAGCCACATGGTCTACAAATAAATGCAAACATGTGTCATTATTTTGGCCTTCTGCAAAGTGGAATTCCCAACTAATTACAACATTGACAACACTCCCCTGTGCTGAAACCCAGTGGCGCAAGTCCCACATGCTGGTGTAAAATGCTCTCTCTAATGTCAAGCAAGTGCATGAACAAACCCTCCAGCTGACTGCAATAAGAACAGAATCCTTACTATCTAAGGTACACATACTACAGAACTCTGTATTTAAAGCAAGCATCACAGCTCCAGTTTGACTTGAAGAGTGTAAGACAACACTTTATAGGTGATGAGATCAGGAGTGTCTGGTGAGGATAAATGGTAATAGCAGTGTTGCAGATGCTGGATGATGACATCAACAGTGTCTGGTGAGGAGAAAATGGTAATAGCAGTGTCCCACATGCCAGTGAAAAATGCTTGCTGTAATGTCAAGCAGGTGCACAAGTACACACACACAACCCACAGTCAACTGCAGTAAGAACAGATCCCCTACCTATCTAAGTACTCAGAGTAGAGAATGTTGCATTTAATGAGAGCACCACAGTTCAAGCCTAACTTGGAGATTGTCAGACAACACTTTATAGATGATGACATGAGCAATGTCTAGTGAGGAGAAAATGCTAATAGCACTGTCCAGCACTGTCCCATATGCTGGTGTAAAAGGCTCTCTCTAATGTCAAGCAAATGCAAAAACGCACACATTAAAAGCAGACAGATCAGAATCACACACACTAGTTGAAAGCAGGCAGATCAGAAGCCTTACCTAAATACACAGACTACAGAACTCTGCATTTTAACCAAGTACCACAGCACAAGTCTAACTTTTACAAGGCTGCAAGATGAAATTTATTTTATTTTTTTTATTTTATTTATCATTTGTTGACCAGGAAAGTCTGACTAGGACAAAGCCTCTTTTCAGCAGAAGCCCAGGGAGAAATGCTCCACACATGTCTTTGGATTGCGGGAGGAAACCGGTGTACCCGGAGGAAACCTACGTGAATGCAGAGAGAACATGCAAACTCCACACAGAAGGCATCCCAGCTAAGAATCGAACTGGGGAACCTCTTGCTGTGAGGTGACAATGTTAACCACTGCACCACTGCACTATCAGCACTGGATGTTGGAGAGAACATGTTGGGAGGCCTGCATGAAATGGATGTGTAGGAATGTACAAGTGTCAAAATAAAGGCAACTATAGGATACACAGTTATGCTCTTCTGACTAGATAAGACACTCACAAACCTTCCAGTTGACTGCAGTGAGATCAGAAACCCTACTTATAAGGTTGCCACCCCTCCATTTTTTTCAGGACTATCCGGAAATCAAACTGATTCTCCGGTAGTCTGGAAAACACTGTACAAACTCCAGTATTCTGTTTCAAAAAGGAAGCAGATGATCGGAGTTTGTAAATTGGCTGATTTACTATGCTTTTTTTACAGAAAAGCATAGTAAATCAGCCGAAAGCAGGCAGCAGGAATGAAAAAAGAGGGTGTTCCTCGCTAAGTTATGCCATCACGATGTCACAAAATGGGTGGAATGTGGGCATTAGAGAGGGTGGGTGGGGTTAATGGTGATGCGAGAGGTGTGGCTTTACTCTGGTTTTCGCCATGAAGGAAGGTGGCAACCTTACCTACTTACCTAAGTATGCAGGCTACAGAACAAAAAAAAAAAAAAAACAAAAAAACAAACAAAAAAAAAAAAATTATCTTTTCTCGCCTTTGCTGAACTAGATTAGTCCAGATTTCAGGTTTTGCTAACTTCTGGGCTGTCGTATAGTTTCCTTTGTTGCCCATATCCTTACTTGGATAGGAGGAAGCTTCACTGTTCACCAGTGAGAGTGGGGAGCTTTGAGCAACCTATCTGTCCCTGGAGGAGTGGTCTCAGCCCTGAATCTAGTACCTTATTGGCTGTTTTGGGTCAATTCCTATATCTTTCAGTTTCCCTGCTTAAAACCCTGCATTTGCATGGTTTTGTGCCAGTACACAACTCCGCACAGCTCCTTGTAGTGTCCTGCAGAGTGATACAGGCAACAGAGAGACCCAAGAGAGACTTTTCCAGATTTAAGTATTTTTTTCTCTGTTTTTTTGTTCCAACTGCCTATTCCCACCTAAAAAGTGAATTTCTAACTGATCTGTGCTTTAAAAAGTTTAAATTGCATTTGTCTTCTGCTTTTTACAGTTTTTCCACTTGTTTTATATCAATTTAAGTCGTTTTTGTATTGTATAACTGTTGTAGGCTACACACTAAAGTACGGTAGCCTGTTTATAGCGTTTACAGTGCTTTCTGTGTGTTTTTCTGCTGTTTCCTGAAAAAAACAAAAAACAAAAACAAAAAAGAATATTCTCTTTTCCCACCTTTGCTGAACTAGATTAGTCCAGATTTCAGGTCTTGCTGAATTCTGGACTGTGGTATAGTTTCCTGTGCTGCCCATATCCTTACTTGGATACGAGGAAGCTTCTCTGTTCACTAGTGAGAGTGGGGAGCTTTGAGCAGCCTATCTGTCCCTGGAGGAGTGGTCTCAGCCCTGAAACTAGTAGCTTATTGGCCGTTTTGGGTAAATTCCTATCTCTTTCAGTTTCCCTCCTTTAAAACCCGCATCTGAGCGGTTTTGCACCAGTATACATCTCCGCACAGCTCCTTGTGGTGTCCTGCAGAGTGATACAGGCAACAGAGAGACCCAAGAGAGACATTTCCAGATTGATGTATTTTTTCTCTGTTTTTTTTTTTTTTTGCTCTGACTGCCTTTTCCCACCTAAAAAGTGAATTTCTACCTGATCTGTGCTTTAAAAAAGTTTAAATTGCATTTCCCTTCTGTTTTTTACAGTTGTTGCACTTGTTTTATTTCAATTTGTCATTTTTGTATTGTATAACATTTGTAGGCTACACACTAAAGTATGGTAGCCTGTTTATAGCATTTAGAGTGTTTTCTGCGTGTTTTTCTGCTGTTTCCTGAAAAAAACAAAAAAACAAAAAAACAAAAAAAACAAAAAAAAAATATTCTCTTTTCCGGCCTTTGCTGAACTAGATTAGTCCAGATTTCAGGTTTTGCTGAATTCCGGACTGTGGTATAGTTTCATGTGTTGCCCATATCCTTACTTGGATAGGAGGAAGCTTCACTGTTCACCAGTGAGAGTGGGGAGCTTTGAGCAGCCTATCCGTCCCTGGAGGAGTAGTCTCAGCCCTGAAACTAGTAGCTTATTGACCGTTTTGGGTCAATTCTTAGCTCTTTCAGTTTCCCTGCTTTAAAACCCGCATTTGCACAGTTTTGCGCCAGTATACAACTCTGCACAGCTCCTCGTGGTGTCCTGCAGAGTGATACAGGCAACAGAGAGACCCAAGAGAGACTTTTCCAGATTTAAGTATTTTTTTCACTGTTTTTTTGTTCCAACTGCCTTTTCCCGCCTAAAAAGCAAATTTCTAACTGATCTGTGCTGTAAAAAGTTTAAATTGCATTTGCCTTTTGCTTTTTACAGTTTTTGCACTTGTTATATATCAATTTAAGTCGTTTTTGTATTGTATAATGGTTGTAGGCTACACACTAAAGTACGGTAGCATTTAGAGTGTTTTCTGTTTGTTTTTCTGCTGTTTCTTGAAAAAAACAAAAAAAAAATAGGAGGAAGCTTCTCAGTTCACAACTGAGAGTGGGGAGCTTTGAGCAGCCTATCTGTCCCTATAGGAGTGGTGTCAGCCATGAAACTAGTAGCTTATTGGCTGTTTTGGGTCATTTCCTATCTCTTTCAGTTTCCCTGCTTTAAAACCCGCATTTGTGCTGTTTTCCACGGTTTTGTGCATAGCGCAGCATCGGGCAGTGCAGCTCAAATGGGTTTAAACTATTCCCGGCTCCACAAAGTCTGCTCTTCACTTTTTCCCTTAGAACTGTTCTAAATCTCACAGTAAGCACTCTATTTTCATTCTAAAGCCCTGCAGTTGCTCATATAAGTAATCTTATAAGTAAGCACTAATAAACTAAAGCACTACACCCTCTTATACTCCCTTTAAGTACTTGGCTCCCTATTGGTCCCTTCTGATCAGTCAAAAAGTAGTTCCTTATACTATTCTGGCATGTCCAAAAGTCAGTTTCGGGTTTACTCTCCAGTCCAGCTGGTGAATCTGCGACTCTTGAGGCAATATTACAACTGCCTTATGTACACAGACCACCCTCTCGTCCTCCCAACAAGCTCAAATATATGTCAGAGATTCAACTATATAGCCAAACTGGAGGCTGAGCTCTCTTAATCCAGAACTGGTGCAGTCAGTCAGGAGGAGAAGGTAACCACACACACCACAAATCCAGTCTCACGTAGACCTATCGCAACAGCAAACCAAACACATAAACACACAAAAACATACTCGAAGGCTCTAAATAAAAATCTGCCCAAGCAGCAGAGACCTCCAAAGCAGACATCCAAGCAACCACTACCCCACAACAATACCCACGTATCACATAGTTCACAAAGTCAGTGTGCCACATAGTCACAGCCCTTAAGGCTAAGCAATGCACCTAATACACTTGTAATAGGTGACTCTATTGTGAGACACACTGACGTCTCACTCACCAGGCTGAAAAAGGAGAAGGTCACTGTAAGCTGCCTGTTGGGTGCCAGGATCTGCCACATAACACAGGCACTCAGGTCACTCCAAAGCAAGTACAAATATGACTCTGTCATTGTCCATGCTGGTGTGAATGACCTGAGAAGTACCTCCCTGGACTACATGAAAATAGACATACAGGAGCTCTCTGATCATGTAGCCCAGGCCAGTATGACCCTGACCTTGAGTAGCATCTTACCCTCACCAAGAATGATGCCACAGTATAAAGACAAAATGATCAATTTTAACAATTGGCTAAAGTATTGGTGTCATTCAAAGGGGATCCAGTGTCTGTCAGCCTGGGATGACATGCTTGACAAGCCACGTTGCTTCACTATGGACAGCTTGCACCTGTCACCCCTGGGCTTTCAAATACTGGCTAAGGCTCTTGCCACCCCCATAGTGCCTTTTTTAGGCAAGGCTCAAAAGACAAACCCACCTCCATAGACAACAAAAGGTAAAAGAAACTAAGGGTAATGCTGCTCAATGCCAGAAGTCTAAACCTCAAGATGCATGCATTTGTGGCTCTCCTCAATATGGAGAATATCGATATCTGTGCAGTAACAGAAACCTGGTTCAAAGGCTCCTGAGAGCACCCCAGCACTACCAGGTTATACCTCATACCATGCTTTTCGGCCCCAAAACTTGGACCAAACCACAAAAGGAGGGGGAGTATCCATATTCATCAAATATACCCACACCTCTAGGTTAGTGGCACTGCACAAAGCATTGGAGACCATCCATGTGCAATTAACAGTGGGCAAAACTGCCTTTCAGTTTGTAGCCTGCTACAGACCACCCTTCCAAACTCAGGAACCTCACTCGGCTTTCCTGAGAACACTGGAGAATATGAAGGTCTCTCCAAGCACCATTATATTGGGTGACTTCAACTACCCAAACATAGACTGGGAGCACTACTCAAGCCCCAACACCCTCGCCCAATGGTTCCTAAAATTTATAAACTCAAATGCTATGAAACAACTGGTCACCACTCCGACAAGAGGGGAAAACATATTTGACCTGATCATCACCAACATGGGGACTCTATGTTCCACACCAGAGGTATACCCCTCATTGGTAAGATCTGACCATAAATTAATCTCACAGGACATCCATATCCCATCCCCACCCCCAGCCAAGGAAACCACAGTGAAGAACTTCTCAAAAGCAAACTTCACACTTCTCAAAACTGAGGTGGAATCCTTCAAAGCCCCCGGGCCAGTGGAAAATACGGCCAAAACTGCAGAATCCTTTATAAACACATTCTATGGGCACCTACAGGAATGCATAGATCGTGCTATCCCAAATAAAACCAGGACTCACTCCTTCAAAGGCAGGAGACCTGTCTGGTGGACCTCTGCCATAAATAAGCTATACAACAGAAGGAGGAAGCTACTACAGGATAGAGCAAAATCCCAAAAAGGGAAGGCATCTTTGATCAGTACTAGCAAGAAACTACAATCCCTCATAAAATCATCTAAGGCTAGCTTCGAAAGAAAAATTGCACAAGACGCTAAAGATAATCACAAGGCCTTCTTTAGTTATGTCAGGAACCTGGGTGGCAACTCTCATATATGCTCTGAGTTAGTGCAAAATGACAAAAAATACACTGAACCCACAGACATTGCCAACATCCTGGCAGACAGGTTCAATGCAAACTCCCCCCCCCCTTCCCCCCCAAAAGAGCAAATGTCTATCCCAACAGAGTGTAGCCTCCCTGACATCACAGATGCAGAGGTGAGAGCTGCCCTTTCCAAAGCAAAAAACAGAGCATCAGTGGGACCGGACGGTGTCCCGGGCTACATCTTACACGAGCTCCAAGAAGTACTGAACACTCACATAAAGTCACTGTTCAATCTCAGCCTTACTACAGGATATGTACCCACGGAATGGTGTACAGCAACATTGGTCCCACTCCACAAAGGTGGTGCCACAACGGACCCTGGAAACTATCGCCCTATAACCCTGACTAGCCTGGTCTGCAAAGCTATGGAGCGTATCATCATGGAACTCATAAACAAAGACATAGGGAACCTCCAAACACTGGATCCCACCCAATTCAGCTTTGTTAAGGGCAGATTTTGCCTCTTGAACCTGGTCGACTTCTTTGAAACGGTCACCAAGGCCATAGATGAAGGGAAAGTAATCCACACAGCCTACCTGGACCTCGCAAAAGCCTTCGACACAATACCCCACTCGGGCATCATAAATAATCTCACCAGCTTAAATATCACCCCCTATGTCACAAGATGGGTTGCAAACTGGCTCAGGGATAGAACCCACATGGTCAGAATTGCAGGTGCCATGTTAGACTCTAAACCAGTTACAAGTGGCGTCCCACAAGGCTCAGTCCCGGGACCTCTCTTGTTCGTATATATTTCTCTGAGGTACAGGCTAACATGGGAGGACTATGGTTGACCAAGTTCGCAGATGACTGCAAACTGGGTGCCATAATAGACTCACTGACTGACACAAGCATCCTCCAAAAGGGTCTCACAGAGACGGATTACTGGTGCCAGAGCCATGGCCTAAAGCTAAATGCCAAAAAGTGCATAGTCATCCCCTTTGGGAAAAACAAAGTGCCTACAAATTACCACATAGGTGGTAATCCATTAAGTACTGAAGAAGTAATTAGGGATTTGGGGACCCAAGTAGATAGCAATCTCTCCTTTGACAATCACGTTGTCAAAGTTGTTAGAAAGACCTTCTATATAGCCCACCTTATCATGAAAGGGTTCACATCTAGATCAAGAGAGGTCATTGTGCCCCTCTACTCATCACTTATCAGGCCCATAATTGAATACAATGTCCCATTTGGGATATACCTTACCCGACACCTGCAGCAACTGGAAAGAACCCAAAAGTACCTCACCAAGAGGATCAAGGGGCTCAAACAGATGCCCTATGCAGTTTGGCTAAAGAAACTCCAGCTCTTCTCAGTTGCGTACCGCCTACTCAGAGGCGATCTGTGTCTGACGTATAAAGCCATGTCCAACCCAGAATTAATGGACATGCTTCACCTCAGGAAATCCAAATCCCTTAGAGCTACACGCTCCAGGGACTTGAACCTCAGCACAGAAATAAATAGGACATGCTGGAGGGACAGATTCATATCCCAGAGGCTCCCCTCACTCTGGAACAAAATCACAATCCATGTTAGGCAGAGCCCCTCACTGACCCTCTTCAAGAGAAATTTGATGAGTGGATGGGAGATCATAAGTTTACCCCTGGGATCTCTTCTGTGTCCCTGCTTGACAGAGGTACAGTAAACTAACCTTAAAAAGGGCTACCTTCTGTGACCTGCTATACAGAGGCACAGTCAACTAATCTAAAAGGGTGGTGAAAGCCAAACACACTCTGGCTAGGCTTATAAATGCCCTAGGGCAGATAGCCTAGTATCAACCTATGAACAGCTCTGTGCAGCTCTACATACCATGTAGAGCCACTTACTTAATCTAAAACAGTTTGTTACCATGTGTGCATTATGCCATACTTCGCACACAGTAGAAATGGACCACGTCAAAAAATGGCAGACAGATAGTCCATGGTTGTATAATTTTTTCTCTGTTTATAGTTCTGTACCTTTCCAAAGTCATTAACAAATGTTGTCTTGTAAACTGAATGTGTGAACAGTATTACTACTGTTGAATTCTTGGAGTACTAACTTCTATCAAAGGTAATTTACAAGGAAAGTAAGGTTGTAATTTATATTGTTTTTTCTTATATAAGAGGAGCTGCCACCCCTTAACACCCTGCCAGCTTTTTGCGAGTATTAGCATGTTTTTTTCAGAGTAGTAAATGGCAGATTGTTAAGGGGGAAGCAGTCCACTTATTTATTATGCCAGTCTGCTGGATTTCGCAAATATGTAATGTCCATTCATATGGTATCTATAAGATGGCATTTATAAGGGGACAAACACCCTCTTTAAACACCTCGCCATTATTTCTATTAATTATGATCTTCTTTCTAAAATATAATAAATGGTAGGGGGCTAAGGTGTGGTAGCCCCACTTCTAGGTTGAATGCTTGCACAGTGTAGCTTTCTAACTATCAGCTTTGGTACAGTTTGCAAAGTGCGACATTAATATTGAATCTTGATGCATGGCCCTTTTAACAGGTCAAAACATTAACAGTGCATATAGCATTAAAAGGGAAGGTCTTGCAACTGTGCATCTTGGCAATTGGTGGTGCGTCCTAATTATAAAAATCTCCCTCTCATAAAAAAATAAACAAAGTATTTGAAGGGAAACAGTTTTTTCATATGGTCACAATCCTTTCTCGAGCAATTTACACTATCTTCCTGCAGCATTGAAAATTTGCAAGCCCCGCTCTCTAGTAACCATTTTCAACCTTGCAAGCTTCAAATGACTTGCCACTAACTAAAAAGTCAAGCTACAAGGCTGCTATCCCAGCATTTTCCTCTGACTTTACAGTTCTGAGTTTCTCTTGAGGTGCTCTCAGGTCTCTACCTCCATCTATCTCTCTCGTTCTTTGACCAGACATCTTCTTTCCTGTTTCTGCTAATGGCCATCTCTTACAAGAAGGGGGCATAGCTTTTTCATTTAAAGCATGAGTCTCCCAGAATACCCTGAAGAGCACAGCTCCACACACCTCACAATGGTCACTAGGGGCACTATACTACAACACATGTGTATCATGGAGATATGTATAGCCAGTATGCTCAGTCTTGGTTGAGCTGTCTTGACACCTAACTACTTGCAGGACACATACACTGAAAGAAGAAAGATCTGTATAATCAAGAAAAAAAAGATAGGGCACTAGCAGCAGAGAACAATTTTAAATACTAATCTCATGTGCTTTTAGAGTCAGCCATTCATTGTAAATGTTCTGAAAATGCAAATAGATCACTGGGAGTGTGGCCTAATGGTGGGTTGGGAGTGTGGCCTAATGGTGGGTTGGGAGTGTGGCCTAATGGTTAAGGTGGTTGCCTTGCAAACACAAGGTGCAGGGTTTGAGTCTCACAAGGATTAACTGGCTAGGCTTAAAATGGCTCGCAAGGGCAGTTAGCTTAGTACTAATCTATGAACCTATGAACCTATGAAGGAGCTGAGGAGTGAAAAACAGGTGTTTATCTGAAATGTCCACTTTTTTACCTTGTTCCATCAAATTTTCAAAATACCATCTGTGAGTCTCCACCTCATAAAAGCATGCATCTTTGTACAATTCACTATTGAATGTGCTGTCTGGCAGTTAGTTTATGAACTAAACTTTTTGTACAGAACAAAAAAAAGAACTGTACTATGAAAGTTATGTATTTGTATGAGGCTTGACTTGTAGATGATATATTAGCAATTTGGTGTGAATGTGTTAAAAATGAAAATCATAAATAGAAGGGTAACTAAGAAACACTCTTAGCTGAGTACTTTGCCCATCTCTAATGCACTAATTGTGATGCTGAGAATGTAAACACATCTTTCAGTGCCTGCATACATGAATCAAAAGAAGTACAGCAGCAGCCATCAGATGCTGTACTGTTGTAGCTCTTCCCTTAAAAACACTCAGAGATGCATAGTCCTATGTGTTTTACAAGTTCACAGGATGCATGTCGACAGTATTGACTGGCGCCAATGACCCTTCCAACATCTGCAAGAACAAATATTATATACAGGGCCAGGGTGGAGTCCACAATGCTCCTCCTGCATCAGAAGCTTAGCTATTTGATGGAGTTTATTTTCCAGTATCTTGGCATATATTTTTCCAGGGACACTCAGGAGTATGATTCATCTGTAACTGGGTCACAGCATCTTGCTCCACCATCCTATTTTAATACAGAAGTCTTGTCTCAACCTACTATGTAACAATGAAAATGTGTATTAACAATGAGATCCCAATAATAACAAGCATCTTCAGCATTTTCATTCAGACCATATTCCCTGCCACACCCTTGCCACAATTCAACTGTTTAATTATTGCAATTACTTCATATACTGAAATAAATATATTTCCACCACTGCCTCCTCAGAGGAGGACTTGCCCACTAGGTTCAAGAATCACATATTTCCACCACTTCTTCCTCAGAGGAGGGCTTGCCCACCAGGTTCAAGAATCACACAAGGGTTTCTTTCACTTCTGTACAATATTCTTTATTGCTATCCTCTAAGGCTTTGATCAGGGTCTCAGTTTTACAAGATATACCAATATATTTGAGTCCTGGTCCAGGGAGTTAATTAATGTACTGTGTTATTTTTTTCACTCTGTCTGATTGCCAGAGGCTATCTTACTACTAAACAAAGATGAGGAAGACAACTAATCCTGCCTAGATGCCAATTCATCACATGATGCACACTTTTAAGCACACACACACACACACACACACACACACACACACACACACACACACAACACACACACACATGCACACACACACACACACACACACACACACACACACACACACACACACACACACACACACATTACCTACATGCGTGTTCTTATGTTCAAAAAGGAAACCAGAGAACCACCAACAATAATCCATTTGTTAGAAACCTTGTTAATCCATACTTGTGAAATATAGCAGCAACCAAGGTTTCTAAAATATAACACCTGGCAACCTTCCCAAGATGGTTTCTTAAAACTGTAGTGAGAAATACCTTTCATTTGCTCAGGGACACTACAACCTTCACAGACAAGATTTGGGATGTTTTTATTGCTATAATAACACCTATTTAGTTACATTAGATGTTGTGCCCTTGTACACTTCCATTCTCCAAAAGGAAGACTTAAAGTGTCTAGAACATATGGTTCTCATCTTAGTGGAACTGATACTGCAAAAAAATGTATGCCATTTCCTCTTTACTGCAGACTATTTTAGTATGTTTTCTGGAGTGGTTGATCAATAGATAATATATGATGGGACTCTTTTTTAATGCATCTTTTTATACGTTCATAGGTGTTTACTAGGCTAATGACCACAAGGGACTGTTTAAGCCTAGCCATGCATCCCAAATCCCTCACAAGTTCTGGAATCCTTGATAACTCTAAGCAGGGGTTTGGGAGGTAAAACATTTTCAAGCAGGAGTCTGGGAGATGTACCATTTACAGGTTGTCTGTGTCCATTAGAGACATAGCTGCCAAGCAAGGAATGAATTTCCTGTTCCTCATCCAGTTGTCTGAGTTAGACTTGAATTAGGTTAGGGAGGAATTCTGCTTCACGTGGATGGGGAGCCTATTCCTGAGATGGGGTAGTCTCTGGGATACATACCTGTATCTCCAGCAGGTTATATTTATATCACAGGCAAGGTTTAAGTCTTTAGACTGAGTAATGCTGGTGCTGTTTCTTTTGTGGATATGCAGGAGGTTCATCAGAGTAGGGTCTAACAATGCCCTATATGCCAGTCATAAAACTCCCCTCAACAGCTTGTAGAGACAGAATACAAGGATAGGGCCTTGAGATTGTCTGCATTGGACATTTTACGCATGCCCTGTATTCTTTTAGTGAAGAACCTCTGTGGACATTCCACTTGTTGAATATGCCTGGTTAGGTACATATTAGAGGGAGCATTGTACTCAATGATAGGTCTGATGAATGCCGAATAGAGTGGAACAATTACTTACGTGGACCTAGATACCATATGTTTGTTTATAAGTTGCGCAACATAGAATGATTCCCTCACTACTTTAGACGCATGATGGTCAAAGGCTATATTACTGTCTTTGTGTGTCCCTAAATGCCTGACACACACACATACAAAAAGGAATGTGGTGAAGGAAAAATCCTCCCATTTTCTTATTTAACATTAGATAGGCTTGTGTCTTTTGAGAAGCACATTATTTTCAAAATATAAGACATACTGTCTTTAAGGGTCTCATACAGGTGCTTATATACAATTAGCTCATGGCTGACTTGCTAATTGCCAGTTGCGTGAAATGGCAAGTGCCTAACCTCCCACTAACTCAGTACTACTAACTGTGTAATAGCCTGGGCAGAACCTTAACTCTAACTCTTGTACTTCCAGCTGGTTCTTAACCTTAACTTCAAACATAGTTCTCTAAACCTAACAGTAAAAATCCTAACTCCAATCAGAAACCCCCACACTTTAAACATAAAAGAGGAAGTCATTCCTGAAACCTAAACCTCCCTAACATACCCTAAACTAAAAACTCCCCATTATCCCTTAACTCTAAAACTCCCACACACACCTTAATCTTAATCCAAGACTATGCTCCCTGACACTAACCCTAAAACTCTTAGTTGCTCCTTAATCCTAATCTCAAACCCTCCTCCCTAAACCTAAAATCTATAGTTGTTCTGTAGGTCTAAAACTTCATTACTCCCTAATCAAAATGATACCCCTTGACCTTATTTTAAAACTTCCAGTTACTTCCTAACCCAAGTTACAAACCCCACTTCATTTTATCCTAGCATTAAATTGAGACATTAAACTCACACTTACTTTAGTTCCTTCATAGCTACTGCACATTTGCTGCTCAGACTAAGCCACATTTGAGCATCAGCTTCACTGCCTTCTCAAGGCTGCTGTGTTTACCTCTGTTGAACTTGGCCTCCTGTTCAAGTAGCAGGACTGCTCTTTCCTCACAATGGATATCTCTTATTGAAACTTGACTATGTGTTTGTGCTGCAGTCCATGTGATCTGCCTTATACATGAGTATCTACTAGTGAATTTTATAAAAATCCAGGACTCAGGCACTTAAAGCAGACATGTCATTACCTATGCAAGCCTTTGAAGAATATACTTCTGGAAGACAGTGGGGTTCTGCATCAGTCACTGAAGCTGGAATCTGGTCAGTTAGTAGTAACAGGACAGTTGACTGTCATGAAACATTTCAAACTGCTGTGGGAATAACATTCACTGATGATTCAAATACCATTAAGGACATTTTGTGAAGAAATTGGACTTTTTGTATATTTTTTCTTTTAATTGCATAAGCAATCATCCACATGTAAGTATGTTCATTGCTTTCTTTTCTTTAAAACCGTCTACATAAAGAGTATGGATGAATATACATAAAAATGAAGTAAAGAAGTGGCAGAAAAATACATACATTGACAGTATTTCCAGAAACAGTCTTTTTTTCTTCACTGCTATTTGTCTGCTACTTTATCATCCCCTCCCTTTCCTCCTTATTTTAAGTGTTTCCCTGTCCCCTTAGCCTCCCCTTCTGCACTGCCTTTCCCCACTTTAATTCTTTCCTGTTCATTCTTTTCCTGAGCTTCATATGTCTCTAATTTCTGAGCTGAATTATATCCCTTCCTTTTTCATGCTTGCTCCTTCCTCTAGACCTCTCTATTAATTATTATTGTCTGAATTGCTTTTTGGGTCTAATCATACCTCTCAACCGAGAAACATAAAAAATCTGGACAAGGCCCATGAAAAATAGGTACAGATCTGTACGCTGATTAACATAAAATTTGCGTACATAATTATGTAACCCCACCCACTCTAATGGAATTGTGGGATACCAACTTTCAAATGCAAACTGAAGAATAGACAACCAAAATATGACACCAGAGCCATTCCAATGTCCCATTACCTGAATAGTTCACCCCATTTACCATAAATACTAATGTGCATTCTGCTTTACTTCTACAATGATTATTTGGATTTTATTTTTACATTTTATAGCACAATGCACAAACACTAATAGACATCTGCTAAACAACAAAGCAATACTGTCTTACAATGAAAATAGACTTAGCATTAAAACTTCTCTGACCTTGAAACTCACATTCATTGAAACAGCATTGAAACCCTCGCTATATCCAAAGAAAATACATCTGGCCAGTGGTGGATAAAGATTACCTTTGGTCTGTTTTCAAATCATAGGCCCCTTGCACACAACATACATTTCCTGACTTTATTAAATTATATTCCTTGTATAATACAGCACACTTGTTAGACTTACAGTACATTTTAAATCTGTTTGAACATTTTTCCAGTAGGCATTACAGCTACATTTATATCTTTATCTGTGTCTCAGAAAAAGAGATCCCAGATAAAATATGCAATAGAAATGTGTATCTGATATACTGTGTAGATGCCATTTTTGTTAGCTAAACTCTTGACATATTATTAATATATATATATATATATATATATATATATATACATATATATATATATATATATATATATACATATATATATATATATATATATATATATATATATATATATCTACACTTTTTGTACATCAGCATCAGCTTATCAACACCAGATGCACATTAGCTAGAATCCCATTAAACTTCTGGTTAATCACTTAAAGTGTAGTGGGTCCGAAAGCAAAACAGTATTAGAAACTTCTCTGTGTGGAAGATTTTCAGTCCATATATTTCTAGTTAATCTCTCTAGTGATTTAGTGATTTATCACATTTAGTGATATTTTAGTAATTAACTAGAAAGATATGGACTGAAAATCTTCTACACAGAGAAGTTTCTTACACTATTTTGTTTTTGGACCCACTACACTTTAGTGGGTTGTTTTGAGACTTTGAGGATACCACGGAGATTACTTGTTTTTTATCCCATTAAACTTGCTACATTCACATTTCTCTGTAAAAACTAGAGTAAAATGTACACACTGTGCATGCAAAACAGACACTGACACCTCCTGCTTGTTGGTTGAAACTTGGTACTACGCTTAATGTGGCAAAGAGGTAAAGTAAAATAAAACAAAAAATAAAAATAAATAAATGTAAATGCATTTCCTATTCATAAAATAAATAAATAAATGCATACATGCATACATATGTGCATGCATACATACAGATTAAATCCATTCAAACAATTTTCCCAAAAAAACAACAAAACAGACCTAACTCAACATTCTACAAATTAAATTAAACTCATTATGGAGTAAAACAAAGTAAAATAGAAAAATGCAGTCTTTACTAATCTTCAGACATCCATACAGTCTGAGTTGGAACAATGCTGTAATAAAATTGCTCGCTTTGCTACCAACTGCCAGTTCAGAATTCATCACTATTCTTCTCTCAGAAAACTAGACTGAACTACCACATCAGCTTCACTTTGCTCAGAATTGCCCATAGCCTAATATACTAGTATCTTGCAGTAAAAGACATGCTCCAACATTACAACCCAACTAAAGCTCTTTGTATTAGTGATAAACTACTCCTGACTGTAACAAAAGGCCAAAACACAACAGGAGTCTCATTTTGCTCAGTCTTTATCTAAACTATGGAATGTCTTACCACAGGATCTCTGACATCTGCAAAATCTGCAGGCTTTCAAAACAAATTTAAGAGAACATCTTTTGGCATCCTGGCTATGTACCCGCACTACTCCTGGATAATTAACCTACTACTTCCACCTGTCCTCTTTAGGCTTCCTTAACTTTCCTCACCCCTGGCATCTCCTACTGACTTTTCCCATTAATTTTACTATATCTTATTCTTCAAATATTCACTATCACTTTCTAACCTTATTGCATCCACTTTCTTTTATCCAGAATTAGTATTATTTTTAGTCTGTTTTACTCTTTACTCTTATCTACTTACTTTACCCTTATTTATCAATACCTGGAAAGAGAAACAATGAAATCACTGAAGACTTTAATAATTTTGTTTATTACAAAACCTGTCAAGCTTACAATGCTCTGAACTGTGAGCATCTATATTATGTATTTACCTAATTTTATTATACATTGTGCTTATCACATTTACTGGAAATTTTCTTACTGCACCTCTGGTGAAAACTGATCTTTGCCCCCAGATGGACTTCTATAGTCAATTAATAGAAAATAAATAAATAAGAAAAACAGACGTTTACTAGCCAATCAAAATAGAGAACTATAGCAAATGCGATTTGATTCTACTAGCAAAATTAAAAAAAGCTATCTAAACACTTAAGTCCTAAGGTAACCTTCTTTAAACCAAAAATACATCACATGATTTCACTGTGACTCTTGAAGTCCATTTATGTGGAAGCATGACATGGAACGCATAAGCAGTCCCTACAGTATTATATGTATCCACATCTCCACCCAGAGGGAGAAGTTTGGCACATTCATAAAATATCTCTCATTGCAAGGATGCTGGCAAGAGCAGCAAACTTCCCAGTTTTGAATGATGGCCCATCTGGATAGCTTTCACCTTAAAGGATCTGTAAAAGAATGAGCCCCCATCTCTACAGAATGAATACACTTGAGTCTGATTGGGAAAGGGGCCCTATCATTGTCAGCCAGAAGGAGAAAGTATCTAAGAAAACTTTATAAACCCTTATTTAGTAAAAATGTTAGCAATTACAATAATTATTGTAGCCGACTGATTTCTCAGTGGGAAACACTGTTCTAACACAAGCGTTCATACACACGCACACATACACACACACACACACACACACACACACACACACACACACACACACACACACACACACACACACACATACACACACACACACACACACACACACACACACACCCTTCTCATCATGAAAACTAAAACTATACCTCTGCTTTGTTTACAGCCTCAGCTCACTGCACTTGTTCTTTCTGTTCCTGGAACCACAATTCCCTTGTGGCTTGGCTGGAGCAGCCAGAAATGCACACATGTTGAGCCCTTGAGCTCAATTCCAACAGGAAAGCAGGCCGGTTCACGGAGATGATGTCATTGCACATGCGATGACATCAGCTCAAAAAGCCGGGAAAAATGTAAAATAAAAAAGCCGGGAAATTCGGAAATTAAGGGGCGCCATTTGGGAATCGTGGCACCCCATTATTTAGACCCCAAAACTCAGTAAAAACTGAATAATTCAGTACGGTTGGGAGGTATGAATCTAACGACAATTTTATGATAAAGTTTTCCTTTACTTGTTGTCATTCCTTCAGAATTCTATCCCAGCCCATCCTTAATTTTGCTTCTTTTATTATTTTCCTCAGGACATTAGCATTATTTGTTCTTGCATTTTACATTGTTTGTCTGATTCTCCTGTCTGTTTGCTAGTCATTCCAGATTTTATTCCCCTATATGACTTGTATTTAGCTTCTGATTTTCCTTTCTCTTTTACCTTATTTTTATCTAATCCTAGTAGGCATAGTTCCCATCTGTTCTGGAATATTCTTCCCCATGTGCCAGTAGTTCATCTGCATTGACTGATCCCTTTCTGCATTTCCTGCGCTCTTCTTGCAGTTCTCAGTTTTCTGTTGATGGGTCCCTCTTGTTTCCCTTTCGAATTAACCCTAGTGCCCATACCTGCCATCAGGATCTTTTTCTTTTTCTGCTCCATTGTTTTACCTTTTTCTATGGATTATTTCCATGCTTTTATTTGAGTTATGTCCACATTTCTTTAGATTTTAGTTCTTTAATAATTTAGGCCAAGCAAGGGCTAAGGATTAGCCAGCCATACTTGCAGGATTCTCACAGCAGAAGCTAGGATTTTCTGATGAAAAAATGGGGTCAAATATATGGTCATTGCCCCCACCTTTTTTGTTTTAAACAGGTTTGCACAAATTAAAGCTTAATTAAAATACATTCAGACGTTGCAATCAGTTTTAAATCTATATCACGTCAAACAGTTCATTTATTTGTGGAGACTGCAAACATTGTAGTTTTCGTTTTTTTCTAACATCCCTATATTACTTAATCCTTTTGCTGATAAAATGCATGATGCTTTTCAAAGCTGCAGCTTCAGTAGCTTCAGTATTGTGTAACATGTTCAATATATATTATGTGTGTACTTTTATAAAAGAAGACTCATGACCTTTGAGGACTAGAATTTACAAACATGTTAGGTCTATAAATAGCAATGATACATACACTGCTTTATGTTGGCAAAGTGAAAACTGCAAAAGTTTTAAGTTTTATTCTAGAAAAACTGTGTTTGGATGAGTAAAATGCAGATCATGGCATCAAGCTTAAGAGTTGAAAAGTCTGTTGACAGTTGGGGTAGGATTCCATAAAATTTGCAGCATCTGGCACATTACGCTGATATCATCTCTAAAGTTGCAGATAACAATGTGATATGTAACTATACCATAGTGAATTCCAAATATCTTGGTGCACAATAGAGTATTTCAGTAATAATGGCACACTGAATATTACCAGCAAGTAAAGAGTAAATAATGAAAAATCACTGTCTATAAGCATGATGTACAAAAACAAAGTTATTGAAAGAATCTCACAGTTCAAGCATCCTGACAGTCTTAAATACATATCTATAACAGAATCTCACCAGTAAGCTTAAGGGCTGCGGAATATCACCATAACTCTGTTAGTATAAAAATATGCTAATTCTCACTTACGCATTCCAATGGGGTCTATAAACTCTCTAATAAAAAATAATAAAGGTGAAAGACAATCACGGCCACATTGCAAAAGCTAACATTAGCCAACAATGGGTGTGGGACTTCCATGAGTAACACAGGTGATGCACACATCCAAGAAAAGTGATAGATATAAAAGAAAATGTGGGGTATGAGTGAAGAACAGGGACACACAAAGGGATCATTGATAGGAAAATCAGAGGGAAAGTCAGAAGTGTATGGCCTTTTTTTTTTTTTTTTTTTTTTTTTTTTTTTAGTGGAATAGGCCCTGTTTTTTATTTTTTTAAGAATAGAAGGAAGAGCAAAGCAAGAGAATGAGGAGGGGAAAGCCATCACATCAGGTATACCCACAGAACAACTATCACAACTTATGATAGCCAATGGTTGGAAAAAAAAACAGTAAGGACAAGTAAATTAAATTTACAAAGATGGTATACTGTACAACATGAGCAATGTAAAAATGGCAAACAGGGTGGGGATGCATACTAGCCATGGTGAAATGCAGAAAAGCATATCTACTTATGCACTATCAGGTTATGACATATTGTAAACTGTGTGGCAGTCATACCTGGATGTGTATGACCAATGGCAGATGTTTGTTGGAGGGCAGTAAATAAGGATTAATGTTTACAGTGAATAAAGAAACACATATCCAAGTAGTCTGTCAGCAGTGCAAGTGTAAACCAAGCAACATCACAGATGAGCACATGCAGATCTAAGAATGCTAGATAACTCCAGCTCAAGGCAGAAATGAACCTCTGTGACCATGCATGTAGAAAGCAAACAACCAAGCAAAGTGTCAAACAGCAGTACTACAGCAAAGCAGCAAAATGTCTGCTAAATACACAGGTAGGTATGAACAACTCAAACAAATGTATAATAAAATGCATATATGTCATACACATATGTCATGTCAAAGGCAACACACAGGTGTAGGTGTATATGTATGACTGTCGGTGGCCTGAATGGAATGTACTTGAAAGCAATGTCAACACGCATACAAACACTAATGTAATAATATATGCACAAATCTAGCAATACAGCTTAAAAATATATTAGGTTGTGGATGTAGATTTCAACAATGGACACTGGTTAATATACAAGTATAATGAGAACAAGGATGTATTGTAAGCAGTAGCCAGTCACTTGTGTGCAGATGTCCTGCATCCGTAAAATGGCCATACATGTGATGGACAACCTGGACTCACATCAAGGAAAAGCAGGACCATCAGGTAAGTTAACACATTGCAAATGCATGTGTATAGCACACAGAATGCTGTTAAAGCCAGCCCAAAATACATTCAAGCAAATGGCAAATGTATGTCATATAGGCAGACTGACTCCTGATGTCCACAGAAATGGGCATGTATAAATCACACATGCACTGTAATGTGCAGTCATGTAACATCAACAGGCATAGGTAAGCAAGTTAAGAATTTCAGTCACAGCAAACATGTCCTGTCATGCCAATGTAGAATAAACAGCTGCAGGTGTATGTCCTGCACCCTGCTCATTACTGAACAGAGGGCACTCCTGTGAGCATCATTACAACACATCAGTGATACATCAGTGAATGCTCACATGTCAAAGGTACAATTGTGTGTGAGTATGGATCTGACTATGTGCACAGATATGTACAATCATCAGTTACTGTGTACAACTATTGGTGTAATGTGTGAACCTATGTGAATAAGTACTAGAAGTGAAAATGTAACATATAGCAAATGTGGCATAATGTACTGTTGCAGAATAAATTATCCTTACCACGGTGTATGCAATAATGCTAAACTGGTGGGTGATTCAGCCAGAAAATAAGGACTGCTTATAGGTATGACATACCTGAATATAACCCCATATGGCATCATTATTGCCAACACATGGCACACAACACATCTTGCCAGTGGGACAGCATGACAACTGTCATCCAAACAAAATGAGAAATGACATGTCTTTTTGTTGCAGATAATATGATATGGCAACACATAAATACAAACCATACTGCAGTGGTAATGCTGGACTAAGGACAATATCTGCTATCAGTTTTCCTCAGGAAAACATATTTACAAGCTAATTGTTGAAGCACTAGCTGCAGATTAACTGCCACAAAATGAATGAACAGCTGAGTATGTGATGAAAGTGTAATGTCTAATATGTGTCATGCACACATTGAAGCATAATTAAATATCACACAACAATAACACATAAGTATGTCAGCTACATGGTATGCATATACAACAGTGCATAAACAGTCCAATCAATTATATGCCAATCAGAATGTTGGCAGCATAACACAATTGAAGCACACAGACAAAAATTATGGACTGGATGGACCAAGTTGATGGAACTGAGCCTCACGGATGACTTCACAGGATAGCTCGCTGAATGAGGTGTGAATAGCCCATGTCATAGTCTGGAAGAATGTCCCCATCATGTCTCTCATCTGTGTCCAGAACACATCAGTCACAATCTCACAGATATTGTCATGATAATTCTCTACTCTGGTCCTGGCATCATCTCCTTTGGGGTGCAACAGGCATTATGGCATGGACAGGTGCTGGCCCTGCTTCCTCCTCATCATCATCATAATCTTCATCAACATCAGAGGACTCTGGCAGTGGCCAGGCATGTGCTTTTCATTTCTGTGTGATTAGCAATTGTCTGTGGGTCCCATGCTCTGTCAAGATAAAATGCAAATCATGACAAATGAAAATAAAATCTCTATCATGCCACACATTCCTATGAAGATCCTAGCTGACCTTAAATTGATACCTAGTTAACATCACATCCACTTGTGAGTTATGCAAATACAAATATGAGACTGAAGGTACAGTAGCATACACTGAAGTTCTTACTTAAAACACAGTTTGGTTTGAAATGGTGCAAGCATTAGCAAGTAGCACAAGTTTAATCAACACAGTTCCTGCTAGTAAATGACTCCTAATGCACACAGCATCTTCTCTGTGTCACTTTATCTATAGTTATGGATAGGTCCAGTAACAGAACATGTCAGGGGAATGCATCCATCACCAATGTGAAGAGTTCAATCAAGGTTGCGCAATGGCATGCATAACACAGCTTACCAGCAGGAATCATGACATCACCTGAACATGTGACTATTGGCCAGCATGAAGCATGGCATGCATAGGCAAAGCCAGTACTTGTAACATTTCCTGGCATTTGAATGCAATCATAACTTACACTACCTCATCACACGTAACTGAAATTTGACAAAATAAATGCTCGTAAATGTCAAGGTATTATCATTGGGACCTGTAAACCTTAATACTTTTGCCTGCCTCAGTAAACTGTTCATCTAAGTTCATGTCTTCCCTGAGCAGATATGTCTGTGTGTGAATTTAAATTGCAGTCTTGGCATGTAATGAGTCATATGAGCAACCACTAAGTGACATTGTTAATGTGAAGACACTTTTTATATTACAATATTGTGGAAACTAGGCAAGCCATATCAAAAACATCTGATTCAGGTAATAATTGGCTGAACCACATTAACATAATGAATACAACAGTAATAAATACTTATAATGTTCAATCATCACAGCATGTGAAAAATAAAAATCTATTACATGTTATTCAAACAGTATTGTATATGTACAACTGTGTGCATGACATACCTACAATTATTAGCAAACAGTAGCGTGTAAAATACAAACATCCTGATGATACTTGCAGGTTATAAAAATGCCTATCTGCACCGGTATCCAGAAATACAGGATACAAGTATGTTGTAACAAAAACACCCAAGATGCTGTAAGCAGATGCAATACCAATGTTGAAATGCAGGGCATGCAGCATAGTTTGCAAATGACAGTGTGAACACTGACACAGCAGTTAACCATTCAGTCTGTGAATAGGCAGGCTATACACAACAGATAAGTCACTAGGAAACACATGCTCACATACAAATGTACCAACCCATACATTATAAACAGCAGGCAAAGGTGTTTATATTACCCTATCGTACTATTTAAATAGTGAATGCTATTTCATCATACCTAAAATATCTAAGCCACAAAATATCGAACATACAGAACAGTGAATTTTTTCAAAGGGAAAAAATGTGCTGTTCCAAACACAAACACACAACACAAGCACACCAAAATAAATAAACCACACACATACACTTAACAAAACCATAATTCTAACCCTACACTACTACCTATCCACTCATCTTACCCCCTAAAGTCCCTAACTACCGCACACTCATCTTACCCGCTCCCTAACCCTAAAGCCCCTTACTACCGCACACAATTTACCTGCTCCATAACCCTAATGTCCCTAACTATCGCACACTCACCTTACACCGATCCATTCCCACACTTACTTTAACCTGGTCTGTAGCCTCTGTTTGCATACTTACCTTACTCCAGTCCATAACCTTCCCACCACAGAACAGTAAATAGAGAAGCCATGGAACGGACAACTGAAATCTTACCCTAGGTAAGATTTCGAAGTTCCGTGGATTCGCTAGTTTGAGTTTTCGACAAAAATGGGTTGATATTATAGCATTCAAAGTTTAAAAACTTTGATACTATAATATAGACCTCAGGCAAAGCACTACCAGCTTGCATGTAAAACATCCACCTCATATGATGTTTGACAGATACATAAACCTGGCTGTCATTTAGGTTGTGGCCTATATTCAAACACTATCTGCAGAAAATATGGCTTGATGCTAAATGATGTTTCCAAATATTTGAATTTGAAACTTACTGTTAAGCACGGGTATAGTGTGATTATTGCACTTATGCATGATGAGTATTCTGGCATTCTAAACTATATACATGGTAATGTAAAAGATACAGGCCTCTAATAAGGATCAGATGCATTTCATTTAACTAAACAGAAAAATGAAGCAACATACATCTCTCCCTCCACTGCTTCTCAAGCCTGAATGAATGATGTAGTTCTCAAATAACAGTGATATACATTGCTCTGATCAGGTTATAGAAAATTTACTTCTGAAAAATAGCAGATAATTAACATCTGCATTTTGCAATGTTACACATGGATATTAACTTATTTGAACACAAACTGAAGGACAGGAAATTCGAACCAACAGCTCTAGAGTGATTCAAACTATCCTTGACACCTACCTTATTTGAGCAACTTGGTGAGCATTTTTTGATTTTTCCATTTCAAATACAGTTTCCATTGGATTATCAAGATGGCTCCTTCTAGGAGGCTGAGACATGCAGTACAGACAGAACAGTACAACTAACATGTGTAATGCTATCTGCAATAATATTCATAGGTGACTCTACTTCTGGACAATACCAGGGAAGGGAAGGTGAGAGTCTCCTAACTGCGTTACTGAGACCATTTCCTGTTATTTTTTCAGCCTCATGTCATGGCACTATTGTTTACTGTCATATTGGTGTGTTCCTAACTTTGTACACTACAGGTGTATCCAATGGATGCCCAAGCTGTGCAGGTGTAAGTACAGACAGACCAGGTATGTTATCACAACAGGTTCATAGTTTGCTGCAATGTGTAGCAGACCTGTGATACATGGCATTAACTGTTTTTTGACACAGGGACATTGGCTAACAGGTGTAACGTCCATCATGTGAGTATCTACAGGCCCTGTTACTGTGTCTTATGGTTTAGCACTGTTTGAATGGTTCATGCTGGCAATAATGTAATAATGCTGACATTTTTCCTACTATAGTTGAAGTCCATCCCCCTTCTACTTTTTGCATCATCACATATGTCATGTTTGTTGGCTATGTAACTTAATTGTCAACTCCCTGTTATGTAGATTCCATGACCCATACAAAGGCAAGACCTAATGGTATGTCAGTATTATCTGCAACATCAGAGTGAGATATATGTGTCATATATCTTTAATGATATCCAGCATGTGATGTAAACATATTGCCCTGATCTGTACAATCTCTCTCTGTACTCTCCATTAGCCCTTCCAGTGATCACAAAATGGTATCTGTTGTGTCTCAGTAGGGTAGCATGGTCCCTGGCACACAGGACAGTGACATGTTGAAACATTCTGGCCAAGATGGTACCAGTCATATGGATGTGGCTGTAGCCTTAGATGTGGAGGGGAAACTTGTTCAGCCATTCTGACGATAATGGGACATCATATGGTGGACAAGATGAGGACTGTGAACAACACTCCCAAGTTGAGACAGCTGCTGATGTTGACAGTCTTCCCACAGTGGGTCTACTTTGTTTTGTTGAATTTCATTTCACTGAATTTCATTTCACCCCGACCACTTCACTGAAAACTCAAATTACCGAAAACTCATTTCAATGAATCTCATTTCACTGAACTGCAGTTAGTAGATATGGCACTGTGTAGAGTACTGTAAGGCAAGTAAAAGGTATATGCCCTTTTTCCCACTGTAGTGCAATCCTGAAGTCAGTATATATAGTTAGGTGGGGTGTGGGGGGCACTGCCCCCTGCACTGGGGTGTGTAGGCCCCCACTTAGTTTGAGTACATATTGTCTTCTGGAGAGAGTTAGTCATTGGTGTTGCAACTATGCATGCCTATTGTTTGAAATGTATTGTTTTAAAGTTTTTGGTAAAATACAATATAAAACAAATAAAATAAAACAATATAAAACAAACAAGGTGGCGGGCTACACCCCCCACACCCTCTGATGTGGGGATCTGTGCCCCCCCACATCCCCCAACTATATATACTAACTTCAGGATCACACTACAGTGGGGAAACGGGCACATACCTTTTACTTGCCTTACAGTACTCTACACAGTGCCATATATACTAAGTTCAGTTCAGTGAAATGAGATTCAATGAAATGAGTTTTCAACGATTTGTGTTTTCAGTGAAGTGGTTGGGTGAAATGAAATTCTGTGAAATGAGATTCAATGAAACAAAGCAGACCCACCCACACCACATTGATATTGGCCATCCATAGACATTCAAATGGTGTGCCTGACCAGGGGTCAACCAGGGGTCAAAGGGTTTCTGCCTACTCCTATAAGCAAATGAAAATTCACAGCAATGTCATGATTGTCATCTGTGCACATGCCCATGCTACAGGTCATGTTGCACACCAGCTGGCTGTGCTGCATGAAGGACAGGAGTACATTCACAGTGAGGTGGTGATGGTGTCATTGGCTATTCAGAATAAAAGTATATTATCTGTGGCATGGTCAGTAGAATCCCTGGCCTCTAGAGTACTACAGCAGTGTCATAGTAACAGTAGGGTTCTCTGTGCCCTGATTGTGCTTAGCAAATTGCCACATGGGAAAGGCAGATGCCCTCTCAGCAGAACCAACCTTGCCCATTAGGCCTCAATGTCTATGCTCCAAAGTGCACACACCTCTACACCTCTGCTGCTGGTACATTTTTTGCGGGCACAGCCAGACAGTCAAGTCATAACCATGCTCCTTCACCTGCACATGGTAGTGTCACTCCTACTCAGTCTCCTCTGTGGAGCAACCTGGATCAAGTGTTCCCATAAGTAGTAAGGGCAGATAAGAACACTGTGTGAGCTGTCAGTGTTAGCACTCTAGACAGCATCAGAGTAACACAGAAAGTTGAGCCATTCTATCCTGTACTGTCATTTTCAGCCTATGGTGATGATGATTGCTGTGCAGGTCACTGACAATGCCATCTGTCTATGTTCATTGACATGTCTGATGCCATGTGTATCCAACAGTTCTACTAACCATAACTGATTCCATTTATTATATTACTTTATCCGTACTATACAGTGATATATTTTGCTTGCGATATTAACAGTCTTGCATTATACCCTGTGTTATTTACCTGTTTGTAGCTTATTACAGTGGAGAGATATGAATGCATTGCACTGATGTATGCCCCTTATTGTTTTCCATACACTGACTCAACAATCTGAGTGGGTTTATATACCTGTGTCAGTTGTGCCCTGAGTTGATGATCCCTGTTGTGACAGATTTGTATATGTTCATAATGACATATGTTTTGATTATGGTATTATGTCTGATGCTCAGTCAGTAGATGTGATTCATACTGCTGTGGTGGGTCAACACCTAAACACCATTTTCAATCTGTGTACTCATGTATGTGTGGCTTGTCATGAATCAAAGGTGTGGTCAAACACTCCTGTATTTCCTGGGCCTGCACTTGTGGTTGCTCCTTACATTGCCTCCACCTGTATCTTCTGTCCCCTATATCCTCCTTCTCCTCCTTTGATACCTGTGGGATCTCTTCTTTAGACATCTGAGGTTCATGGGGTAGTTCACCCACACCTGCAGCTGGTAGAATGTCATATGCTGTAGAAAGCATTTTGTGAGCATGGTGAACATCATTATCATCTGTGCTGCCCTGTCAGGTGTGTATTGAAGTAAACCCCTCCTGGATGTGTCCAGACATCTGAACATAGCCTTCTGTGCACCAAATACACACTCTATGGTGCTTCTGGTTTTTGTGTGTCCTCTATTGTAGGTCTCCTCTGCAAGGTTGATTGGTTCACAGTATGGGGTCTTTAGCCACATCTGAAGTGGATAACCACAGTTATCTACTATGGGGACTAAACACATATTTGGTCAGTATGATTATTGTTGGGTTGTGGTATCCTTAGCTTATTTCCTAGCTATATTCCAGTACTCAGTAACAGTCCATCAGGTCTATCACCTTGCTGTAATATAGTCCTCGGTCCACTTTCCCCTCCAAATAGCAGCATCATGGACACTTCCAGGGTGTGTTTTCATGATGTTTATTATGCCGCCATCTACTGCACACGCAACCTGGCAGCTCAGGGATGGCCAACCCTTTATGTTTATGTATCAGTCTGCTCCATGATGTACTAATGTCTTGATTGGTATGTATCTGTATGTGTGCAATCTATTGCATCAAGTACATGAGGGAGTTTGTAGTGCTGCAAAACTGGTACGTTACAGTTCTTCACTGCATAAGGTGGATGGGAAGTGGATGTAGTCATCCACATTGCTGCACACTGCTGCCAGAAATTTTGTCAGGATATGGCTGGCAGCTGTCTGTACACTCCCACAACATCCCGCATGCATCTCTGGAATGTCCCAGATGCAAGTATACCTTGCTGAGACACACTTTGGTTTAAACAGGGATGGGGTTTCCTTGCAGGGTACACAGACGTGTGAGGCATATGTGTTGCAGACAGCCTGCACCAGTTGTCTGTCTAGCTGGTATCTGTCGATTATTTGCTGGTCTGACAACTGGTGTAGTTGCAGCCTTGCTCTGACTCTTACCTGCTGCCTTCTAGGGCACACAATCACAACCTCATTTATGGCTTGAATCACTGCTGGCTGTTCAAGTGCATTAACTCCTGGTTGCATTTTTGTTGTCTTTTTTTCAGTATGGTTATGAAATATGCTAGATTCCATAGATGTAGCTTCTATTCATTGTGGGAAATATAGCATGTGCCGAGGATTTCGGATCATTGCAGCTTGTTGCAGTTAAGTTGCATTGGGCACACCTGATATTTTTTTAGAATCTGACAAGCATGCAGTGAATCTGTAATTATCCTACACTGAGTAGCTAAGTACTTGGAGTGCTTTCAGCATGTTTTCTGAAATTGCATCCACACCTGGTATGCTGAAGTCTTCCTTCAGTGTGCTGCTCTGTCCATAAATACCTTCCCCAAACTTTATGGAATTCAGGCATTACAGTTTAATACTTTAGTGTGTGTTGAGCTCAGTGAGTCCTGTAATTTGAAATATGCTCTAAAAGTGAGATCTTTACAGTGTTAATGTGTCACATAATATAACAGTTAGTTTTATATTATGTGAACAGTTTAATGACTTATTTATGATGTCTTACTGGTTTTGCATTTGTATTCTTTTTTTATGCTTTTCAATTTGCTCTCTCAATATTTTCATAAGTTTATCATCCATTATTTTACTTGAAATCACCTGTTTCTAAATGAGAATGTAATAAATTTCTGGCTGTTTTTTTAATGTATGATGAAGTTCAGTTCAACTTATAGACAGAGTCTGTTTAATATACACCTCAGTGTCATGAGCTCTCGTGTGAAATTCATTTTTTTTTTTTTTTTGCTAGAGTTTATTGTGTACTTTTGGTTCGTTATCACTCTATTTATATTTCATTCTTACTAGTTTTCTTTGAAAAAATAACTTGCTGTTAAATATGCCATCCAGGTAATCATTCGTGCCTTTAATTTTTCATTCCAGTTTTTCTCTAACCAATTTATTAGATATGACAAATCTGTCTAGACCCAGTCTTCACCTTGGTTCTGTTTCTTTTTCATTTCCATTCCCATGCCTTTTCCCCATCCTACCAGATAACATCTAATTATTAAATGTGTGTCGGCTCATTTCATATCTAGGTATCTTAATGACAGGTCCCAAGTACTGCCACTTATACTGGCAGGTTCCACATCCTGTCTGCCCTGCTGATAGATTGGTCTGTCCATTCAGTGATAGGTCTCATGTCCTTTTAGTCAATTCATTGACAAGTCCCATGTCCTTTTATCCCATTCATGGAGAGGTTCCATGTCATTTTAGACTATTCAGTGACAAATTCACATCCTACCACCCTAAGAACTCCTAAATTTCTGATTTTCTGTTCTTATCCTTGTAGCTCTTCCCCATTACCCTTGACCCTTCATTCTCTGTAATCACTAAGCATACTCCAGCTGTCCTCTTCATGTATCCATTGATTACTACAACATTTTCTTCAGGATGGGTTGGAGAGATGTTTTCTGAATCCAAATGCTGCCACAAGAAGAAAGAACCAGCGTTACAGCCCATTTTATGACCTAAAAGACATTCCTTTACTGACAGCACATCTTTTCTTCCCTTACCTGACTGGCTTCAGCACCTGTCCCAGTCCCATAGCATGGACAGACCAGTCAGGTCTGCTCGCACTCCCAAGAGTATTGACAGAAAGGTAAACTACCCTTTTCCCTTTGCAGGGAACAGAACATGCCTCTAGAGCATTGCAGACAGATAAAGTAACCTTCCAAAGTCAGACAGTAGACATGGATTATAGTAGTGTTGTTTGCTTCTCCATCTCATATTTTGAGGATATTCCCAGGCCCCTTTTACATAAGACATGTATAACAGTTTAGTTTATATGAGCACAACATCTTAATTCTATTTACTGGTTTGCATTAATTGTTCATTATTGTCATTTTTTTATTGAAAGCATGATTGCCATTATCTTTACTATCAAGACCATCACTAACACCTTCTGTTTGCCCCTCTGCGTTTCCATTTCTTTATATACCAACTTCCTTTTGTCCCAGTGTAACTTCTAATGGAATGTTTATCAAGGTAGAGTCTGGAAAGCCCTGTCTTCCTCCTAATTAAGCTTCATCCTTTTTGCTTTTCACACACTTGGCATAAACTTGCCAGGCTGTGCCCAAATTAAAATTCAGATTTGTTTAAGCATCTATCAGTGTCAGTGGCACAGCAGGTAGCACACTTGCCTTTGATGCAGAAGACTGTGTGTTCTATTCCCACATCAGATAGATGGAGTTCAGGATAAGGGGGATTCTGCACACCTGAGAGTGTCATCCTTCTGAAAAGATGTTAAATTGAGGTTTCATCTGCTTGAGATGGTGGTTGCTCAGGTGGATGTAAAATATCCTATGTCACCTATCAAAAAAGGATAGGAGAAGTTGCTCAATGCCCTAGTTAAATATGTCCCCTATTAGTACAAATGCCACCTCAGGTTTGCCCTGAAAAGAGGACACAAGCCTAGTATGACTAACCCAGTCAACAATAAAATACATAAAAGTGAAGCACTATTACAAGTTAATTAAAAGACAGATAAAACATAAAATGATAGTGTAACATCTGTAAATGTAAACAAGTTAAAAATAGATGTAAAACTGTGGTGACTGATCCCCAAAAGCAAGTCAAAGAGTTATGTTTAAAAAAATCTCTTGAAACTTTTGACACTTGGTGTTGACATCCACCAGTCCAGAAAAAGTTTCCAGAGATATAGTCTCTTAAAGGCAAAAAAGCATTCACCAGAAGAATCTAGCTGTCTCACTGGCCCTTCCTGTAGCCTAAGGGTACAGAGAATAGAACATTAATAGTACCAGTTAAGAAGTTCCCAACGGTCCTGTTAATATATACTTTTCAACCACTTAGATTGTCAATAAGGCACTACTGTATTTTACAATGTGTGTCATGTGCTACTACAGAGCTAATTAATATTGCCCTATCCATATAGTTCCGACAGGATGCAATAAAGAATAAAAAAAAAACAATAATCCTTTTTGTCTTTGACAAATCTGAATATGGAGGATTGTGTCTTTTGTTGCCATGAACTGGACACCTTTTGCCCTTATAAGCTCTCCAGCATTATTCAAAGAAACATACTTAAGATTTATGCCACTCTGTTATACAGTTATTAAGAGTTTCTGTTCAGAGCAGACACATGAGGACTCACCACAACTTACCTACCTCTTTTGTGGGAATTAGTTCCAATAGGAAGGCATCAAATGTTAACAAGTCTATGTCTAAATTATGCTAGCTTAAGTGAGATGAATGTTTGAACTACACTCTTCCCTTCCAGCCCTAAGTGCTTACAAATTGTTTTCATACTGAATAGTAAGATGAGGGATAGAAATTCCTCAATGAGTGCATCTTAATTCAGATATTTATAGAAATCTGAAAACATATGCTTAATTGATTAATTAGCAATATAACTAACACTGAATATGTCTCATGATGTGCAACTTCCATACACATATCAATGACAGCTTTCTTCATCAACATCTGTGGTTTCGCTTGATACCATGAAATAATGTGTAAGTCACTTGGCTTTTGAAGTGTTAAATATACATGCAAATGTTGCTTGTTTTCATAATTATTAACAAATAACCAACAATATCTCCAACAGAGTATGATATAAATAAATAGTCATTGACAATGAATTTTCACATTTCCCATCATGGCATTTCACACCATAAGTTTAATGGCATATAGGTCTTGAGTTATAAAATTATGAATATAAATATGAAAATATGAATAATACGTGGCAAAGTGTGATTAATTTCTCTATTCCAGGACATTGTAGATGAACAACGGTGGTGTCATTTTGTTAACACGCCCTTGCCATTTCTAATACAGTCAATTATTATCTGGCAATTTGCTTAGTTAAAGAAGCCAGACCCAAGAAAGGTCTGGATACCATAAGGATCTATGAATATTAACTGGAAATATACAAATAAATATGTCACAGTTTTGAATGAGTTAAAATCCAGTCAAAATGTAAACAACTTCTAACTGTGTATTAGTTGATTTCTGTTGTTAGTAGCACCCAGTCCTCAGTTGATAAGAAACATGCTTCCATTCAGCAAGCATTTTCTTCCTCATTACATCCAAGTCTGTGATGATCCCTCTTTACACCGGGGCAGTAACTAAGGAGTCTCAATCCTCACCACTGTCTCTGGTAAGGGAGGGTCACTAAAAGCAGGGACAGAAATATACAATTTCCCATAAGAGTACACCGGGAACAGATTCTAAACCTGGGGCTGGACTATATGCTTCACTGCAAGTCCCCAAATGAGTCACCACACTAACCACTGTAGAGTACTGTGTCCCATTTCTAGGTATCTGTCACACTCACTCTTAAATAGGTTCATAGGTTCATAGGTTCATACTAGGCTATCTGCCCGAGGGCATTTATAAGCCTAGCCCATAGTTTTGTGGCTTACGCCACCCCTTTAGTTTGGAGAAACTATGCCCATTATTTTGCTGTGCCTCTGTCGAGCAGTGACACTGAGGTAACCCCTGGGTTGTATCTGCGATCTCCCATCCATTGGTCAAGATTCCTCTTGAACAAGGCCAGCGAGGTGCTCTGCCTCACATAAACTGGGATTTTGTTCCACAGCATAGGGAGTCTTTGGGTGATGAATCTATCCCTCCAGCACGTCCTATTAATAACCGTGTTGAGGTTTAAGTCTCCCGCCCTTGTGGCTCTGAGGGATCTAGATTTTTTGAGATGAAGCATGTTCATCAAATCTGGGTTTGACATGGCCTTGTATGTCAGGCATAGGTCACCTCTGAGCAAGCGGTAAGCAACTGAATATAACTGGAGTTCTTTCAGTCGGGCAGCATAAGACTTTTGAGACCCTTTATCCTTTTGGTGAGGAACTTTTGTGGCCTCTCCAGCTGCTGCAAGTGTCGGGTCAGATACATTCCGAATGGGGCATTGTACTCGATCATTGGTCTGATGAGTGATGAGTATAGGGAGACTATGACTTCCCTTGATCTAGATGTGAATCCCTTCATGATAAGGTGGGCAATGTAGAAGGTCTTCCTAACTACTTTAGCAATATGAGTGTTGAATGAAAGGCTACTGTCAACCTGGGTTCCCAGGTCCCTAATAACTTCTTCTGTGTTCAGGGGATTGCCACCTATATGGTAGCTAGGGGTAACCTTATTTTTCCTGAAGGGTATGACTATGCATTTCTTGGCATTTAACTTTAGGCCATGGCTCTGGCACCAGTTATCCGTTTCTGTGAGACCCTTCTGAAGGATATCTGTGTTGGATGTGTTTTCAACTACGGCCCAGTTTGCAGTCATCTGCAAACTTTGTCAGCCATAACCCTCCTGTGTTTGCTTGTACTTCAGAAAAGTAGATGCCAAACAAGAGTGGGCCCAGGACTGAGCCCTGTGGGACACCACTTGTGACAGGCTTTGAGTCTGATATGGCGCCAGCAACTCTGACCCTGTGGGTTCTGTCACTCAGCCAGTTTGCAACCCATCTTGTAATGTATGGGTTTACATTTAAGTTGATGAGTTTTTCAATGATACCTGAGTGAGGTATTGTATCAAAAGCCTTCGCCAGGTCTAGGTAGGCTGTATGGACTGCCTTTCCCTCGTCAATGGCCTTGGTGACTGTTTCAAAAAAGTCAACCAAGTTTAAAAGGCATGATCTGCCTTTGACAAAGCCAAACTGGGCTGGATCCAAAGTCTGCAAGTTCCCTATGTCTTTATTTATGAGATCCACTATGATCCTCTCCATGGCCTTGCAGATAAGGCTTGTCAAGCTAATGGGACGGTAATTTCCAGGGTCAGTGGAGGCACCGCCTTTGTGGAGTGGGACTACAGTCGCTGTGCGCCACTCCCTGGGTACGTATCCGGAGGTGAGACTAAGATTAAACAGCTGTCCTAACTGTGGGTTTAATTCCTCATTGAGTTCATGGAGCACACAGCCGGGGACACCATCAGGTCCCATGGATGCTGTGTTCTTTGCCTTGGAGAGAGCAGTTCTCACCTGGGCGTTAGAGATGTTTGGGGGGCTACAATCATTTGGTATAGATATCTCTCCTTTGGGGGAGAAGTTTGCACTGAACCTGTCAGCCAGTATGTTGGCAATGTCTGTAGGATCAGTAATCTTCACATCATTTTGAACTAATTCTGAGCATATCTGGGAGTTTCCTCCTAGGTTTCTGACATAGCTAAAGAATGCCTTATGGTTGTCTTTAGAGTCCTTAGCTATTTTTTCTCAAAATCAGCTTTGGATGATTTTATGAGAGCTCTTAGCTTTTACTTATAGTGATCAGCGGTGTCTTACCTTTTAAGGATTTTGCTCTATCTTGTAGTAGCTTTCTCCTTTTGTTGTAGAGTTTGTTTATGGCTGGGGTCCACCAGACTGGACGCTTGCCTTTGGTACAAAGAGTCTTTGTTTTGCTTGGGATTGCCTGATCCATGCAGCCCTGCAGGTGCTGGTAGAAGGCATTTGTAAGTGATTCAGCGGTTTGAGTAATGTTAACCGCCGGCTCAGGGGCCTTAAAGGAGACCACACTAGTCTTTAGAAGTGTGAAGTCGGCTTTCGAGAAGTTCTTAACTGTGGTATTTTTCATTTCGGGTGGGGGCGGGATGAGGACCTCCAGCGAGATTAGTTTGTGATCAGATCTCACCAGTGAGGGGTATACTTCCGGCGCTGAACATTGTGCTCCCATGTTCATGATGATGAGATCAAGTATGTTTTCTCCTCTTGTGGGGATGGTGACTATTTGTTCCATGGCATTTGAGTTTATGAATTCCAGGAACTTTTGGGCTAGAGTGTTTGGGCTTGAGGGGATATTGATACTGATATTGATATTGATATTCCCACATAGAAACACTATTGGGAAAGACTGATACAGATTTACCTGCTGTGTTTCTTTGCCCAAATTACAGGGTAATCGCTGCCACCAGTCAAATACCACAACACCCTTCAAAAGGGGTGTTCAATTATAATGGGTAAAATAGATATTGAAACAAATGGAAGCATGTATCACAAGCAGTAAGGCTTTTTGGAGTGGCCCTGATGTTATTACAAAAAGTATAAACACTCTCAAGTTATTAAAATGTTCACTAAATAACCAGTCATAATGAGAGGTAGTAAAACATTTAATAATAAATGAAAGGATTTAAAACAAGTAAATACTGAATAACTGACAAATGAACAACAGAGTTCCACACACAGGAAATATGAAAATAATACTGTAGGATAGATCTCACATTAATTATAGAAAACCTCTAACTAGCTGTAGTTCCCTGACTATCTGAAGATTAATTGTCCCTATTTAATCTAAAAAATTAGCAAGGCAAGATTATACTCTTACTTCTGCAAGGCAAGATGAGGAAATATGTCCACATTCCAGGCTGCTCTCTGTCCTCAGTGACTGAAAAAATGACTCTAGAAACAACTGAACTAGTACTGCTGAACAGCTCTGGAAACACCTAAGCAAATGACTCAGAACCTGATTTTATAGCAGATTTTTTAAAAAGTAACAGGAGGAAACTGCTATGAGAATTCTACTCTCTCATCTCAGACTTTGAAAAGTAAACAAACAGTTGCAGTGAAGAATCTATTCTCCCAGCTCTGGCACAAAATGACATCACATCTAGGGCAGCTGACTCTGGCATAACATACATTCAGAATTCTCTTTAAAAAAAAATATACATTTGTTCAGCCAGAAGAACACTGTTAGACATTTAAACATCTTGCATAAATCAGAGTGATAATCAAAAGACATAAACGTATTTACAAAATTATAGCAAGTAATGCTGGTATATGTAACAAAGGGTAATTTACAATTATTTACAATTATTTACAAAACTAAAGCCAGTCATGCCAGCATAGGTAATATCCAATATCCTCGCAAACTAGGCTGAATAAAATAAATAAATAAATACATACATAAAGCACTACAGTGAAATAGTATTTAATTTACTTGTCAACTCAAGGGATTCCTTCACAGCAGACTTGATTTTTTGAGGCACTGATCATTCCATACATCCTCAGACTGACTGGCTACTACTAGTACAGCAGCTATAATCCATTTCACTCCCCTCCTACCCCCACTGGCTGCTACTAGTACAGCAGCTGTAAACTTGCTTTGTTTACCCCTTCCCTCATTTCCCCAGTCATCCCCAATCTCTGCAATTTAAACATTCCCTGACATGCCCACTAATACCTACTTAACATTTCCCACTTAAAGGGCAATACTTTACCACTAACTAACATTCAACAACTTTCCACTTAAACATCAAAAGGCCAAAACACTGTTCACTACTTTCCCCACAAAAATATATGCTTCTAAATCAGCTCACCAATCTCCAGTTATAAAAGAACTAGCCATCAGTGAAACGTATACTACTCAGCAACAGCGATACTACTCAGCAACAGCTCCTGGTGGTCCTGCAGAGTGGTCCTAGCAGCAGAGAACTGAGAAAAGTGACTACTTTCCTGATTTAAGTATTTTTTGCTGTTTTTTACCTGAAATACCTTCTCTTGCTTACCTTGAACAAGCTTAAACTGTTTTTTAAACTGTTTGTTGCATTATATATTATCTGCACTTAAAGTTTCATTTAGTAGAAAATCGGTCGAAAGTTGTTTGTTTGTTTGTTAATTTAACTGTTGAGGCTGCCCACTAAAGTGTGCTAGCTTGTGTAACTGATTTATTACTGTTTCCTGCATTTCTGTGTGCATTCTATCTCAAAAACAAAAAAAACAAAAGAATATCCTTGTTTTCCCACCTCTCCTCGACTAGTTTAGACCAGTATACAGGCTTTGCTGTATTCTGGGCTGTGGTGTAGTTCCTGTGGTGTCCATTGCCTTACTTGGATAGAAGGAAGTTTCTTTGCTCACCAGAGGGAGTGGGGAGCCGTGAGCAGCCTATCTGTCCCTGAAGGAGTGACCTCAGCACAAGCGCTTGTAGTAATTGGTTGTTTTGGACCATTTCAAGCTCTTTTGAAGTTCCCTGTTTAAAATCCACCTCTGAGCATTTTTTTCTGGCTATACTACTCAGCAACAGCTCCTCGTGGTCCTGCAGAATGGTCCAAGCAGCAGAGAACTGAGAAAAGCGACTACTTTCCTGATTTAAGTATTTTTTGCTCTTTTGTACCTAAAATACCTTCTCTTGCTTACCTTGAACAAGCTTAAACTGTTTTTTTAACTGTTTGTTGCATTAAATATTATCTGCATTAAAGTTTCATTTAGTCGAAAATTAGTCGAAAGTTGTTTGTTTGTTTGTTAATTTAACTGTTGAGGCTGCCCACTAAAGTGTGCTAGCCTGTGTAACTGATTTATTACTGTTTCCTGCATTTCTGTGCGCTTTCTATCTCAAAAACAAAAAAAAAAACTAAAAAATATCCTTGTTTCCCGCCTCTCCTCGACTAGTTTAGACCAGTATACAGGCTTTGCTGCATTCTGCACTGTGGTGTAGTTCCTGTGGTGTCCATTGCCTTACTTGGATAGAAGGAAGTTTCTTTGCTCACCAGTGGGAGTGGGGAGCCTTGAGCAGCCTATCTGTCCCTGAAGGAGGGACGTCAGCACAAGAGCTTGTAGTAATTGGTTGTTTTGGACCATTTCTAGCTCTTTTGAAGTTCCCTGTTTAAAATCTGCCTCTGAGCATTTTTTTTTCTGGCTATACTACTCAGCAACAGCTCCTCATGGTCCTGCAGAGTGGTCCTAGCAGCAGAGAACTAAGAAAAGCGACTACTTTCCTGATTTAAGTATTTGTTGCTCTTTTTTACCTGAAATATCTTCTCTTGCTTACCTTGAAAAAGCTTAAACTGTTTTTTTAACTGTTTGTTGCATTATATATTATCTGCACTTAAAGTTTCATTTAGTCGAAAATTGGTAGAAAGTTGTTTGTTTGTTTGTTAATTTAACTGTTGAGACTACCCACTAAAGTGTGCTAGCCTGTGTAACTGATGCATTACTGTTTCCTGCATTTCTGTGTGCTTTCTATCTCAAAAACAAAAAAAAAAACAAAAAAAAACCTTGTTTTCCCGCCTCTCCTTGACTAGTTTAGACCAGTATACAGGCTTTGCTGTATTCTGGCCTGTGGTGTCCATTGCCTTACTTGGATAGAAGAAGTTTCTTTGCACACCAGTGTGAGTGGGGAGCCTTGAGCAGCTTATCTGTCCCTGAAGGAGTGACCTCAGCACAAGAGCTTGTAGTAATTGGTTGTTTTGGACCATTTCTAGCTCTTTTGAAGTTCCCTGTTTAAAATCCACCTCTGAGCATTTTTTTTCTGGCTATACTACTCAGCAACAGCTCCTCGTGGTCCTGCAGAGTGGTCCTAGCAGCAGAGAACTGAGAAAAGTGACTACTTTCCTGATTTAAGTATTTTTTGCTGTTTTTTACCTGAAATGCCTTCTCTTGCTTACCTTGAACAAGCTTAAACTGTTTTTGTAACTGTTTGTTGCATTATATATTATCTGCACTTAAAGTTTCATTTAGTCAAAAATTGGTCGAAAGTTGTTTGTTTGTTTGTTAATTTAACTGTTGAGGCTGCCCACTAAAGTGTGCTAGCTTGTGTAACTGATTTATTACTGTTTCCTGCATTTCTGTGTGCATTCTATCTCAAAAACAACAAAAAAAAAAGAATATCCTTGTTTTCCCACCTCTCCTCGACTAGTTTAGACCAGTATATAGGCTTTGCTGTATTCTGGGCTGTGGTGTAGTTCCTGTGGTGTCCATTGCCTTACTTGGATAGAAGGAAGTTTCTTTGCTCACCAGTGGGAGTGGGGTGCCTTGAGCAGCCTATCTGTCCCTGAAGGAGTGACCTCAGCACAAGAGCTTGTAGTAATTGGTTGTTTTGGACCATTTCTAGCTCTTTTGAAGTTCCCTGTTTAAAATCCGCCTCTGAGCTTTTTTTTCTGGCTATACTACTCAGCAACAGCTCCTCGTGGTCCTGCAGAGTGGTCCAAGCAGCAGAGAACTGAGAAAAGTGACTACTTTCCTTATTTAAGTATTTTTTGCTCTTTTGTACCAGAAATACCTTCTCTTGCTTACCTTGAACAAGCTTAAGCTGTTTTTTTAACTGTTGTTGCATTAAATATTATCTGCACTTAAAGTTTCATTTAGTCGAAAATTAGTTGAAAGTTGTTTGTTTGTTTGTTAATTTAACTGTTGAGGCTGCCCACTAAAGTGTGCTAGCCTGTGTAACTGATTTATTACTGTTTCCTGCATTTCTGTGCGCTTTCTATCTCAAAAACAAAAAAAAAAACTAAAAAATATCCTTGTTTCCCGCCTCTCCTCGACTAGTTTAGACCAGTATACAGGCTTTGCTGTATTCTGCACTGCGGTATAGTTCCTGTGTTGTCCATTGCCTTACTTGGATAGAAGGAAGTTTCTTTGCTCACCAGTGGAAGTGGGGTGCCTTGAGCAGCCTATCTGTCCCTGAAGGAGTGACCTCAGCACAAGAGGTTGTAGTAATTGGTTGTTTTGGACCATTTCTAGCTCTTTTGAAGTTCCCTGTTTAAAATCCGCCTCTGAGAATTTCTTTTCTGTCTATACTATTCAGCAACAGCTCCTCGTGGTCCTGCAGAGTGGTCCAAGCAGCAGAGAACTGAGAAAAGCGACTACTTTCCTGATTTAAGTATTTTTTGCTGTTTTTTACCTGAAATACCTTCTCTTGCTTACCTTGAACAAGCTTAAACTGTTTTTTTAACTGTTTGTTGCATTATATATTATCTGCACTTAAAGTTTCATTTAGACGAAAATTGGTCGAAAGTTGTTTGTTTGTTAATTTAACTGTTGAGGCTGCCCACTAAAGTGTGCTAACCTGTGTAACTGATTTATTACTGTTTCCCTTCATTTCTGTGTGCTTTCTATCTCAAAAACAAAAAAAACAAAAAAAAATAACCTTGTTTTCCCGCCTCTCCTCGACTTGTTTAGACCAGTATACAGGCTTTGCTGTATTCTGGGCTGTGGTGTAGTTCCTGTGGTGTCCATTGCCTTACTTGGATAGAAGGAAGTTTCTTTGCTCACCAGTGGGAGTGGGGAGCCTTGAGCAGCCTATCTGTCCCTGAAGGAGTGACCTCAGCACAAGAGCTTGTAGTAATTGGTTGTTTTGGACCATTTCTAGCTCTTTTGAAGTTCCCTGTTTAAAATCCGCCTCTGAGCATTTTTTTTCTGGCTATACCACTCAGCAACAGCTCCTCGTGGTCCTGCAGAGTGGTCCTAGCAGCAGAGAACTAAGAAAAGTGACTACTTTCCTGATTTAAGTATTTTTTACTGTTTTTTACCTGAAATATCTTCTCTTGCTTACCTTGAAAAAGCTTAAACTGTTTTTTTAACTGTTTGTTGCATTATATATTATCTGCACTTAAAGTTTCATTTAGTCGAAAATCGGTAGAAAGTTGTTTGTTTGTTTGTTAATTTAACTGTTGAGACTGCCCACTAAAGTGTGCTAGCCTGTGTAACTGATTTATTACTGTTTCCTGCATTTCTGTGTGCTTTCTATCTCAAAAACAAAAAAAAAAAAAAAAATAACCTTGTTTTCCCGCCTCTCCTTGACTAGTTTAGACCAGTATACAGGCTTTGCTGTATTCTGGCCTGTGGTGTCCATTGCCTTTCTTGGATAGAAGAAGTTTCTTTGCACACCAGTGTGAATGGGGAGCCTTGAGCAGCTTATCTGTCCCTGAAGGAGTGACCTCAGCACAAGAGCTTGTAGTAATTGGTTGTTTTGGACCATTTCTAGCTCTTTTGAAGTTCCCTGTTTAAAATCCACCTCTGAGCATTTTTTTCTGGCTATACTACTCAGCAACAGCTCCTCGTGGTCCTGCAGAGTGGTCCTAGCAGCAGAGAACTGAGAAAAGCGACTACTTTCCTGATTTAAGTATTTTTTGCTGTTTTTTACCTGAAATACCTTCTCTTGCTTACCTTGAACAAGCTTAAACTGTTTTTTAACTGTTTGTTGCATTATATATTATCTGCACTTAAAGTTTCATTTAGTCGAAAATTGGTAGAAAGTTGTTTGTTTGTTAATTTAACTGTTGAGGCTGCCCACTAAAGTCTGCTAGCCTGTGTAACTTATTTATTACTGTTTCCTGCATTTCTTTGTGCTTTCTATCTCAAAAACAAAAAAAATCCTTGTTTTCCCGCCTTTCCTCGACTAGTTTAGACCAGTATACAGGCTTTGCCATATTCTGGGCTGTGGTGTAGTTCCTGTGGTGTCCATTGCCTTACTTGGGTAGAAGGAAGTTTCTTTGCTCACCAGTGGGAGTGGGGAGCCTTGATCAGCCTATCTGTCCCTGAAGGAGTGACCTCAGCACAAGAGCTTGTAGTAATTGGTTGTTTGGACCATTTCTAGCTCTTTTGAAGTTCCCTGTTTAAAATCCGCATTTGCACGGCTTTGCGCGGTTGTGCGCATAGCACAGCGCCGGTTAAACAAGGTTAAACTTTTTCTGGCTCCGCCAAGTCTGCTCTTCAAATTTTCCCTTAAGAAAGCTCTACTCTTATAATAATCTAGTCTAATCGCTTTATTATAAGCCTAGCATTTTTTCTCAAAACCTCTCTTCTAAGTAAGCACTCGCTAACTAAAGTAAGCACTCCATCTACCTACCTTCCCTGTGAGTACCCACTTCCCTTAAAGGCACAGCACTCCCTTATAATATTCTAGCATGTCGAGTGGTAGATTGCTGGCATCCTCTCCGGTTCAGCTGGTTAATTTGGGAATCTTGAGACAATGCTACAATTGTCTCACGTACACAGACAACCCTCTCCTCCTCCCAACAAACACAAATACATGTGAGAGATGTAACTATATAGCCAAACTGGAGGCTGAACTCTCTCAACTCAGGACTGGCAAAAGCAGACAGGAGGAGAAGGTAACCACACACACACACCAAACCCAGTCCCACATAGACCTACCACAACTGCAAATCAAACACATAAAATCACAAAGACATACTCGGAGGCTCTAACAAAAAACTTACCAAAACAACAGAGGCTCCCAAAGCAGACACCCAAAAATCTACCACCTCAAACATTACACATGCATCACATACTTCAATAAATCAGTGTGTCAAACAATCACAGCCCTTAAGGCCAAACACCATGCCTGATTCACTAGTAATAGGTGACTCTATAGTCAGACACACTGACGTTCCGCTTACCAGGTTGAACAAGGAGAGGGTAACGGTGAGTTGCTTATCGGGAGCTAGGATCCGCCACATAACACACGCACTCAGGTCACTCCAAAGCAAGTACAAATATGACTCTGTCATTGTCCATTCCAGCGTGAATGACCTGAGACGTACCTCCCTGGACTACATGAAAAGAGACATAGAGGAGCTCTCTGATTATGTAGCCCAGGCTGGTATGACCCTGACCCTGAGCAGCATCTTGCCCTCAGCAAGAATGATGCCACAATACAAAGACAAGATGACCAGCTTTAATAATTGGCTCAAATACTGGTGTCATTCTAGGGGGATCCAATGTCTGTCTGCTTGGGATGACATGCTGGACAAGCCACGCTGCTTCACAAGGGACGACTTGCATCTGTCACCACTGGGCTTCCGGATATTGGCTAAGGCTCTTTCCTCCCCCATAGTGCCTTTTTTAGGCAAGGCTCAAAAGACAAACCCACCTCTTTAGAAAACAAAAATGGAAAAAAATTAAGGGTAATGCTGCTCAATGCCAGAAGTCTAAATCTCAAGATGCAGGGTCTCGAAGCACTCCTCAGTATGGAGGACATCGATGTCTGCGCAGTAACTGAAACCTGGTTCAAGGCTCCTGAGAGCACCCCAGTGCCACCAGGCTATACCTTGTGTCATACTTTTCGGCCCCAAAACTCGGGCCAAACCAAAAAAGGGAGGGGGAGTGTCCATATTCATCAAGGACACCCACACCTCCAGGTTAGTGGCAACACATGAAGCATCAGAGACCATCCAGGTGCAACTAACCATAGGCAAAACTGCTATACAACTGGTAGCATGTTACAGACCACCCTCCCAATCTCAGGAACCCCACTCATCCTTCCTGAAGACATTGGAGGATATGAATGTCTCACCAAACACCATCATATTGGGAGACTTCAACTACCCTAACATAGACTGGGTGCATTATTCTAGCCCTAATACCCTAGCCCAAAGGTTCCTGGAATTCATAAATTCAAATGCAATGGAACAGCTAGTCACCTCTCCCACAAGGGGAGATAATATACTAGACCTGATCATCACAAACATGGGGACAAAGTGCTCCACACCGGAAGTATACCCTTCACTAGTTAGATCTGACCACAAACTAATCACCCTGGATATACATATCCCACCTCCACCCCCAACACAAAAGACTACAGTGAAAAACTTCTCAAAAGCCAACTTTACACTTCTTAAAACTGAGATGGTATCCTTTAAGCCCACTGGGACAGTGGAAACCACATCCCACAATGCAGAATCCTTCACAAATCCTTTCTACAGACATCTCCAAGAATGCATGGATCATGCAATCCCAAATAAAACCAAGACCCTCTCCACCAAGGGCAGGCATCCTGTCTGGTGGACCCCAGCCATAAACAAATTGTATAACAGAAGAAGGAAGCTACTGCATGACAGAGCAAAATCCCATAAAGAGAAGGCATCTCTGATCAGCACTAGTAGAAAGCTACGTTCTCTCATAAAAACATCCAAGGCCAACTTTGAGAGAAAAATCGCTATGGACACTAAAGATAACCACAAGGCCTTCTTCAGCTATGTTAGAAACCTGGGCGGAAACCCTCAGATATGTTCAGAGTTAGTTCACAATGACAAAAAATACACTGAACCCACAGATATTGCCAACATTCTGGCAGACAGGTTCAGTGCAAATTTCTCACCCCAAAAGAAGAAATACTTATCCCAGCTGAATGTAACCTCCCTGTCATCTCAGATGTCCAGGTGAGAACCGCCCTCAGTAAAGCTAAAAACACAGCATCAATGGGACCTGACGGTATCCCGGGTTGCGTGCTATGTGAACTCCAAGAGGAGCTAAACCCGCACATAAAAATGCTATTTAACCTTAGCCTTACTACAGGATATGTACCTGAAAACTGGCGTACAGCAACAGTAGTCCCACTCCACAAAGGAGGCACCTCTACTGACCCTGGTAACTACCGCCCCATAAGCTTAACCAGCCTGGTCTGCAAAGCTATGGAAAGAATCATTATGGAACTAATAAACAGAGACATTGGGGACTTACAGACACTTGATCCCACCCAGTTCGGCTTTGTAAAAAGCAGATCCTGCCTATTAAACCTGGTTGACTTTTTTGAAACAGTCACTAGAGCCACTGACGAGGGCAAAGCAGTCCATACATCCTACCTGGACTTGGCTAAAGCTTTCGACACAATACCCCACTCTGGCATCATAGACAAGCTCAACAGCTTAAATGTAAATCCATATGTCACAGGATGGGTGGCAAACTGGCTAAAGGATAGAACTCATAAAGTCAAAATCGCTGGAGCCATGTCAGACTCAAAGCCAGTGACAAGTGGTGTCCCACAGTGCTCTGTCCTAGGACCCCGCTTGTTCGGCATTTATTTCTCAGATGTGAAAGCAAACATGGGAGGGTTGTGGCTGACAAAGTTCGCAGATGACTGCAAACTAGGCGGCATAGTCGATACACCAGCTGACACATACATCCTACAGAAAGGCCTCACTGAAATGGACAACTGGTGCTGGAGTCATGGCCTTAAACTAAATGCCAAAAAATGTATAGTCATCCCCTTTGGGAAAAACAAAGTGCCCACAAATTATCACATAGGCGGTAACCCACTGAGTACGGAAAAAGTAATCAGAGACCTGGGGACCCAAGTCGATAGTGACCTCTCATTTGACACCCACATTGCCAAAGTGGTTAGAAAGACTTTCTACCTTGCCCACCTTATCATGAAGGGATTCACATCCAGATCAAAGGAGGTCATTGTGCCCCTGTACTCCTCCCTTATCAGGCCCATGATTGAGTACAATGTCCCATTTGGTATGTACCTCACCTGGCACTTGCAGCAGCTAGAGAGACCCCAAAAGTACCTCAAAAAGAGGATCAAGGGTCTCCAACATATGTGATATGCTGCCAGACTAAAGAAACTCCAACTCTATTCAGTAGCATACCGCCTACTCAGACGTGATCTGTGCCTGACGTACAAGGCCATGTCCAATCAGGAATTGATGGACATGCTCCACCTCAAAAAATCCAAATCCATCAGAAAAACGAGAGCTAAAGATTTGAACCTCAGCACAAATATGAAGAGGACATGCTGGAGGGACAGATTCATAACTCAGAGGCTTCCCATACTCTGGAACAGAATCCCAGTTCATGTTAGGCAGAGCCCCTCACTGACTCTCTTCAAGAAAAATCTTGACGAGTGGATGGGAGATCGTAGGTTTACCCCAGGGGTCATGTCTGTGTCACTACTAGACAGAGGCACAGTAAACTAATTCTATTATGTAATGGGGGTCATCACTGTGTCACTACTAGACAGAGGCACAGTATTCTAAATCTATTCTGTACACTTTGTACCATTACATGGGGTGGCGAAAGCCACATCACTATGGCTAGGCTTATAAATGCCCCAGGGCAGATAGCCTAGTACCAAACTATGAAACTATAAAACTATACCTTACTCCATCTCCCTATTAACTAGCCTATCCGTTTCTCTTCAAATAACCAAAGCTGCTGCAACTCAGCTATAATTAAAACTGTCATTCCTATAGCATTTCTACTAGTTGCTTCGTCTGCCACACCAAAACAACAACACTCTCACTGGCACCCTACTTAATTCCAGAAGAATTAGAAATAAATTAGACCAAAGCAGCACTTTCTCACCAGTTGTACCAGACATAGTCAGAATCACAAATCCCTGCGAAAAGTATGACCACCCAAAATTTTATCACATCTTCCCTGGGTACAAAGACATATTTTATGCTCACCCAGGTAACAGAGCAGGATAGGAGGTAATGATCCTTTACAAATCTACCATTAACTTCTCTATAGCAACCCAGGCTAATACTACCTCAAACCATGAACCTAACTTACTGCTAGCCAGACTACAATCATAGTCCAATATCTATACATACCTAACCATAGCAAAAATCCCACCACCATCCTCCTTAGTCAGATTCCAAATTGTAATCCAAAACATTACGACTAACATGCCATGAAATAAACATTCCATTATACTCGGAGACTTCAAACTAAACTGCCTAGATCCTACCTGCCATGGTATATCTGAATTCTTAGTTGTTCTTGACCTAATACATCTAGTATATGAACCTACCAGATTAACTATATTACTAATCACCACAGTCTCATTGACCTCATAATCACTTCAGACTGAGCTAACATTATCTCATTAACACATCTTTAATGACATGTGAAAATGGAAATGCTTTTAATGTTTTCCAGAAAAAAATCACAAAAAAAGGAAATTATATATAGATTTTGTATCAGTGTTAAATAACTCCATCCCTGAGTGTAAACTGGCTAAGGTGCTCCTGTTCACCTTCTAAGGACTAGAACTTCAACCCTTAGCATAGTGGAAAGAAAAGTACAAATCAAGGTAGTATAGCCCACAATTAACCTATTTACATAGCTTAAGTGTGGTAGATGTAGGAGTCACAGCCCTCATTGCAGAAAAATATTTTAGAGGTGTAACAGCAAATATCAGAATTCCCTGTTAATTGTTTCAGTCATGATTTATTTATGAGCATGTTTGGACTTGTGTGACAGTCTCTACTCCAGGCCAGTGATCAGGAAACCTCAGTACTCATGACTGACACTGGTGAGGGATGGCCACTAGGACCAAAAATGAATTCACGCAGTATTTTAGATGCAGTGCTCTGAACCAAGCAAAATTTCACTTAAGAGCACACAGGGAGCACACTCCAGACCTGAGGATTGGACTCTCTGTCTCTCTCCAGGCTCCAAACACGACACCACACTGACCACTTTGGACCGCTGTGTTCCTGTTCCAAGTAGTTGACACACACACACACTTGGATATTTGATTTTCACACAGGCACAGATTTACCAGCTGTACCCACTCTGCCTAGTCTATAAGGTAAGTACACTACCACCAGTCAGCTACTCTAAGGCTCTTACAAGGGTACCCAATTATACTGAGTAAAATTAATACTGATACAAATGGTAGAGTTTGTCCAAAGCAGCAAGACTTTCAGGAGTGGCCACAGTGTCACTAAAATAAGCATATGTGCTCTCAAGATGTTAAAAGTATTCTCTAAAAGACCAGCCACAATGAAAGGTATAGAAATATTTAATAAATAATAAAATAGAAAACATGAGAATACTGAATCTCTAGCTACAATAAACACCAGAGCTTCAGTCACAGGAGATATAAAAAAGTAACTCAGTTGGATAGATTCACACAAGTGCAGAAAAACAATACTTAACTAATCTCACTATACTTTACTGACTGATTAAAGAATTACTGTTCCCTAGTTAATTTACTTCCTACAGCGAGGCAAGATGATGAGTGTTGAGTTGCTTACAACAGCAAGGCTAGATGAGATGTGTTTGTGTGAAATATCCATGAAAGATATTTCCTATCAGGTTCTGAAAAACAAAGTGCTGCTGTGAGAGTTCTAGCATATCTCTCACTAATATCTAAAAAAATAATTTCAATACTGGTTATAGAATGACATCACATTTGGTCACCTGACTCTGGTACAATACACACCCAGAGCTTTGCTAAGATCTGTTGCAGCATATGAAAATTATAAAACAATTTAAAAAACTTCCACACTTCCAAGGTAGCAATTAGTTCACCCCTAAGGACAGTACAGTAAGATTCCTAGTCCATTTTTGTGTCTGGCTGCAATCAGACCTGTAAGATAAAATCTTTATGGCCTAAGCCAACCCATTTAATTTTAAAACCCATTTTTCAAAATTAGCTGGACTGAGATTAACCTCTTCCCTTCCAGAATTCTCTATTAAAACATATATATTTAATCAGTTATAATAATACTGTCTGACATACATGTATATCTGTTTTCTGTCCATCAGGACCCACTGTTGATGCATTTTTAATGCAAGCAACTTTGCAAAAACATTTTTTTAATACAACCATCTGTAGAAATCAGTGTGATAGTAAAATGACATATAATTCTTTGCAAAACTCCAGCTAGCTATGTTGGCATATGTTACACATGCACTGCCCTACTTTCCCTGGCACAGATGGCATATCATCACAACTTGCACCAGCAGATCTCACTCTTACGATGTGGAGCTATGGCAGAGCTGTTGTACAATAAAAGAGTTATTTGTATTGCCCAATAGACACAATGTAGACCAAAATGGTCAGGATAATCAAATTTAAGCATGATGCTTACTAAAGGACATGCAAAAATTACCATTAATAGTTTAAAATCCAGATTAGTATTACAGTAACTGGTCAAATGCTACCAGCTGATATAAAAGACCTTTCTTCTGCATAATGATTATATCCCATGACTTCTTAGCAATCATGACAAATGCTCCCAAGATAAATGCAAGGAGATAAAGGACAAAAAAAATCCTCTGGCATAACTGCTGAATATAGCAGAGAGACTGTCAAGGTCAAAATAAGTAACAACAGTTGAGTGCATAAGAGACAGCTTAATCATGAGAACCCCTGCAGTCCCCTATCATTGGGAAAATAAGCCAATGGCAAAAAAAGTATTTTTTCACTCGTGGTAACTTGATATTTTTACTAGAAGCTAAAATTGGTCTTCTGAGTAAACAAATAAACTTTTTTTTCTTGACTAGTTTGTAATTTTTAAGTGTATTAGTAACCTGGTTTTATTCTGAGCACAATAAGCCCTGCTCCTTCATTCGAGTATATAAGGCCTTTGGTGTATGAGTGGCTTATGGCTCATTTGAATAAATAAGAAAAGAGCAAAGCCAATTTGGCTGAGAATCACTGAATGAGTTTCCAATTAATGTGGTTTACATGGGGAGTGGGGTTAAACTCCACTGTAGGCCCAGACCGGGGGATTCAGACTCTGCGCTGCTCTAGCTATTAAAACTACTTCTGAGTCTCTGCACCTCAGTAGTGATTTATAAACATTTTAATTATCTGTCTCAATCAAATGGGTTTTGATGTATTTGTCTTTCATTTGAGGAACAATTTGCATGTAAACATCAGTATGCTGTCACATCTACCATAATCCTGCTAGGGATTAATGCATCTCAGGGATTGCAGTGTTCTCTAGAATCATGACCAGTAATTTCAAAGCATCAAGCTTATATCCTTTTCCAATGATACGTACAGAAGATAACATCAACAACAATGAAAACAATACAGGAGCACAGCTCAGCTAAACAATGACTTCCATAGAATATTTATGTTATAGATTATTGTTAAAAATAATCTATCCATAATAACAACACCTTCAGGCACATAAACACCAAAATGAATTTAACAACCTGCAACATTCAAAGGCTGCCAAAGCTGAACACCCGTTTCTGTGAAAAGTGACATAGTTAGTTCTGGTAGATATATAAGAGTCCAATATCCTCATCGGGTTGAAGCACACATCAGATGGTAGCAAAAAGAAAGAGAGTGTCTAGTCTGACACCTACCCCAAAATACCAATAAAATCCTGATCTGTTTGATGGCAGAAAAAACTTCAGCAGACATACAAATTCCTACATACAACAATTCAAATGTAAAATCAAGCACCCATAATCAAGTGTAGGCCATGACTAGTTATAAGCATCCTATTGTTTACACAATTAATGCACAGGATTCACCCTATTTCTATATGTGTCTATATTACATAATCAAATTTTTAAAAGTTAGAACGTCATATGGTTGACACCATATGATCGAACTTTTAAAAGTTAGAAAATGTAATAAAGAAAATAAACCAAAGAAAAAACTTACCTGAATGGTTTAAGCCCCCCTGCACTCCCCATGTGGGGGGATGCACCCCCCATACCCCCCGCTCTTTAAATATACCAACTCCGAGATCACACCACAGTGCAGAAAGGGAAATCTTCCCATTCCGCACTGTATGGAGATCTCCATTGAAATGTTCAAACTTTTAAAAGTTCGATCATATGGTGCCAGCCATATGACGTTCGAACTTTTAAAAGTTCAACAACATGATATAGACCCGTTTACACAAAGGTCCTTAGAGCTTAATCTAGATCTGGTATAAGCAGAGCTCATGTTCTCCTCTATATTCCACAGTATATCTCTTTGCTTAAAAATGTAATTGTAGCTCTACACAAAGTACGTCTTAGTAAAAGTGACTCTAGTTTATACAATAGACCTCCACCAAGGTCATCCATGACTGCAGTTTAAGATATTGTTCATCATGCCAGCATATTGTAGTACAGAAACAAATCCATACAAACAACAGTTCTCCCTGTATATGTGTTATTTTAAGTAATTATGCTAGTAGCTCATGCCAGAGCATGGGTGATATAGTACTGATCCATGGCTGACATACTTTACTCAAAAAGGTGAAGGGTGCTCAGGCAAATTTTGCTAGCAGTAGCTAAATCCTGTGTTATATGCAGTCTTTTAATACTTTTTAGTGTTATACATTAGAAGTTTTTTTTTTTTTTTTAATTTTTAGGTAGCCCCATTGGTCTCCTTTTTGTTGTTGGGTGTTTCCACTGATCATTTTAGTTGAAGGTGACATTTGGATGCATTGTTCACTTATTTGGCCTACTACATGTTTTTGTAAACCCAATTCTTGGAATATATGTAGCTGATGCCACTGGTACTCTGGCATTATGCTATCCTCTCTGTTAGTTTTGGACCACTTTTCAATTGACAAGTTTGCCACTGTAGTTTTCATGTTAGCAAGCTTTTTGCTGTTCAACAGATGTTCCTAATTGCAGCTTACCACCAGTAAAATACTCCTTTAGCCAGTGATATATCCACATAAAATGTCTGTTTCTAGAAACAATATAAATAATTCATTAACTCTCAAAAGTGATAAACCCATCTAAGCATATAGACAGTCACAAAAATGCAGTTTATGTAGCTTTACAGATGAAACAGTTCCAAACACCCAACTAGTTTAAAAAATCAAGTAAGTCAACATATTACATCCAAAGTAGCATTGTGGTAGAATAAATCTTAATGTCAAGCTAACAAGAAAATACATTTTGTTCTGTACAGTTGTTTTTTCTCGATACATTCATTAAGATACTTATATTTTCTTCATCCCTCCATAGCTTCATTATCCATTATAATATAATTTTAAATACAAGGGAACATATGGTCCTTTAGCAGACAGTTTAATACAGCACCAATATGTATTGACTTAAATTTATTATGTGTTATACCTTTCATTCATTTTTATTCATCCTGTTTTTGATTTGACATAATAAGATATTAGTTTATTGTTACATAAAGACATTTTATGGAATAAATAGTTTTATTACATCATTATTGCCTTGCTCCCTGCAAAAACTTATAGCTTTGATATCTGTATTGTATTGAGAATGCCTTTTGTAAAGTTCCATTAAACAAAAATGTTAAAACTAGATGTTTCAAAAGGTAGCAAAAGAAAGATATATTACTTTCTGTTTCAACCAAACAAAAAGAAAAGGCATTCATGAAATAATTTTCTGACTGATAATTCATACCTGCATTGCTGTCACACATTAGCATTTAGAATGCTTCGAATATACTGTCAACTCACTAAGGCCCTTTGTTTAACCCAGACAGGTTTTAGACTCGTACAGCAATCCTGATAGTAATATATTCTACAGTAGCAGCAGACATAATAACAGCAACTGTTTTGTTACTTCAGCAGGACAGGTTATGATTTGGATAAGTAAATATGAAAACAAAATGATAGCACTATTTGGATAACATCATGGTGCATTTTATAGCCAATCTTGGCCTTGTGGCCAAGCTTGTGCCAGAAAAGGGGCCATGGGCCAGCCTACTTAGCTTATAAATAAACAATGAATAAATGACAACTTCTGTGTCTACATTGTGACATTGTTGCTAAACTTGCTCTTTATTTTTTCAAAGCACTAAAAATTCTTTCCAGCATAAGAGAGGCTCACTTAAAATAAGCAATCCATGGCTATCCAAATCTAAGAGAGAAAATGCTTGATGAAATAAACTACAGAGAAAACATGCAACTTTTTAAAAAGGAGCTCTACCACCAAAAAAAACATGAAAAAAAGAATATTTTTGGACAATATGAGATTTAGGTATACACGTGTTAAAGTTTTCTGGCAAGTCAATGATAACTTTTTGGGGGGCTCTTTTTGGCTCCTTGCGGCCATCACTTCATTTCCTCAGATAC